>NC_142532.1:12167378-12524878 GCF_964205215.1 Stylophora pistillata
TAATTTCATTGACGGTGAGATAACAGATAAAAATAGACGTAAAGTAGGGTAAATTGAATAAACAAAATAAAATAACTAGAAGAAAGAACAGTTAAATTAATGAATGACAGGGTTGTATAAAATTTATGTATTATTATATTTAATATTTTAAATATAAATATAGAGGCAAGACCGATACAACGTAGATAAGTAAATTTTAAGACGGAGCAAAAATCGGCTGGCCAAACCAGCCTTCTTCAGGTGCAGTGGGAATTAACAGAGAATTGGGGTGATGCTTACTAGATAGCTGTATGATGTAACAGCGGAAATATGTAAAACTAATTTGATTGACAATGAGATAACAATAAAAATAGAAATAGTTAGCAAAAATAGAAATGAAGTAAGGTAAATTGGATAAATAACTAGAAACTAATACATTTCTTCGCGAGCGTTAAGGCCATCTGGATAAATAGTGTTGCCTCTTGAAATTAAAAAAGCTTCCCTGGCCTTGCGTATCGAGTCTCTCCTGGAAAACACTTTTTCGATGGCGATTAGCTCCATGTCGTGAGCAGAGTGGTTAGGAGAGGAAATGAAGTGTTTTGCCGCTGTAGTAGGTTTGGATTTAGAGTTGGGTTTATCAATGGTACGGCGGTGTTCATTAAAACGGTCTTTTAAACGTCGTTTATTTTCTCCTATGTATTGTAAGTTACAGCGGTTACACTGAATTAAGTAGATAAGGTTTTTAGTGTCATAGGTCAAGTGAGGTTTAATGGGACGTGTTTCGCCGGTAGAAAAAAAGGTATAGTTAGTAAGACCGTCAGAGATGTAGGGGCAAGTAACGCAGTTTCTTCCACAACGGAAAGAGCCGGGGGGGAGTTGAGTATGGGAAGTGGTAGAATTAGAGGGGAGTTTGGCTGTTACTAATGTGTCGCGAAGGTTGGGGGAGCGTCTGACGGGCGACAACTGGCAGCTGAGGAAAAGCTTTTTTGCAGCGGTTAGACGACTGTAGTAGATGCCAGTGTTTTTTGATGATGTAAGAGATGTGAGGAAGCGACGGATTAAAAGTAGTTATAAATGGAATACGGTTAGGTTTTTTTACGTCTTTAGTTTGTAAGGTGAGTGTGCGGGAGATGTCAGCAGCGCGGTGTATTTGTTTGGTGACGTATTTATGGCTGTAACCCCGTTTGAGAAGGTATGAGGTAAGTTGAGCGGCGCGAGTCTCAAAAGCTTTATCTGTAGAATAGATACGTCGTAGGCGGAGTGCTAGACTGAACGGAATGGCTTTTTTCGTATATAATGGATGGCAAGAGGAGCACAATAGATACATATGTTTGTCTGTGGGTTTGGTGTAGAGGTCAGGAGATATTACCGTCGGTGGTTAAAAAGACACTTACGTCAAGGAAAGCCACATTAGTGGAAGAGTGTGAGCTGGCGAATTTGATGGTGGGGTGGATATTGATAAGATAATCGACGAAAATTTTTAGATTATCTAAAAATAACCTAAAAAACCTAAGAGGGCAACGATGCGGGGTTTTCCTTTGCCTTGGTAGTGCTCCCTTAAGACTCTGAGCGCTTTCCCCCATCATCGTTAGCCTCCCTGATAACCAAGGACAAATTTCTATCGTCCAAATACTGGACCAGTTCTGCAAACACACTAGTTTTCTTTTCCTCGCTGAGTTCTTCTTTTTCATCTTCTTTTGGTATAACTACATCCTACATCGTAAAGCTTCTGAAGGCGCATGTATCCTAAGAACTTCACCTCTCATAGCTCGTACTTGCTTTCGTTCCCGTCAAATATGAGCGTTCTCCTGGGTCCATAACCTGTCAGGTTTACTGATGTCGCCATGTTACAGATAGAACATACGCATCACACAAGTAGGAGTAACAACTGATTTTTATTGCACAGGCACTGGCTTCTATACAATCATCCATAAGCGGCTCTGATTTAAGATAACATACTTGGCATAGCATCACCTGTACAATTTTGTGGCATTTCCTAAAGCGGTTTTCTACAAATGCGTAAATAAGCAACGATTAACTGCGATAAACATTGTGGTAAGCGTGCGGTTACATTGGTCGTGCTATTGGAGCACGTATTCTAACACCGACGTTGACATGAAAAAGGTTAATCTATAAAACTTTGAATTGGCGACTGTGGCTAGTTGTTCATAAGGCAACAAGCGCTCACCTAATGATGGATTAAACTTGAATTGGATTTTTCTCGGCGAAAAGTATTTTAAAAGACGTTTAGTGAGGTTCTATCTCGCTGTAAGGCAAAATTAATTGAAACAAAATGTAGCCAATAAAGTCTTGCGCAAAACCACAAAGCTTAGTAATTAAATCCACTATTTACAGTAAATCTCGTTTAGCTAATCGCAAGAGTTGAACAGTCCAGACGACGTCATAAATGAAAGCTTAAGCTACGATAAACATTTTATCACGATTTTCACAAGAATTACGTACATAAATGAATTGGGTCAGACATCGGCAACGCTTTTACATTGCGATGGCTGACATTCATTGCTTCGTTCTCATAGTCTTGCTGGTTTTGTGTGCGTTCTCCAGCGTTTCTGGCAACATAGGAAAATGTGAAAAGCTCAAAATACCTATGTGCCAAGGCCTTGGCTACAACTTCACTTACGTGCCAAACATATTCAACCTCACACAGGAAGAGGCAGCGCTTGAAGTTCATCAATTCTGGCCGCTGGTTGAGATAAAATGTTCGACAGATCTGAAAGTCTTCCTCTGTGCTATGTATGCTCCTGCCTGCCAGCCAAATGTCAAAACAGAAGTTACACCATGTCGGTCGCTTTGTGAACGGGTGAGAAAAGGTTGTGCACGTTTTCTGCGTCAGTACGGCTATTCGTGGCCTAAACGTATGAAATGCAAAAAGTTTCCTCAACTTGATGGAAAAAAGCCATGCATTGCAGGAAACAGAATTGTAGCGAATGGAACTCATCCGGTGCATGTTCTTCCCACGAAAACATCCCCTGTTAGAAAATGTGAGAGGATAAAGATACCTATGTGTCAAAGCATCGGTTACAACTTCACTTATATGCCAAACATGTTTAACCACAGAACACAAGAAGAAGCGGCACTTGAAGTTCACCAATTCTGGCCGTTGGTTGAAGTCAAGTGTTCACCAGATTTAAGGGTCTTTCTGTGCTCCATGTATGCTCCTATATGTCAGCCGAATTTTAACAAAGAAATTCCTCCATGTCGTTCGCTGTGTATAAGGGCAAAAGAAGGCTGTGAGCCTCTCATGCGTCGGTACGGGTTTACGTGGCCAAAGAGAATGAAATGCGAAACGTTTCCGAAATTTGGCAACAAGGCGTGCATAGGACGCATGGCACTTTCAACTACAGCATCACCTCTTCCTCCGGTCGCTCTTCTTCCAACGAAAACTTTGACCGCAACAAAGAAATGTGAAAAGATCAAAATACCTTTCTGCCAAGGTATTGGCTACAACTATACCTCACTGCCAAACATCAAAGAAGAAGATGCCGTTGATTTGCAACAGTTCAGGCCGCTATTTGGGTCTAAGTGTTCGCCAGATCTGAAGCGCTTTCTTTGCTCCATGTATGCTCCTGAATGTCCACCGAAAGTCACAGACCCACTTCCTCCATGTCGTTCAACTTGCAAACAAGCGAGGAGAGGCTGTGCTCCTTTTATGCGCTTGTATCGCGTTCGTTGGCCCAAGAAAATGAGATGCAAAAATTTTCCAAAGGCTGGAGGCAAGAAGTCCTGCATAGACCCGAAGGGGAATGCACACAAGGGATCATAAACAATCTCTAAGTCTGCTGCTTCTTCCAAAGCCAATCTAAAAAGCAAAAGACTAGCCTTTCGGCTGGAACATTTGAACTCCATTTTCTAGTATTAGCCGTCATTTACATGATATCATGAGTGATATATCGTCATAGCTTGCGTTAGATTATTAAAAAAAAATGATAAAAACAAGTTAGGCAGTAATGATGACGCAGTCATAAGTGAGCCCTATTAGAACTTCAAACTTTTTGTCCAAACTCAAGGCATTAAAGAATTCTCCTTTTGTTTCCTCAAAAGATGTGCGATCTTTAAGTCTAGAATAGAAACACATTAATTCTTCTATCAGGTAAAAGTAAATATAACTGTTTAGGTGGCGTGGTCTCGTCAGAATCCTTTTTACATTCGGTCAAGTTTTATTTAACCTGTAGAAATAAAAATATCACTAATCTTTGCAAGAGCAGATGTAATCATTGTTTTCTTGGATCGAAAAGTGCATAAAAATTCAATGGTACCACTTCCAACTTATTTTCTATTTGATCAGCCAAATGTAAAATAGGAAAAATTATAAAAAAAATTAGGTTTTTTTTTATACACAGTTGACCGGTAGCACCGCACGCGTTGCAAAGAAGGTCGCCAAAACAGCGTTAAATGGACCGAAAACGTCAAAGAAGCTACGGAAAAAAGGAAAGGAGACTTCATACGATATATTCCTCGCTTTTATTTTCCTTTTTAATTTTTTCCTGATTTTTTTTATAATTTTTCCTATTTTTACATTTGACTGTTGACACTGCACGCGTTACAAAGCAAGCCGCCAAAACAGCGTTCAAACGACCTTTGGCGACAAAGCGACTACGGAAAAAAGGTAAGGAGACTTCGCATGTTTTATTCCTCGCTTTTAGTATCCTTCTAAACTTTTTATTATTATTTTTTTTTAAATTTGTCCTCTTTCAATGGCTCACACGTACGCTTGAAATTCGATCTTAATATGTTAGTTATTACCGTCAGTGTACTTTACACCCCAAAGTCACACAGTACGCTTGGGCCACCTGTGGAATCGCCACGAGGCAAAACATTGCCACTTGCTAGAAGCAAATAAATGACGAAAGGTTGTTTCGGCGTTCAGAGTAAACGATTTTGGAAATAGATCATCGCTTTCACGTCGCTGTTATATCAGAAATGGATTTCCTAAAGCTGATATGAAGGAAGCGTACATTTTTGTTCGAATACCACGAAATATGTGGTAAAATCTACTCATAAACTCACAGGCGGCCCAAGCTCTCTTTTAGAACCACACAAGGAACACAATTTGCATATCGATTTATAAGGATTTGTATGGGATTTTCTACAAGATATCCATGGAGATAGTGAAAAGTGAAAATATTAAATAAAAATGGCTTACCTTATTCCATACGTGTGTTGTTTGCTTCTGATGTCGTTATTTTATCGATTTAACTTGATTTAAGCGTTTCTTTTTTAATCCTGGCTTTCTCTTCTTAAAGAGAAGACCAGTGAAGTGAAAAAGAGAAAACCAGTGAAGTGAAAAAAAAAAGAGAAAACCAATGAAGTGAAAACTCAAGAAGTGGGGAGAAACACTCGACTACGTCTCTTGTTTCTCCCTACACTTCTTTCGTGCTCTAGCCGCTTCCTGCGTGCTTTACTACAGAACAGAGCACAGTCAAGGCTTCTCTATTTGTTAAATAAAAGATGTAGAAGGTTCTAACGTGCACGACTGACCTTGCTTCCTATTCGCTAACGCAATGACAGTTCTGACAAGTTGACTTCAAAATGGCTTTCTGGGGCGCCCGCTCAGGATGAAAACAAACAATTTTATTGCTGTTTTTTTGTTTTCCTATTTTTATTCAATGACGCGATTCAAGGAAATTTGATTACCTGACTCGTGAATTCCGCGTTAAATTGCACTTGAAAACCGATATCGCACGAATCGTGAAGCGATTCGTGCGATATCGGTTTTCAAGTGCAATTTAACGCGGAATTCACGAGTCAGGTAATTAATTTTCCTATAAAATTCTTACGTCTGACACCTGAATTGTTTTGCTGTTAATCGCATGGAGATCATCTATTTGTAAGGTTTGAACGCTTTCAGTGGCGTAATGGCTAAGACCTTAGAGGAAGAAAGAAACATAGAATTATTACCCTAAAGTAAAAGCTAATATTCAAAAAATTACCAGCGAACAAGAACTGATCAATTTTGTCCTACTGATTTCCCAGAATGGTAAAAAATGAATAACTCCATCTCAGTGGTAAGTCTCTTTATTTCCGCTTTCGTTCAGTTTGCGGTCGATTCCTTGCCGTATTTCTTTTCAGTTCCTTTGCTTTGAATCTAAGTGTCCCCTTCCAGAGCTATCAGATGAGCTTAGTTTCACTGGCCTGAGTACGGCTACCTCCTCCATCCGAAACACCGGGAGGCGGCAGCTGAACACAGTGTTGCCATGACCTCTCTTGTTCATTATTAGTGTCGACGCAAAAACCAGTCGAAAACCAAGGAATACGCCATTACACAAGGTAAACTGCTTTTTTCCGTTTAAATCTCAGATACATTACTGGTTTTCCGAATCAACCGTCTCGCACATACAAATCTTCGTATTCCTACTGCCGGAACGGTCACGTAAAAACAATACATCGTGTGTCAGGTTATTTGCATTTCTTCTTTCTTCAGCAACTTCATGTTTTTTCTTTTCCAATTGTGCACTGCTTCCTTTCAGGATCCATCGGAAATCAGGATTTTTCTTTCACAAAAGCCAGTTAACAAGTGACGTTCTAAGAGCGACATTTTTCGTGTTGGATTCTTTGCGTTTAGAGTTCATTGTTAATGTCTTTTCACTCCGTAATTAGCGGACGCTTATACCTTTGTTTCCACTTTATTGCCGCCTTGTTGCTACTTCGCATTATTTATCGATGTACATATAGCAGTAGTATGCCTGTTTACTCGTTTTTCGCGCTTAGCCCAGTTCAGTAACGTACCGCTGTTTTCGCGGTGATATGCTACTAACATTGATTTCGGAAGAGAAACAAGAATTAAATTTGGAAAGATTTCCGTATAACCCCATACCAATCAAAAACAAAGCCGAAGTCCCAAAGGTAATCTGTTGTTTTGCTTCTGTTTTCTTATACCCAACAATTGTATGCATAAAGAAGTATGGGGTGATACGGAAATCTTGTCTTAGATTTTACTTCGAATACTATTCTAGTTTTGTCTCAGTGGTTCCACTTAAAGTAACCGTTCATCACTGGTAGAGGACAAGAGAAGCAGGTCGTTGAGGCTTAGTAAAGGTTACCACGACCGCTTAAAAGAGACAACTGCTTGGTGAAGGTACAAATCACAGTGATTACGGGGACTATCTCAACCCACTGCTAAATACAGGGTTACCGCTTTATACAGACCATAATTACAGTTGTACTTCCGTGAGGAATATCTACTGCACCTTTTGTTACATTGTGTTGAACGAATTAAGATGAAGAGAAAATCGCTCAAAGGAAATCAAAAACATAAAAGGATAACCCACAACAAATACTGATGCCTTAGTTACCCACTTGAAAAGTCACATGAGATAAGGCAAGTACAGCAACAAACCCATACAGTAGACAGATCAAAACATTTCTTGCCTCATGTAACAACGAGAGGAAGACAAATTGGAGATTTGATGAGAAGCCGGGAAGAAGATGAAACTCAATAAAAATTTTCAGAATATCAATCCTTCAGATTATCCGTTGTTTCTTCTGACGTCGAATCGTTTTTCCACCCTTTCTTTCACTTTTTCAGTCATCAACATAGTGATACTCATAGCAACCTGTCCATTGTCAGTGCTGTATTACAGATTCTTGTGATAATCGACCGAAAAATTTTCATCGCTGTGAACAATGCAGTAGTGGTTACATTTCTGGTTTCCATCATTTTCTGCAATGTAATAGTGTGCCGCGAGACTCGTCGACATGAGAGACAGATTGCAGACCATCAGTTTCACTGAAAGCCAGGCAAAATCTTTTAAAGGTGAAAAGAACCCTTAAAGTAACAAGGATTGTTGTTTTAATAGTAATTTTCTGTTATTTGCCTTTTCTTAGTTTTAGAATTTTCAATGCAGGAGTCTCGACAAATGCGCATTATGTCGTTTTTACCTCAGCAATGTTTTTAACTCTGGTCAACTCTTTACTTAATCGGTTCGACTACACAGTCAGGTTAAGAGAATTTCGTGTAGCTCTCATTGAAATGCTTCTGAACAAAACCCACGTTGAAGCAGAAGAGTTCGATGAGAGAACTGATTTGGATCATTCGTCAGCAAAGGAGAGGAGAGAAATGAAGATGTTAACCGCGTGGTAAATGCGGGGTTGAAGTAAATCCTACTGTAAATCCTGCCAACAGGAATCTTGAAGGTAAATGAAGATAAAGGTTTCCACTCAAAAGTCATCGCAAGGTTGAAGTATTTGTTACTTTACGTAACCTATTTTCAACGAAGCAATTACACAATTTTATGTTTTCTGTATAAGTTATTTAGGCGTGAAAGCTAGGAACTGGTCGGATGCTAATGGTTTTTTAAGCTATGCAAAAGTCTTGCACCCGAGAGATCCTTGTCAACTTCGGTTTTTTATCTCCTTGTTTACGTACCTTATTTCTTACATGCATTTATATCTTGTATCGCAGGGTATTCTGTAAAAATAAACACGATGCCAGCTCCAAACGGTCTGTTTTCTTATAGCACTCGAGTCTTTAGAGATGGACGAAATCAAAACCGGGAAAGATTTTCTTATAACCCCATACTCAGTTCTAAACTAAAGCCGTAGTCCTGAAGGCAAGTACGGTGCTGTGTGGAAATCTTTCCCGTTTTACACTGATTGAATGTTCAGTTGGGAAAAATTTAAATGTACTTTAACCCAAGTTCTTCGTCCGAAGAGCTGAAAACTTGTTTGACGATGGTCATATTTTTGTCTTCTATTCTTACTTGTATAAATTAGCAACACCGAACCAATCGCACGAAATTACTTTGAACCAAAATGCAAATTGTGCAAACAATTTTTCTCTGGAATGAGTATCTCATCATGCAAAATTCGTAGAGTCCAGAGAGAAAAAATGAATTGGAGATTTGAATAATTAACAGAATTGCCTTCCCCTTGGATAAATTGGCCCGGTGCAATTTACGGTTTTTTTTTTTTGTTTTGTTTTGTTTTTTCTTTTCTGACAAGGTATCTTTATCTAACCTTGATCATTTGGTAGAGAGCTTCCCCAAAAGGGACATTTCATCTTCGGGTTTAATATCCTGATGTAGATGAAGGTTCTTAGTGAAAATTGTAGGACTGTCTACGCGAGGGCATTAACCAAGGACTGCAAGATCTCTGTGACTACTAAAATAAATGTTTGCTTCACAGATTGTTAAAAGCTGCTCTTCATACCTCTGAACTGTTGGATGAAAGATTTAGGTAACTATTCAAACTTTCGTCCAGCGCTCTGCTTAGTTGAACTTCCTGTCTTTCTTGAAGCCGTTTGAGATCTCTGACTCGAGCCGTACGTAGCAGGAGAACAGATGGTGCACTACACCCCGAACTTCATCGAAGCAATCATCAAGGATTTTTTCGATGAGGTTTCGAGGTGTTTCGTAATGCTCGACCACATATACATAACAGTGACAGTGACAATAACAATGACAGTGACAGTGACAATAACAGTGACAGTGACAATAGCAGTGACAGTCACAGTGACAATGACAGTGACAGTGACAGTGACAATAACAGTGACAGGGACAGCTACAATAACGGTGACAATGACAATGGTAGTGACAGTGACAGTGACAATGGCAGTGACAGTGACAGTGACAATAACAGTGACAGGGACAATGACAGTGACAATAGCAGTGACAGTGACAGTGACAGTGACAATAACAGTGACAGTGACAATAACAGTGATAATGACAGTGACAGTGACAATAACAGTGACAGTGACAATAGCAGTGACAGTGACAGTGACAATGACAGTGACAGTGACAGTGACAATAACAGTGACAGGGACAGCTACAATAACGGTGACAATGACAATGGTAGTGACAGTGACAGTGACAATGGCAGTGACAGTGACAGTGACAATAACAGTGACAGGGACAATGACAGTGACAATAGCAGTGACAGTGACAGTGACAGTGACAATAACAGTGACAGTGACAATAACAGTGATAATGACAGTGACAGTGACAATAACAGTGACAGTGACAGTGACAATAACAGTGACAGTGACAATGACAATAACAATAACAGTGACAGTGACAATAACAGTGACAGTGACAGTGACAGTGACAATGACAGTGACAGTGACAATGACAGTGACAATGACAGGGACAATGACAGTGACAATGACAGTGACAATGACAGTGACAATAACAGTGACAATAACAGTGACAGTGACAATAACAGTGACAGTGACAATGACAATAACAATAACAGTGACAGTGACAATAACAGTGACAGTGACAGTGACAATAACAGTGACAGGGACAATGACAGTAACAATGACAGTGACAGTGACAGTAACAGTGACAGTGACAGTGACAATAGCACTGACAGGGACAATGACAGTAACAATGACAGTGAAAATAACAGTGACAGTGACAATAACAGTGACAGTGACAGTGACAATGACAGTTACAGTGACAGTGACAATAACAGTGACAGTGACAGTGACAGTGACAGGCACAGTGACAATAACAGTGACAGGCACAGTGACAATAACAGTGACAGGGACAATGACAGTGACAATGACAGTGACAATATCGATGACAGTGACAATGACAGTGACAATAACAGTGACAGTGACAATGACAGTGACAATGACAGTTACAGTGACAGTGACAATAACAGTGACAGTGACAATAACAGTGACAGTGACAGTGACAGTGACAGTTACAGTGACAGTGACAATAACAGTGACAGTGACAGTGACAGTGACAGGCACAGTGACAATAACAGTGACAGGCACAGTGACAATAACAGTGACAGGGACAATGACAGTGACAATGACAGTGACAATATCAATGACAGTGACAATGACAGTGACAATAACAGTGACAGGGACAATGACAGTGACAATGACAGTGACAATATCAATGACAGTGACAATGACAGTGACAATAACAGTGACAGGGACAATGACAGTGACAATGACAGTGACAATATCAATGACAGTGACAATGACAGTGACAATAACAGTGACAGTGACAATGACAGTGACAGTGACAATAACAGTGACAGTGACAGTGACAGTGACAATAACAGTGACAGTGACAGTGACAGTGACAGTGACAGTGACAGTGACAGTGACAATAACAGTGACAGTGACAATAACAGTGACAGTGACAGTGACAATGACAGCGACAATGACAGTTACAGTGACAGTGACAATAACAGTGACAGGGACAATAACAGTGACAGTGACAGTTACAGTGACAGTGACAGTGACAATGACAGTGTTAGTGACAGTGACAGTGACAGTGACAATAACAGTGACAGTGACAGTGACAATAACAGTGACAGTGACAGTGACAGTGACAGTGACAGTGACAGTGACAATAACAGTGACAGTGACAATAAAAGTGACAGTGACAGTGACAATGACAGTGACAATGACAGTTACAGTGACAGTGACAATAACAGTGACAGGGACAATAACAGTGACAGTGACAGTTACAGTGACAGTGACAGTGACAATGACAGTGTTAGTGACAGTGACAGTGACAGTGACAATGACAATAACAGTGACAGTGACAATGACAGTGACAGTTACAGTGACAATGACAGTGAGAGTGACAATAACAGTGACAGTGACAGTGACAGTGACAGTGACAATAACAGTGACAGTGACAATGACAGTGACAGTTAGAGTGACAATGACAGTGACAGTGACAATAACAGTGACAGTGACAGTGACAGTTACAGTGACAGTGACAGTGACAGTGACAATGACAGTGACGATAACAGTGACAGTGACAATAACAGTGACAGTGACAATAACAGTGACAGTTACAGTGACAATAACAGTGACAGTGACAGTTACAGTGACACTGACAGTGACAATGACAGTGACAATGACAGTTACAGTTACAGTGACAATAACAGTGACAATGACAGTGACAGTTACAGTGACAGTGACAGTGACAATGACAGTGACAATGACAGTTACAGTGACAGTGACAATAACAGTGACAATGACAGTGACAGTTACAGTGACAGTGACAGTGACAATGACAGTGACAATGACAGTTACAGTTACAGTGACAATAACAGTGACAATGACAGTGACAGTTACAGTGACAGTGACAGTGACAATGACAGTGACAATGACAGTTACAGTGACAGTGACAATAACAGTGACAGTGACAATGACAATGACAGTGACAATGACAGTGACAATAACAGTGACAGTGACAATAACAGTGACAGTGACAGTGACAATGACAATAACAGTGACAGTGACAGTGACAGTGACAATAACAGTGACAGTGACAGTGACAATGACTGACAATGACAGTGACAATGACAGTGACAATGACAGTGACAATGACAGCGACAATGACAGTGACTGACAGTGACAATGACAATGACAATGGCAGTGACAGTGACAGTTATAGACAGTGACTGATCATGAATTTTTTTAATAAGCATGCACTGTGGGGAAGCTCATCATACATCTTTGTCCCCTATGCCACAACCTCACCTTTGCATAAACCCTCTTTGTTTACGTCCACAAAAAAGTAAACAAACTGCCGAGCAAAAAAAAAGCAATACTGTAATGGAAAGCTCAGAGTAGTCTGTCATTTTTTTAACCAGTCTTGATGAACAAATAAAAACATTGCTTAATACCAAAGAACATAATACTTCCCGTTAGATAATGGCATACACGAAATGACCGGTAGCAGGTAATTTTGTACTCATAATATTGTTATCTCATTTCCTTCGCTTTGTCCTCCATTTAAATGTAATTGACTCGGAGGTAATATTTCAGATTCTTTAGATGATACGAGTGTGTGTTAAAAACGTTAAGCTCATGCCTGTCGATTTTTTTTTTGCGTAATCCTAGAAACGTTCGAGAAATTTTAAGTGAAGAATCGAGATCAACTCACACGAAGAACATAGGAAATGGAGCGATAAAAGCCATCAATGATCACTGCATGGAACACCTGAAGAGTCTGGAGCTAATTTTGCTGTCTTGATCCTGAAAACGTTTTTGAACTTGGGGAAAAGGCAGGAAAAACTTTGCCGGAGGTTGATCAAAAGCTAAAATGATTAATGGCGCTAGACCGACTGTTAGGTTTACTGATGTCGTCATGCTACAGATAGAACATACGCATCACACAAGTAGGAGTAACAACTGATTTTTATTGCACAGACACTGGCTTTCATACAATCATCCATAAGCGGCTCTGATTTAAGTTAACATACTTGGCATAGCATCACCTGTACAATTTTGCGGCATTTCCTAAAGCGGTTTTCTACAAATGCGTAAAGAGGCAACGATTAACTGTGATAAACATTGTGGTAAGCATATGATGCACGATCCTCGCAGTAGATAGCGCTATTTAAGCAATAGCGAAAATCAGACCTGAAAAAAATAAAAAAGGTCTGATTTTCGCTATTGCTTAAATAGCGCTATCTACTGCGAGGATCGTGCATCACATGTATCTAATACCACAGTACAAAATATATGAACTTCATATATTTCATTGTATCTCATTGTGGTAAGCGTGCGGTTACACTGGTCATGATTTTGGAGCACCTATTCTAACACCCCCACTTGCTCCAATCGTTATGGACACATAAAATATATACAAAACTATTTAAATTTGTCTAGTTTGGCTTTAGTTCCTGGCTTTGTGAAAATTTCAGCCAAATTTTCATCCGTTGGAACATATTCTAACTTTACAGTCCCTGCTTGTATTTCTGATCTTATAAAATGGTATTTTATGTCAATGTGTTTTGACCTCTGATGGTTAACTGGGTTCTCAGCTAGATTAATTGTCCCCTGATTGTCTGCATATATTAGAACATCATCTACCGTAATATTCATATCTTTACACAGTTGTCTAAAAAAACTTTGACTCTTGTACAGCACTAGCTAGCGAAATGTATTCCGCTTCACAGGTAGACAAAGCTACAGTTTGCTGTTTACGGCTTTTCCGTGAAATTAAAGGACCTTTCCCTGATAATTGAAAATTATACTCAGTTATACTACATCTATCTTTAACAGATGCTCCCCAATCCGAGTCACAAAATCCCGTTAATTTAAATGGTGACTCGGATTTTTCGAACTTAAGGCATTGATCTCCTGTACCTTTTAAATACCTTAACACATACTTAGCCAAGTTTAGATCTGACTCAGTAGGTTTGGCCATAGTTAGTAGAGGGGACTGGTTAGGAAACGCGGTAAGCTTCAAAGGGCCGGCCTATTGTCTGTCCCCTGAGCTTCGATTGAACGTCACGTGACCAATGACCCTGCACAGAACCAAAACAACATGGTGGACATGAACGACTTATTTTTCTTCGGCGACGAATTTAATGCCATATTGGAACTTTGGAAAACGATGAAGAATTACAAGAGCACTATGTCGAAGCAGCTGACTCTCTAAGTCTTTGAGAAGCCTTTAAAACGTTATTTTCGCCCAAAAACTTTGTAGTTATTGATGCCCTTAGCAACGGCATCGGTCGTAGTGCAACATTTTTTTACTGAAAGTCTATCGATTTTGAGGTTCAATACGAAGAGGGAATTTTTTGCGAGTTGTGCTAAAAGAAATGCAAGACTAAGGCTGGATTAAAAAGACATAAGACAGTAAAGCATAAGGAGGAACAAGCGCGGGGAAATTAACCGACTCAACAAGCCAAATTCACTGCTGAAGACTTCGAAGCGTTATCAATGAAAGCACGAGATAAAATAATTGAAAGAAAAATCTACCCTCAAAGCGTAAGAGAAGAGCTACGAAGATAAACGATTGCCTGGGATCAAGAAAATATGGAATTCTCAGAAGTAGAATCCATGTATATGCGTTTGGTTAAAACTGGAAATGCAGAACAATTCTACTCGAAGTACTATTCAAGAATAGGCCTCAATTCAACAAAGATTTTTGTGGGGTTGTCAAGTAATGCGGCAATATTGCGTAGTACCAAAGTGGCTGAGTGTTTGATAGCTCACAGCAAACAGAAAGGTGAATCACCAAATCCCAATACCCCCACTAAACTGTGTGATAGAGAAATGGCAGGGTTACAATATATTGGAGGATATGTACTGCACAAGCTTTATAGCAAGGTGAACAATGTTTACAGTCCCACAGCACATACTGAACAAACAGCTTCAATACTGAAAGCTGGCAAAGCAAAGATTTTCATGTTGCAGAGAGTCAAAACTAATTTCATCTTTAAACCGAGGTGGACTTTGGGCTATTTCTAAACAAGCTCAAACAATTTTTAAGAGAATAGAACATAATTTTAGGATTCTGAGCTCAGGAAGTCTCCAGCTGAAGATTGACAATGCTAAGATAGAAACCAAATCAGCTTGTGATGTTCATTTGGTCTCAGCGTATAACACCATGTTGTTGGACTCAGATATAGTGGTAGATAACAGCATTGCAAAAGATTATTGGACAGCATTATTCATTTATATGTTACTATACGGTGTTTTTGACTGGCCAAAGATGTTCTACAGAAACATAAAATTCAATGTAAACAAATGAAGACAAAAGAAATTCGAAAGGAAATTTGTAGAGCCAGCAAGGAACAAGAAAGGCAGATATAGTTAGAATTAAGGGCTTGCAACAATTTGTCAATAAGTAATTTATTACAAGAGATGAATTTGGTAACTACAACCTGCAATATATTAAATATTGCTCATTAATGATTATTTTATAGACAAAAATTAGTATAAAGGCTATATGGTTAAAGTATCTAACATAGAGTGACTTGTTTATTTTCAGCATTTCTAGTCATACTTAATGTTGACTTTCTTACCTAACATGCTACTGTATATACATTTATTTATTAAAGCTAAAACCTCTGGAAGCTAGTTTCTTAGAACATACTAATACATTAATGTTATCATATGTATTTGAATGTGAACTTAAATAGAAATGAATCTCTTTTTGGGCCTACTACTTGTCTTTTTTCCTTTTTTTCTTTGGGACAGGATCATTTGAAATGTTAACCCATGCCTTGTCTCTATCTCTTCTTCCTCTTGTGTTACCTGATTGGCAGGACACTGCACGTTGGACCATGATGGTATTGTTATTGTACCCAAATGTTCTCATGTCAGGATTGTCACTTCTTCGTCCCAACTTTCTTTGGTTGCCAAAGTACTCTTCGACAGAATCCTGGCAAAATCTCTCTGTAAGTACATATTCCATACCTTCTCCCAGGAGGAAGTTTGTTGCTTCTACAGCAGAGTGGGCTGTAATTTGTAAACCTTCATAGGTCTGCCAGGATAAAAACATACGGCTTTGAGCATTTTTGGAAAAATTCCCAGGTCGGTTGGTTATGCTTTCTTTCCAATCCCTTAGATAGCCAAGGAAATCACTTTCTAGCCAAGTGAATCGGGCATCATTCTGTGATGTATATGGTGCCAAAAATGGTTCCTCTTTCTCTCGTGCTCTTTCGTACTTCTCACATTGAGGCAATCGAAGAAGGAATCGATCATGCTACACAATTTGGCTGTTGCTTGCATCTCTGGAGTTCCAAACTCTCTCAACATTGCTGCTACTGATGCACTTAATACTTGGGCTGCCAGATTAACTCTCATGGTGGAATAGGAATTTAACTTAATATGATCGTAGGTTATTCTTGTTGGCAACTTCAACCCATTTTCTACATCTTGGTAAAATAGGTGAGCTATGTGCTGCCAAAGAATAAAATGACCATCATTCCACATGTACCTAAAAAATAAAAATAAATCAAAATTAGAAATACATTAAATTTCTATTATTGTATTATTTCATTGTTGCAATTACATGTTTAACAAAAACAAAACAATAACAAAACAAAAACAAAAACAGACAAACAACTAATGCTGACAAGGAAATACATTGTGAGGATTCTCATTATAAACGCACCATAAGAAACATCGATGAATTGATTTGCAAAATAAGCAAAGACATTTAAGTGACTTTTTTAATATCTGTGTACTTAAAAGTACACAGATTTCAATGCCCATTTGTGATTTTAAGACATCTTACCTGGTACATGATCCATGGCCAGAACTGTAGAGGCAGTTACGTGTTGTTTTCACTAGGTGAGGAGCATCTGAAAAGAAATAGATGAAGCGGTGTGTGGCATACAAGTTGATAGTGCGGTAGCACACATCACCATCAGCATTGCCATCTAGAACTTTGTGCATTCGGAAGAACCTCCTGTTCGGTGTTGCCCCGTCGGAAGTGCTTGCAATGACCCATAGGTTACATGACATCTCAAGGATGCCAATAGCCTCCCAGAAGAGCGGCATTAGTTGGTATGATGTGATACCATCCGTAGCAAAATAAGCTAAACTGAATTTGAGCTCGGTGGACACACCTCGTACCATAAAAACTAATGCATGGCTGGCAAGGTTATCAGCTTTTTCTAGGCTTGCAAAGTTGACATCAGGATCTCCGAGATCAACAAACCCAATTAATTCTCCGGTGAATTTGTCAAAAACCAGGTTTGAGGTGATCTTCATTTCGTCAAAGAGCAACACCACATATCTTTGGACATCAAAATAGCTCTGTGACTGTACAATTAGCTCCTCAATGACATCCTCATGGAATCCAGTGCGTGGGCAAATACAGTTCCTATAGTCTCTTAGTGTTCTTTGGCTTGGCAGCCTTAAGATCTTACTCTTACGCAATTCCTCATAACAAGAAGGGGATTTTGCAGCAAGTGATAAACAAAAGCGAACTATCATAGGATGATACTTCACTCCAGTGGTACTGGCAGATAAGATCTTTTTTGTTCCTGCCAAAAGAGATTCATAAATGGAGTGATATTCTCACTTGAATTGCTGAGTATCGAAGTTATGTCCCTACTCAGTTCATCATCAACTTTAAGACTGGATTTCTGGATTTCACATCTCATGTTGTAAAGCTGCTTTTCAAGTTCAGCACATTTAATTCTTTGAAGTTGTAATGTCGCCATAATTCTTTGAGGAGATGTTTTTGAAACAGGTGCAAACAGATGTGCTGGTTCAGCTAGTTTTCGGCATTTTGCATTGTCAGAAAGTGTTTGCTTATGTTGAAAACTACAACAGCTTGGGCACTGATCATCTGTTTCGCACAAAACAGAACAATTACAAGTTCTCCAAAACTCTTTGCATGGGAATGAATCTTCGCCATCACCAGAATCAAACAAGGGATCTCTTGGCTTTGAAATAACATGGTGTCTTAATTCACTAAAAGAAGCAGTTGGCTTAACACCAGGGCAAACAAACAACACTTCTGTACTCTTAATAAGTTCAGATACTGTAATATTCCTTACAGTTCTCAACGTTTTCATATAAAGTTCATGATCGTCAGGCAGTAGCCATCCAGACACAGAGATAGTGAAGCCCAAGCTGTCATCGATCATTATCTGAAGTTCAGGTAGTAGAGCAGTCGTGACTTTCTTTAGCACAATCCTATCACTTAGTTCTTCTAGAGTCCAATCTTTAATGGATTTCAAGGTCTTTAGTCTTGATACCAAGTCTTTGAAGCTTTTATAATACTTGGCATTTTGTTCAGGAGCGACATCTTTGACTACCGCTCTTGCAGCTCGTGTCTTCACTGGTTTAGTTTGATGCGACTTCTTAGGCATATTTAAAGTAGGTATAGCGCCAAATCTAGGCTTAGTCTTGAGCATCTTCTCGGTTTCAACTGAAAAATACAAAAACATAAGTTATCATTAAAGAGAAATGCTGTATATAAAGAGTTAGAGACGCACACTTTATCAACAAACAGTAGCGAGCCTTCGCTTAGCCTACTAAGCTAAGTCCCACTACTGAACCATACACTGTGTTTACTTACATTTCTCTATGTCTTCGGGCTTAAAGTGCTTCTCACAGGTAAACACCCTGTCTTTTTCTATCAGTTGGCGGAAGTTAGCATCAACAACTCTAGTTTTAGTGAGCTCGTTGAGCCAGTCTTCTCGCCACTTCTTGTACTCTGCGTTTCGCGGCGCCGGTAGCTTCCAGATTCCAATTCCTTTACTTCTCCTACACGTTCCACAGCCAAATACTGAACAATTTTCACCTGGCATTATGTACACTGACTTGATTAATGCTTTTAGCTATATTTTGAAGGTACGATGTCGCTCGATCACGGAGAAAATCCAAAAAATTAAACGCTACGTGACTGTCGAAACAAGCCTACGGCGCCATTTTGGATTTATGTGTGCAGGGTCATTGTCACGTGATCTCGATAAAATTGAACAATAACCTATCCGACTGAAGTTTGCCGCGTTTCCTAACCAGTCCCCTCTACTAACTATGGTTTGGCCATGTTCTGTGAAAGTTTAGTCACGACATAGCATAAATCATGTTTTGTGCCTGTCATTACATCCCAACAATTGCCCGATATAACCTGGGGTCATCTAATTCTCTTGAGTTTACGTCACACTCTTTTTTACTCCAAAAGCACACGGAGTTGATTTTGGCTTGCCATCGCTCATTTTGAATTTGGTTAGAACTTCGTCAATATATTGGCTTTGGCTCATCTCAATTAAACTTTCACTACACTTGAATTGGGTTCCAAAAAACCACGAGAGCTCACCTAAATCCTTCATTTTGAATTTTTGACTGAGAGACTCTTTTACGCTCTCTAACAATTTGAAACTGGTTGCCCATATAATGGTATCGTCGACCCAAATAATTAGGTCAACACATCCTTCGCTCTCTGAAGTCCTTACGTACCCGCAAGGGTCAAAGCGTGACTGAGAAAAATTTTTTTTACACAAAAAGCTATGCAGCATATTTTTCCAATTTCTCCCGCTTTGTTTGAGACCGTAAAGTGATTTCTTCAATTTACACACTAGCTTTTCGCCGTTTTTGTCTACCTCTTCGAAACCTTTTGGCTGTTCCATGTAAATATCGCAATCTACCGGCGCGTTTAGGTAAGCAGTTTTAACATCCATTTGGTGTGTGATCATATTATTTTGGACAGCATGTTGCATCAGCATGCGAACTGAACTCATTCGAATTGTAGGCACAAACGTTTCTTGGTGGTCTATTTCGGCAATTTGTAAACAGCCTTTAGCCACGCAACGCGTCTTATGAGTTTCTTCTCCATTTGGTCTATTTTTGACGGCATAGACCCATTTTACCCCCACTATTTGCCTACCTTCCGGTGGTGTCACTACGTCAAACGTACCCAAAGTGGGGTGTTACGAAAACTAAGACCTAAGAGAAGCCGCCAGAAAATTTCAAGAATCGAAATCAGTGACGAAAACTCGAATTTTTTTTATTTCGCCAAAATATCCCTTTCTGTGAACTAGTTTCGAAATAAATATTTTAAAGTTCCAGCGATTTTTTTATTCCGGCTGAAAATTTAAAAAGTTTGAAAATTCGTTAAAAAATCCGTTTTCGCCTTGCTTGAACGGTCAAATCGTCACGCAACTTTAGGAAGATGTTGGCAGCGCTAGGAAAGTCTATTCAACGTCAAAATTTGCACAATAATTACAATATCACTGCAAAGTGAAAGCATATTAAAATTTTTCTGTAGTTCTCTTTGGTATGATTTTTATCGCCGTTTTTATAGAGGTGTATTTTGCACGATATTTTGGGAGACAAAATGAAGACTAACTTTGACCGGTTTAAACGACACCTGATACCTAAGATTTCGACATTATAACCATACCAGACGAAAGCTCATTTATCAAAAGATGCACCTCGCGGAAAGTTTGGCCCTTGGAAATTAAGTCTTGTCTCGGCAGTTAAATAAAACGTAATGCCACCCAGGCGCCATCTGAGTGTGCAGAATTCTATGTTCATTTCAAGCTAATTATACCGTCAGTTTTTCGAAATACACAGAAAAAAATAAATGACCATTGAAAGTAATCAGCATCGTTATGTTTCTTCTGTGAAGCTAAGTAAAGTCGGCTTTAATCTTTCTCAATCACGCTTTAAGTGCCAGCATGTCTCTTAACGCGACTGAAGCGGTTTACAAACTTAAAAACATTCCGAAACATTTGGAAACATCGCTTCTTATACTTGAAGAAATGATCTGTTGAGTTTATACTACATATCCAAAAATACATTTTAACGTATTCTTAAAACTTAAACTTAGTAAAAGAGATGTATGTTAGGTTTGGTGACATATATAACTACCGAAAACGTAGATAACATTTGAAAATTCTCGTAAGTTCATCCTTCGCGTGACCATTTTGCGCACGTGACCTAACCCTTGACCCAAATTGGGTAACCAATAAATTTGACCACTTAGGTTAAGCCTTTTTCAGCTTTTTGCTCACCTCTTTAAACTCTCATTAAAAATCTTTGGTGCCACACTGAAAATCCGCAAGGGAAAGTGGAATGGAAACACGACTGAGAATTTCCCTGGGAAAAGCAATTAGAGATGGGCCGCAAGTGGTCAAATTTAAAAGCTGTCAAAACACAGTTGCATATAGTTTTAGAAAAGCAAACTTAAACATAACCGAACCGCGTGCAAATGACTAGCACCTTACGGCACTGTAAAAGCAAGTAAATACCCGTTTTAGTGTAAAAAAATTTGTGGCCTTGGTCGACGCCGTGCAACATGTACAGCTTAGATAGCCATGAGATTACATCAAATTTATCAATGATATTTGTGTAAATGTCACGGTAAATCATTTTCTCTCGATACAGCAGCATGCGTACTCCTTAACAAGAAGTACCTCGACTCTATTGTGACCGTTTACACTTAACATCTTATCACAACTGTCTATAAAAAATCTTCGAATTCCAAAGAGGGAGCATTAAACTACTGCGAAATCACAATATGTATTTGAGTTCTACATATGCACTCATGTAACGCATACAATGCGTCAGAAACTTCCTGGTAACGCACAAAGTGTATCTTTCATGCGTGTGACGGTTCAATAATTATTTCAGCTCGCTGCTTACCTGTCGATCGTGACGCTGTTTTAACGCTACCATTTTTCCACCTCCCGGAAGGGTTAAGTCAACTAACATGTAATAATCGCAGTATAATAACCTAAGCGAGGGGACACTTGTTTGGGTCTCAAACATGTCTACTGAGAACTTAAATCTCACCCCAATAATAAAAGGACTATTAGAACAGTTTCGGGGGAAATTTTAAAATCGCACGATTGTGTTCTTTCGATTGTGTCCATTGCTCGCTTTTTTTTGGAGTTATATTAAGTTATCCATTTACTCCATTGGCTGCTTGTCTTTTTAAATCTTATCTCGTGCGTATATTTTATGTTTTTTGTTTTTTGCTCAAGTACCCTCTTGTCCTAATTAACTTAGAATAACCAAAACAGAAACTCCTAAACCACGTAAAATGCCAAAATTGCTGATTAAAATTTACTTATCTAAATAAAATATTGTAGTCGAAATCCACAAATCAAAGAAATTCGCACCTTTACTAGCGTACAGAACAGGAAAGCAAAACGAAATACAAATAAAACAGGCAAAATGACAGACAAAATAACAAAACTTACAAGATTATGTGGCGACTACGACGACTAATACATAATGACAACGGCGACAAGAAAACTACGGCAGAAGAAGCTATACCAAACAATAGAAACAATGCATAAAAAATGAACACGAAAATATGAAATGTGACGTGACCAAAAATGACTGGCGAACCTCATAGAATAATAAATATACACGGAACAACTGAAAACAGAAAACAATGTACAAAAGGCGTGAATTTGTAAACGAAGGTGAGACGCCGTGACTACAAATATTATCAATTAGGCCGTGATCTGTTCAGCCACTACAGACCTAGGCATAAAAAACAAGCAAACGAGATAACTGATCAGAACTGAGTAAGATCGGTTACTGGCAGATCTGGCATGTGCACGGGGAAACAGCTACACCAAGCAAGGCAAGGTATGGTGCTTCTTCAACGTGTCGTCCTTCACTATGGTACAGATATCGAAATAATCGAACATTATCGGGTGCTGAAGAGAGATGGTTTCCAGGGCCAAATTCCTTGCCATCGTGAAGTTGATTTCCTCTTCGCTGGCCTGAACATCGCAAACATCTGGTAGTTGTTTCCGAACCTTGGCAGCAAGGCGGGAGAAGTAGGAAGAGATCTGCTGAGGGTTCAGGAGTCTGCAACGTTGAAAATTCTAGCACCGTCAGGTCCTTGGGCACGTCTCATCTCTCTTGCATCTACTTCCCCATCTAATTTTCCCCCTGACGTTTGGCCAATATTGAATTTGGCATCAAGGTATGCCTTTTGCTTCTCACTAAGCCTGTAGGCCTTCTTGGTTGACTTAAGAGCCCAGTCTTCCTTATTACAGCAATCAGTTCAACGTTCACTTCCTGGAACTGGTTGCAGAGTTGTTATAGTTCCCACATCTTCTTCCAATGCAGATTTATATGCGATCTTGGCCAGGTCTAGCAAAGATCTCTCCTCTAAAGACTGTGCATTTTTCTGAGGACAGGTGTTTCTCTAAGGCAGAATGCCTTTGAAAAAATCTCAAGCACCCGTCTTGAGGGCAGGCAAATGCTGCTGTTTCATCACCAGTAATCTCTTAATGCGTCTTAGAGACTTCAGGTTTCTCTGTAATCTCCGACGCCGTCTGCGTGGGTTGCTTTTTGCTGAACGATTTAAAAGCACCTGTGGAAAATGTTAACCCCATCCAGCGATAACTACACTCTGAAAACAGAATGATTTTGTGGTCATCAAAAGATTCCGTAAAGAAGACAATGTTAAATTGTGGTATTTTTTATATGCGATTTTGCAAAGAAAATTCGGTACGACAAAGACCATGCATGTAAAAAAAATATTGCTATGTCCATTGTAAATTGACAAAAGTGAGACTGGCCAACGGATCTGACCGACAGGGAAAAAAGGAGGAACTGTAAGCGGGAAGGAAGCGATCAATTAACAAACACATGCTCGACAAGAGAAAGAAAAATCGATGGATGCACTGTCAGACGGTCGGGTGGACACACCCATGAACACGGGTGTGGTCGAGTATGGACAGGGGACTTGCGCGCGGACAGGTGGCAAAGGAGATTGCAACATATCAAAAATATGCTACTTGTCAACACTGTATGTAGCTCACTAGCACTTAACGGAAGATTGCTTGTCTAATCTGATATATTTCCCACTCCCGATTCCATAGGCACGCTAAGCTATAATTTCTATATGCTTTCGGGGTTGACTTAAAATTGTTGAGCTTGCTGATTCCGGGAATCTTCATTGCCTCATCAATGACGAAATCCTCCATGCTGTCAATTGCAACTACTCTCACTCCTTCGATGCCTCCGTGGGAAAGAAGAGCTTCTTGGAACTGACTTCCTGTCGTTGCCTTCGTTTATGTAGACCCTTACGTGGCCTTTACATTTGCCGCAAGTCTGTCTGCGGCACCTTTACCTCTCTAGGCCTGCGGGTCAGAAAAGTCGATTTCTATAACCTTGACACCAGTAGATCCTGCAATGGCTGGACACGCTAGGATCGTGCATGATGAATGATAGCAACCGGCGTTATCTTGCCTGAAATATGTCTTCGTTACATCCCCGTGTTCAGCTTTAGGGTCTTCAGAACATCCTGCATGATAGCCACAACTTCAGGAATTCCTTGACTGCACAACTGGATTTCATGGGTGAATCGCTGCCATTCAAGAAGGCCATTTACGCGTGACGATAGATTTTCACACAAATAATTCTCGGAAAGTTCTTTTAAAAATGTGATGATAGTTTCCTCGATGGATTTTTATATTGTTCTTTCATGCAAGATTTTTAAAGCAGAAATAAAAGAATTTGAGGCGATTCTTTGTTTACCTGAACGTGTTAAGCGTCACGGCTTAGGTCACGCACAGGTCAATAAACTTGATAAATTGCACACGTTGTCTAAAGCTGTGAATGATCCAAATAGCTTTCTTTTTCTTAATTTAAGCAGGAAGATTTTTGTATATATATATATTTGCTAAGAAGCAAGTCAACACATCATTAATTTAAGTGTAAGTAGCGAGGTTTTAGCAAAAACTGATTGTTTTCGAAATGTTCTGAAGTTTGTAATTTCCATCAGCCGTATTAACATGTGTTGAGAGACACGCTGGCACTTAAAACGTAATCAAGAAAGATTAAAAACTACTTTGCTTAACATTCACAGCTTCACAGAAGAAACATAACGATGCTGACGCCGTTTAATGGTCATTTAATTTTTTCTGTGTATTTTCGACAAACTGACTCTATAATTAGGATATATCAGCAAAGTTGAAATGGTAAATTGGCCACCGTAATGATTACAAAAGCTGACGTTTCGAGCGTTAGCCCTTCGTCGGAGCGAATAGAGGAATTGTGGGTTGTGTGTGCTTTTAAAGGCAGAAAATGGAGCTACGTTATTGGTGGGTGCATGGCAACGAGAAAAACATGAATAAATTAGTGGAATGAAAAGCGTTCATTGATCCCTGTGGGATTGAGACTGCCGGTTTGAAAGATGAGCTTTTGTTCAAGATTTTTACGGCTTTCCGTGCCACCTAAGTGCAAAAGTATCAAAAGATCGACAAAGACCTCACTGCCAGCAATCAAAACTCCGTCAAGAATACGATCAACCAACTCATAACTAAACAAGAATTGCCGGCCACAGCAAAGAATCTCATCATAACCACTCCTAGAACTTCTCGTATTTACTTTTTACCTAAAATTCACAAACCTAACAACCCGGGTCGGCCCATTGTCTCGGCTTGCAGTTGCCCTACCGAACTTATCTCCAGCTATCTAGACAAAATTATGGCTCCCATCGTCAAAACTTTACCATCATATATTAAAGACAGCCAACACGCTCTTCAAATTTTTCGAGACTTTAATTTCCTTGGCCAAAACAAACTTCTTTTCACCATGGACATTACGTCTCTTTACACTGTCATTCCTAATGGCGAAGGCCTTCTGGCCCTTAAACATTTTTTTTGATCAACGTACTGTTAAGGAACCTAAATCTGAAACACTACTACGCTTAGCCGAACTAGTGCTCACACTCAATTGTTTTTCATTCGGAAACAACTTCTTCAAACAAACCAATGATGTAGCCATGGGCACCAAAATGGGACCTAGCTATGCGAATCTTTTTGTAGGTTTTGTCGAACATCAATTTTTCAGCCAATACAACGGGTCCAAACCTGAACTCTACGGTCGCTACATCGACGACTGTATCGGCGCTACCTCCTCTACCAGAGAGGAGCTCACTCAATTCATAACTGCAGTCAATTCTTTTCACCCGGCTCTGAAATATACTTGGGAAATTTCTGACAATTCTTTATCCTTTTTAGACGTCAAAGTTTCAATTGAAGGCAACGGTTTATGCACTAGTGTGTATTACAAACCTACAGACTCGCATAATTACTTGTTATATTCGTCTTCTCATCCATCTCACGTTAAGAATTCCATTCCTTTTTCTCAGTTTCTAAGACTTCGTCGTTTATGTAGTAATGACTCTGATTTTCACCACAAATCAGAGTCAATGTGCCAGTTCTTCGATAAACGTGGTTACCCTGCTTCCGTTGTTCAAGCGGGTTACCACCGCGCTCAACTTATTGATCGACATTCAGCACTACAAACGTCGCATAAGGAAGATTCCGACCGCATTCCATTCACTCTCACGTTTCACCCACACAACCACTCAGTTAAATCCATCATTCTTAAAAACTTCAAATTACTTCAAAACGATCCAGAGACAAGCACTATCTTTTCGCAGCCTCCGCTCATTTCATTCAAACGCGACAAAAACTTAGGCAATTTTTTGGTCAGAAGTTCTTTTCAGACTAATGAGCAACCAGGCACTTTTAAATGCGCCCGTGCGCGATGCAAAACGTGTCCTTTCATTCACAACACTGATAAAATATCGGGACCTAAACGATCCATTAAGATCACCGATCACTTCACGTGCACCTCCGCTAATGTAATTATTGCATAACTTGCACTTATTGCAAAAAGATATACATCGGCGAAACGGGCAGAAGACTAGGTGACCGATTCCGAGAACACCTTCGAGACGTGGAAAGGAATGACAAGGACACATCTAAACCAGTCGCTAGAAATTTTAATTTACCTAATCATTCTAAGCAACATATGGCAATCTGCGGTCTTTCCTTGCACTTAGGTGGCACGGAAAGCCGTAAAAATCTTGAACAAAAGCTCATCTTTCAAACCTGCAGTCTCAATCCCACAGGGATCAATGAACGCTTTTCATTCCACTAATTTATTCATGTTTTTCTCGTTGCCATGCACCCACCAATAACGTAGCTCCATTTTCTGCCTTTAAAAGCACACACAACCCACAATTCCTCTATTCGCTCCGACGAAGGGCTAACGCTCGAAACGTCAGCTTTTGTAATCATTACGGTGGCCAATTTACCATTTCAACTTTGTTGATATATCCAAATTATTTCGTTACTCCGACCGACGCAGCCCCAAACAGTTTCTTTCGAAACTATCAGCCTTGACTCTATAATTAGCCTTAAATGAACATCGAATTCTGCACGCTTACATGGCGTTTGGGTGGCATCACGTTTTATTTAACTACCAAGACGAGACTTAATTTCCAACGGCCAAAATTTCCAGGTGTATAGTTTAATAAACGAGCTCTCGTCTGATATGGTTTTAATGTCGAAATTTTAGGTACCAGGTGTCGTTTAAACCGGTCAAAGTTAGCCTTCATTTTGTCTCCCAAAAGGACGTGCAAAATACACCTTTATAAAAACGGCGATAAAACCCATACCAAAGAGAATTATGAGAAACTTTTTATGTGCTTTTATTGTGTAGTTATATTGCAACTACTGTGCAAAGTTTGATGGTGAATGGACTTGTTTAGCGCTACCAACATCTTTCTAAAGTTGCGTGACGATTTGACCGTTTAGGCAAGGCGAAAACGGCTATTTTGGCGAATTTTCAAACTTTTTTAAATTGCAGCCGGAAAAAAAATCGCTGAAACTTTAAAATATTTTTTTCAAAGCTAGTTCACAGAAAGGGATGTTTTGGTAAAATAAAAAGAAATCAGAGTTTTCGTCACTGATTTTCGATTCTCGAAATATTCTGGCGGCTTCTCCTAAGACCTAAGACCCCGAAAACTAAGTCCGCGAAAACTAAGACCCCCCGTCTTTTCATTGAAATTCACTTTTCCGGTGGGTTTTGGTTTTCGTAATTACGAAACCTCGTTACGAAAACTAAGACCCCATCTTATTTTTCTTGTTTATCAATTTTATTTTATTTTAATAAATAGAATATGTTGAAATGTAAAAATCGAATAATAGACGGCAATCAACACCCCGTCTTTTCAATGATTTATCACCTCTCCGGTGAGGTTTCTACAATTACGAAAACTAAGACCCCATCTCATTTTTCTTATGTATCAATTTTTTGAAGGTGAGCGGGAGAGTTTATACATCATCTTGATTTGTTGCTTATCCAGTTGGATCGAAGAACCTGGTTGCTTCAAGATTAAGTGGGATTTCTATAACCTTTCCTTGCGTTTCGAAGCATTTTCTCGCGCGATGGGGGATTCTTAAATTTCCTTCCAGACACTGAGCTATTTTTAGAATTGTTTTGCAATTGTTTTGAATCGTTTTACAAGATGCAAAAATAATGGAACTTCAGGAAATTTTTTAAATGGAACAGTTCAGACTTAATCAGGGTTTGTACACTTTATAAGTAGTTTCGTTACTTGTATAACGGAATACGTTTTTTTATCATATTTCAGGTGGGATCTTAGTTTTCGTAAGAACGAAAGCTAATTGCGAAAACTAAGACCCCATTTTATTTTTCTTGTTTATTTATTTTATTTTATGAGAATATGTTGAAATATAAAAAGCGTATAAAAAGTAAATTGAATAATACACAGTAATTGTTTTGGGTTGTTCAACAAGATGCAAAAATAATGAAAATTGAGGAAATTTTTCAAATGGAACAGTTCAGAATTAATCAGGATTTGTACACTTTATACGCTGCTGTTACACGTGATAATTTTTCCTGCAACTTGTCTCGCAACAAAATTTGTTGCAAGTTGCACGTACCATACCATGTTACACGTTACAAATGCCATGCAACTTGTCTCGCGACAAAAATTGCGTAAGTTGAAAATGACGGATATGTCGACTACAGAGTGCGGCCAAACAAGTTGCAAATTTGTTGTGTAACTTGAAAAAAATTGTTCAGAAAGTAGAAAACGATTCAACTCTTCGTGTAACTTAAAAAAAAACTTAGTTCCATGAAGGGGTGTTACACGTAAAAGTCGTGCATGCAACTTGCAACAATATTTTTTTCGAGACAAGTTGCACGAAAAATCGTAATGTGTAACAGCACCTTTTTATCACATTTAAGTTGGGGTCTTAGTTTTCGTAATTACGAAAATTAAGACTCCATCTTATTTTTCTTGTCTATAAACATATCAAACTCACGGGGTACAAATAGTCTCTTACTGAATTTCATGACCACGCCCACTTCATCAGCCCACTCAAATCGAGTGCGATTTTTGGATGTTATATCATCTTGCCGACTCTCTGTATTAAAAGCTAACAATGTACCACCGAAATATTGAACTATAATATCATGGCTTTCCATTTTGTGTATTTTCGTACTACAAAGTAAAGTTTTTCCCTCGTCATTTTCACCTTTTCCTGAGCGGGTCCGTCAAAATTAAGAAGGCGTTCGTGGTCAAAACAAGACCGAGCAAGGAGTCTTGGGCTATTTCTCTCTTACGCAAGCGCATATTGAAAATGTACCGCCAAAATCAAAGAGAGGAACAAATTTCCTTTGTTTTGATATGTAAATTGTCGAATAAAGAGCAGATTGAACCTCGTCAAATGGCTATTCAAAACAGCCACACCTTCCTCCTTTTGCTCGTTTCCTGTTTTATAGGCGTGAAAGCAGTGGGAGAAGAATCGGGTAGCTCGGAAAGCGCCTCACCATCGTTTACTTACGAGATAAACAAGTAAGATTTGTAAAGTTATTTTCCGAAAGAGTCGGAATAAATACATTTTTTTCAGGTTAGATTGCTGTTTTTACCCTAAACGTCGTCCAATAAATTTTTGTTGCAGCCTACTAATCTATACAATTTCGAAGGAAAACATTCAGATGCTTCACCGTCCCCGAAGGGGGTTCTGTCCTGGTGTACCGGTTCACAAGGGAATTACCATTGTTCTTTCTTTGTTTAGGGGTTATCGGTTAGCTATTGTGTATTGTTTGGTCTTTTGTATTGGCTCTTGTGAACCGGTACACGCGGACAGAACCCCGAAGGGTCTCCACTCATCGAAGCGTGTACTGTAACCAATGTAGTGAATTTTCAGTCTCTTGTTGGGTTTGTCAACCTTCGTGACTTCAATATCATACAATTTTGTATCTTTTCTCTGTGAAATGACCTTTTTAACAGGGGTGTATGCTGATTATTCGTTGCAGAATCGCTTTGGTTCTCTTATCTCTCTCTTTGGCTTGTCCGCCATTTTGAAAATTTGCTCAGGAGGGCATCTGGGTTAGCGGCCGCGCCAGGCTGGAACTGACAAAAACAAATGTCCATCGCAGTGGGGAAACAGTTTGATATGTTTACTGAAGATGAACTAGTAATAAAAAAAAAACCATATTTATTTTCTCTTATTTATTTTTTACGTTTCTGAAGGCGAGCGCGAGTTTATAAATCGCCAAATGTTCCGTTACATGTTAATTTGACTTTTCTGGTGGCACAATTGAGGTGTTGTGATTGACGACCTAAGATATAAGGACATTTCTCGAACGTCCCTAGAACTTTCCGGGCCATGAGCTACATTTGAAAATCATATAATTGCATGTTATCTTGATTTGCTGCTTTTCCATTGGTCTAATTACCTTTCGTAATTACAAGTTTGCAAAACAAGTTGGGCTGGTTTGGGGGCTGAGACGCACGCCTTGACCCGTGTTTCGTCAACGTTTAATTTTATTGCTTAGCATTTAAAACGAAAGTAATTTGAATCTTTAATGTAAACGACACTGCGCGTATAGCTTTCTGGGCCCGAAAAGTTATCGGAACTTTTGAGAAGGAGGCCCGTGCTTCAGTTACTGAAGTTGCCGACTGGGAACTAGTGAGAGCGAAAACTGTTTATTACTGAGGTGTCAGTGCTTTAATTAAATGTTTCTGGTGACATTTGAAAAGTTTTTAACATTCAATACGGATGCAAACAAAGACAATTATACAAGATCATCATCAAATATTTCCGCAGATTGTAAATAATAAAAGCTGTAACAAACAAACTATAACCCTAAATAAAATCATTAATAAAAAAAATCAGAAAAAGAAGTAGACTTAACAGAAGTAAATAAAACTTATCCTCTGGCAATTTATAGCTAGTTGATCCAAATTTCGAGACCATTACGCGATGTCACTTTCACAGTAAACCTTACAAATACAGGCGTGGAGAAAGTTTACGGGTAGATTTTAATCCTGGTTCTCTCTTTTTTAAATCCTGCTCTTCTCTTTAAGAAGAGAAAACTAGGATTAAAAAAAAAAAAACGCTTAAATCAAGTTAAATCGGTAAAATAACGACACCAGAAGCAAACAACACACGTATGGATTAAGGTAAGCCATTTTTGAATGATTTTTTTAAAAAAATAACTATATGTTATCGTATAGATTGGTGTATTGTGGTGTAGTGTAATCTGATCAGCGCAATTTGATGTATCTCTAAGCAATCTGATTGGCGCATCTTTTTTTTGGTGTATCTCAACGCAATGTGATTGGCCCAATTTTTGGTGTATCACAAACCAATCAGATTGTAGTATTTTTCGATGTCGCACCAATCAGAGCGTTCTTGCTAATTTGTGGTTTGACAGGTCTTCAAATTTTAGCGAATCAACACGTGAATTGGAGAGAGCGGTTCGCGAATTAAGGAAATGTATCAGTCGTGTTGTGAAAGCGGTGGAGTTGTGATCGTTGTACGACTATGCTTATTCTTCCTTCTGAAGGAGACTGAGTGGAACATGAGAAAAATTTTGAATCAAATATTACTTCAGATGTTGATAGGAGCAACTTCAGGATATTTCATTACTATATATGTGTTAATCAGCGATTCCAATTTTGAATTTCGCTCAAGGAACGAGGTAAGGTGACATCTACAAGAGTTGTAAGATATCTATTCAATGTAATAGCTCGTGTCCTTCGTGAGGATTTCATCGCTATGATCTGTCTGGATTTGAAAGGTCGTCAGGGAACTTTTTCTACCGATTAGCAAGTTAAAACGTGAATGTTTTGTGTATCGCTCCTTCACTTGCGACGCACACACCGTCAGCTAAAGGCCTAACACTAATTTAGCGCTATAGTGTGTTGTTTTGGAAGGGCTAGTTTTGCTGACTCTGGTAAAACTTGCGCGAGACATTTGCATAAATCATATTTGATTGATTATCTTTTTTTTTGCCATATGGTTGCTCTTTTAGCAGCGGTTCCAACGACCACCAAGTTACATTTACTTTCTGCGTCGACTGCCTTGTTACATATCCGTTTCTTTGCTTCTAAAAGTTCTCCAAGAATTATATATTGTTTAAACGATATTTTCCCGTTACAATTGCGTGTTTACTTTTTACTCGCCAGTATGGATTAGACTTTCTTAGATGGAATGCCATTTTCCAGTAAACAACGTAAATTTTATGACATAAATCTACCTCAATGAAAAATATTTCACAACTGGACAGAATGGTACGGTCGGTTAATTTTCCCCGCAACTCTCACGTGCTTAGACGTTTTCTACCAATAAAATTCGCTTTTAGCTAACCTGGACTTTACCCCATTGCGTGTCAATTTTCTGTAAACAACCTGCATTTTATCATGTATTTCGCACGCACAGGGCAAAGTCCAGGTAGGCAACAACCAATCAAGTAGCCCACCTTATTATCCTTTGAAGAGGGATACTTTCTCTTGGTTCAATCTACTTTCACTTGTTCGAAAAACGGAGACCGGAAAATATCTGTGTCCAGAGGCTGTAAGAGATCAAGTAGAGCTTTACACTGCAAAATTACATGGAAGATTATTTTGAGGCAACCATCTGTTACTGAACAAGAGGCTACACGGAGCCTATGTTTGGGCCGGATTTGTGGATCAGCGGATTGAATTGAATAGGTTCGAATTGAGGGCTTTGCTGTTTTAGCAAAATCGCTGTCGAGTGCTTTTTGTGGTTTGTTAACATGGAGAGTTCTGGAGACTAAGACTTCGGAACAAGTCGATGCCATCCATGAGAATTTGGAAATACTAAAATCACCAGAGGAAATGCGGGATCACTGATTAAAAATTTGCATTTGAACGCGATGATTTTCCTTACAAGGATTTCTCTTGCTCACATCACATCAAGTTTTTTGACTGATTGAAATTAAAGGCATGTGGCAGTGACTTCCACAAGTTTTTTTAAAGGAAAAGAAAAAGAAAAGAAAAAGAAAAAGAAAAGAAAAAGAAAAAGAAAAGAAAAAGAAAAGAAAAGTATAATTGTTTTGTCCGCAATATTAATTTACGAATGGATTCAATCGCCAATGTTTACATAAGATGATCATATTAATTAATCGAATTTAAACAATCGGCCAAAACTTTTACTGTTCCCAAGGGTTATTGCTGTCATCAGTACGTTAACAATTGAAGTGATTCACGGCGTTAGGTTTGTAATTTAAATAAATATATTTAAGCTCACTCGAAAGGTGAGTATAAACTGTAACAAGCCTATCGTTGATGCGCGGCCAGTACTTCAAATCTGACTGACAATCGATGCCAAAACTCAACCTCGTTGCCAGGCTATGTCCACCACATTGCTTTACGCTAATTAAAAACTGCGCGCTATTGTGCATTTTCTTGGACAGGAAAAAGCAAACGGAATTTCTGACCCTAAATGGTCAGAATAATAACTAGGACTTTTTCTCTGACGAAGTAACAGCAATAAGCACAATTTTGAGCTACGAGCAGGTCGTTGTTTGGTCTCGCCATGCAATGTTGGAGAGAGAGAGAGAGAGAGAGAGAGAGAGAGAGAGAGAGAGAGAGAGAGAGAGAGAGAGAGAGAGAGAGAGAGAGAGAGAGAGAGAGAGTGTTGCGTGACAAATTCAAATTAGGGCTGTGGAGAGGACTGCAGGAAGCGTTGTACCAATGCAGTTTCTTTTTGCCAACAATTATTCAGACACCAGCATCAGTTGTATAGTATCCCATTTTGTCGAGTTCTTGGGTTCGGTAAGATTGTGATAGAGAGATACTCAGGACGCAGAGCTCCAGTCATGCGCAAGTCTTTATTCAACTTAACTATTACACGTGATTACATTCCAGATTAACAGGTCACACATGCACAACATGTATACATACAGCTTAAGAATCTTAATTAGCTAAGGTAAATAATGATTAACTAAAACACTACACATTTCAACCTACGTATCCAAAAAAATAACTCCTGCTTGCGTAGCATGCCTATGTTTATTTAATATTTTCACTTTTAACTATCTCCATGGATATCTTGTAGAAAATCCCATACAAATCCTTATAAATCGATATGCAAATTGTGTTCTTTGTGTGGTTCTTAAAGAGAGCTTGGGCCGCCTGTGAGTTTATGGGTAGATTTTACCACATATTTCGTTGTTATTCGAACAAAAATGTACGCTTTCTTCATATCAGCTTTACCTAACTCCATTTCTGATATAACAGCGACGTGAAAGCGATGATCTATTTCCAAAATCGTTTACTCTGAATGTCGAAACAACCTTTCGTCATTTATTTCCTTCTAGCAAGTTGCACTGTTTGCCCGTTGTGGCGATTCCAGAATTCTTTCCGCAAACAGAAGGATCCGATTACTGGCAACTCATTCATTCAAATTTATGATAAAAAGGATTACACGGACTGTTTACATGTAAGACGGCAGAAAAACAAGTTTCCGAATTTGGTTTTTCAGGGCAAAATGCAAGTTATTATATTATTTATTTATGTTAGTTCAGAAGGTGATACATCGAAAAGTAATATCTTTTTTCCAGATAAATTTAAGTACTAATAGCTTTTTTACAATGGCCCACTAATTGCATTACCCCGCTGATATAACGAAGCAGCCTCCTTCGTAGAAATGAGCCTCTTTGGATACACAAAACTCTAAAAGTGAGTTGAACAGCAGACTAGGACGTGACATGGTGTCCTTCGTTGACTTGTCGATGACTTATAAAATTGCATACTGAAGTAAGTTCTAAATACATGCTATCAGCTATTCAAATCACGGCCTTCGTTCTGAGTTGCCAAGACATCACGTGATCTTATGGTGGAATGTAAATTGTTGTCCCAAAAGCGAAAAAAAAAAAAAAAAAAAAAGAAAAAAACAATTATAAATTTTAGAATGACAGCTCTTTTTGGAGACAGCACCACTAAACTCCAGACGAAATGAAATTATGACGAAATTCGAGTATATTACTTCATAACCACTGTTAAACCAGACCCAGCGTACGCGACAACCTCCTTGATTAAAGAGCGACTCTTGGAGGGAAGAAATGGTTTGAAATTGATCCAGCCCGAGTTGAAGATAATAATCTTTCAACTATCGAGCTGAGAAAAACAAGTGAAACATACATGTCTTTTGCCCTTCAAGCCCTATGAAATGACCTCACTGTAAAACATCCATTATCAGATATACACTTGGCAAGTAAATCTTGTCAGCCTCATCCCAGAGAGTTGAATAAAAAGCTATCAAGTTACCCGGCAAAAACACGCAATTGCATGTAACAAGTGCGTGTGGTAATTCTTGTAAACCACACGCAAGACAGAAAGATTAAATTTCGACATTTGTGGTCTGATTTAATCCTCAATTTTCGAGCATTACATGGTGCATATCTTTGGTAGTCAGGTCAGGATTGAAAAGGTGGAAATAACAATATAAGTCCTTAAAAAAATGTGCATTTCCCATGGAAAAAAAAGAAAAGAGAGAGGAGGCTTGTCTGTTCTGGATGAAATGATGTGCAGTCCTCAATGGGTCGGAGAAAACGTACACTATTTCTGAATGACATAGATTTTTTTTTTCAACCTCCCGCCATGTCTATTTTCCATCTCTCAATTCCAGACTCTTTAGACGTCGTTGACCACGCCCGGCTGTCGCAAAATTGTATAAGACAATCTGTGCCGCTTTATTTCTGAAGTCCAAAGTTCGCGTTGATCCCGGTTCTTGACCTTAAATTTCATCGCTGGCTGGGTAAGTTCACAATGGAACGACAAAGAAAACGAGACACCAAATGGAGGAAGAATATTATGTACACAAATGTTCAACTCTCCTATGTCAGTGTTTGGAATAGACATGGATGGGCTTTTATTTTTGTTTGTAAAATTCTAAACACAACAGATATAAAACGTTGAAACACTTTCTGCTCGGTTTCCAAACCGAAACAAGATAGCTTGAGGCCGAAAAAAATATTAAACAAATTAAATTAGAGATAGCCATCGATGATTATATTAATGATAATAAAAATAGAATTTAGGGAAATTCAATTCAATTTAGACGTTTATTTGTTTACTTAGACCAACGTCTAAGCAAGGAGTACCAGCCAAAACACTGTTGGAGTGCTTGAATGGGTCATGTATTATTATTACAGTAAAAGCAACTGAAAATATATGAAAAATACATTATTCTACAAACAGCCCACGAGAATACTTAAACTTATCAGGTAATAGTTGTTATCTCAATCTAACACGAAATTCGCGTGACAAATTTACAAGGAAATGATTAGTAGCTAGAGGGGTGAATTAACAATCAGATCTTGGAAGTTAACGGGTCAACAAAAGCGCAAAGTAGTCCTAATTTAACAGGGGAAAGGCGTCAACGTAAGAATATAAGATTTAGCATATTCGATAAAAATGTGTAAATGCTCAGAAAAAAAGGCTAATGTCCAAGGTTTGTTGACATAATTACGTTATTATCAAGACAACGATGATTTTTCTGATAGCAAGATCTTGTAGAGATAAATAAATTACAGAAAAGCATCAAACAACGACCTTAGCTTGGCACTTGGCTCCAACCATAGCGGCTTGTGCAAGATACGTTCAAATGGGCTAAAGCTAAGGGTCAAGGATGTGATCCCCAATGAATGGTACTCGTACGCATGAAAATTAGCGGTGGACCTCCCGAGAAAGAGCAATTTTTTTTTTTATCAACAAACTCATCTGTCATCAACTGCTTTGCATGAAGTTACCTCTTGTAACCAAAAATCATATCTTGTAAGAATTAAAAAACGTGAGAGAAAAAATGTAGTACTGCGAGACAGAACTTTGTTTATTATTTTACACAGAAAAACCAACAGTTTGTCTCGACATGATTAATCCGTGCCAATTAAGTGGTTTTTCTCCCAGACATAACAAACGTGGGTTTTTAGACACGCCCCTTCCCCCCCCCTCGTAGTTCATGTCAAACTTGACGAGCTCTGACTTAAACTTACGGTTATGTTAATCCACTTGAATTGCCTCGCTCCCTTTATGTGGCTCTGTTGAAGCTTTGATGGTTGTAACGCCACCAAATGCTAACTGATCGAATAGAAAATCAGTTCGAAGTGGTACCATTGCATTTTTTATGAAATGGTCGAACCACGAAAACAATGATTACTACTGCTCTTGCAAAGAATAGAGATATTTTTATTTCTACAAGGTAATTAAAACTTGACTGAAATATAAAAAGGATTCTGACAAGACCACACCACCTAAACCATCTGACAGTTACATTTAAAAACACGTTTACTTTTACTTTATCGAAGAATGAATATGTTTCTATTCTAGACTAAAAGATCGCACATCTTTTGGGGAAATAAATGGAGAGTTGTTTTCCCTGCGCGCAGCTTCACTCCACGTACAATTCCATCACGGCCGTTGAATAGTTTAGCGACCACTCCTAATGGCCACTTTCCTCGGTTCTTTTCTTCTGAACGAATGAGAACGACGTCACCAGGCTTTAAGGGCCTCGCCTTGCCTTTTCCATTGCAGTTGTGACGCTCTCTGAGCGCCGCCAAGTACTCTCGAGACCAGCGTCTCCACACAGCGTCCTTACAAGACCTCAAATACTTGGCACGCTTTCGTAGGTCAGTTGTCTCCTCTCGCCATGGTTCTTGTTCAGGGAGGCGAATACATCTTTGGAATAGGAAAGAAGATGGGGTGAGTAGAGGGAGCTGGACGTCATCTTCTACATAGGACAGGGGGCGGCGATTTAGTTGAGTTTCCACATCCAGCACGACTTCGCACAGCTCTGACCAGGATAGCATTCCTCCACCAATTACTTTATAGAATGCACGTTTGAAGAGGCCCACTAGTCGCTCAAACTGGCCACCCCACCAGGGTGCTCGACTTAGGTTAAACCTCCAGATAATCTTCTCTGATGCAAGGTAGCCTTGAACTTGCTCATCTTTCTGAATTCCTTTCAGTAGGTTTGCCGCTCCTACGAACGTTTTTCCATTGTCTGAAAAGATCTTTAAAGGTCGTCCACGTCTAGCGATGAAACGCTTCAAGCTTGAAAGAAAGGTAGTAGTTTCCAGATTAGGCAGGACCTCCAAGTACAAGGCTCTCGTTAAACTGCACGTGTAGAGCACCAGATAGCCTTTTCCTTCTACACGAGAGGACTTGCGGTACTTGATCGGCCCAGCAAAATCTACTCCAACAATTTCAAAGGGAGTTGAGCCCTCAGTTCTCTCCAGAGGCAATAAACCGGGGGGTGGAGCTGCGAGCGCAACCGCCTGGAAGCGTTTGCACCCATAACACTCCCTGATGACTTTCTTCGCGAGGCGCCTCAGGCGGGGAATCCAGAACTCTTCTCTCACTTTAGCCATAGTAAGCCCCACTCCCCCGTGAAGAGTGGCTTTGTGGACGTGTTCGACATATTTGTTTGCGAACGTTGTGGCGTCTGGGATGTATATCGGATAGACCCCTTGCAGTCTCCCACGGCACTCAAGCAATCCATCTTTGTTCTTCTGTAAGTTTAGGCACAGGCGATCTTCCTCCATGCTTTCACTTCCCCGGCTCTGTACGCGTAGCAACCAAAAGTGTTTCTGCTTCTCAATTTCGTCTGTTGTCAGGGGTCCCTTTGTTCTTGTCGCTCTTTTCGCTCTAGCGTTGTTTGCGAACCGCATAATCCAAGCGCACACTCGCAAAGTCTTCCAGTAGTTGTGCTTGGCCAGAAGATGGTCTAGATCGTCATCAGCTTTAACGGCCATGGCAAAGAGCTCCTTTGTAGCCTTCATTTCTGCGTTAGATTCAGCGGTGGGCGCGGTCACAAGGTCGGCTGGCCATTTCACAGGATCACTTAGCCACTCTGGTCCCTTCCACCACAGTTGGTTCTCCTCAGTTACCAGTCCACCTCGGCTAGCAAGATCTGCAGGATTATCCTGAGTAGGTACGTGCCTCCAGACAACATCAGAGTGTTCTCTAATTTTTCGTACCCGGTTGGCCACAAACTGCTTATAGTCTCCTCCTCCTAGTATCCAATGTAAGGCCACGCTGCTGTCAAGCCAACAATGCAGCGAAGTCACAGGGAATCCTTGCAGTGCATCTCGTACGTTGGTCAGAAGATTTACAGCCATGTGACCGGAGACCAGTTCGCGGCGAGGTATTGTCAGCCCTTGTTTGGCCAGTCTTGCCTTTGCTGTAACCAGGCCTTGGTTGATTGCGCTTGACTGTCTGACCACAGCGTACACAGAAGCGGCCACGCCCTTTCCGCTCGCGTCTCCAAAAGCATGAAGTTTAATGTCCTCGATAGGTTCTTGGACGCTGGTGAGTGCTCGTGGACAAGTTACGTGTTGCGGCAAGGAACGTTCCCACTTCTGCCACTGCTGTTCTAGGGGGGTGGATAACGGAGCGTCCCATGCACGTTTCTCTTCACAGGCATCGCGGTACAGAAGCTTTCCTTGCAGGGTGATTGGAGCGATAAGACCAAGGGGGTCATAGATCCTCGCCACTTTTCCCAGAATCCCTCTCTTTGTCGGTTGGGCAACTTCCTCTGGAATTGTAACTCCAACTTCGTCCGTCAGTTTGTTCCACTTTAAACCAAGCAGCCCACATTCTCTCGGCTTGATTCCGAGTTGTTGCTTGGCGTAGCTTAAGTCATCCCCAGTTTCAGTTTCTTCAGTGAGCTCTAGTTCAGTCACGTTTGAATGCCACTTGTTTAAGTGGAAGGTGGCCTGGTGGAACATCTCAGTTGCTGCAGCTTTCTTTTGTTTCGCTTCTTGGATAGTACCTCCACCCGAAATGAGATCGTCAACGTACAGTTCTCGCTCGATTTCTGCTACGCGATCAGGGTGTGTAGGTCTGCAAGTGTTCAGATGGTGCTGAATTACACCGCCAAGCAGAAACGGCGAGGGTCCCAAACCAAACAGAGCTCTGGTGAATCGGTACGTGCGAACACGAAAAGGATCCTTGCTTTCCAACCAATGAAACCGCAGCGCATCTCGGTCCTGCTCTCGGACACGCACTTGAAGAAATGCTTTGCGAATATCGCCAGCGATAGCCACTGAATGAAACCGTCCCCTTAGGAGTACCTTCCATAGTTGATTCTGCAGGGGTGGTCCAACTTCCAGACAGTCGTTTAGGGAAGGGGCTGAGTCGTACGCTCTTGCTGAGGCATCGTAGACAATACGCATCTTGGTAGTTTCTGCACTCTCTCTCACTACTGCTTTGTGCGGGATGTAGAATTCTCTTTGAGTTGCTGGCATCTCTGCTTCTTCAATAATTCCTTCATTAAGCTGTTCTTGTATGATAGCGTCATAGTCGTCTAGCCTTCCTGTCTTCTTAAGTCGTTGGACTAGGCTCCCCAGTCGCTTTAAGCTTCCAGACTTGTTAGAGGGCAACGGAGGATGGTCCCCTTTCCAGGGAAGGCCAGTTTCATACCAACCCTCAGGGCTGCGGCTGAGTTGTTCAAGGAATTCTTCATAAACAACGCTCTGATCGCCATTAGGTTTGTCTTCGAGTCCTAGGACGTCCATCCGGTAAAGCTCTTCATAGTCATTCGAGGCCGTCTGCGCTAGAAACATCCTGTCCAGGTCTGTCTCCGTTCCTGGTGACATGATGGTCCATCCAAAAAGAGTGTACTCAGCCACAGGCTCGCCGATAGCTCCGGTGCGTTGGGATTCTCGAGTTTTTATCTTCGCGTAGTCACTCGCGCCCAGAATAACATGGACCGGAAGTAAGCTCTTAGTGTCGATGTCTTCCATTGAAACGCCTTCCAGATGGCGGTATTTGCTGATCATCTCCTTATAGTTAGGATTTTCCACGGACAAAAGTTCAGCGCGGTCTACTCTAGTTACTCGTAATGAAATTGCATTGTTTCCTTTAGTGTCACTCACTTGCGTATTGTAAGTTTCTGTCCGCTTAGTCACTATGCCCACGATAGTTTGTATACGGCGTGTTAGAGTGCGAGCTGGTACGAGGTTTAGACGATCCAAGATGTATCCTGAAGCATAAGACGCAGTCGCACCGGTGTCCAGTAGGGCTCTACAGGTCACGCCATTCAACTTGACAAGTACGATTGGATGGCAGACTTTCTCTCCTTCTTGAGTTGCAGTTAGAGCCACTCCGCCGTTGTTCGCTCTTTGGCGTCCAGTTGCCGACGGTCGGTCGCAAATAGATGAGTGGTGCCTTTGTTTGCAGTGTACGCAAGATGCGCGGCTTCGGCATTGTGAAGCGCTGTGTTGAGGCCCAGTGCAGTTGAAGCACAAGCGTTTGTTTTGTAGAATGCGACGGCGCTCCGCTGGAGATGTCACGTTCTCACACTCCCAAGATCTGTGTGTCACGCGATCGCAGTAGACACACGCGTGTCGTGGGTTGGGTTCGCCCTGTCGCGCGTAGAAACTTCTGTCACGAGGCAAACGTGGGGGACGCGGCGGACGCGGCGGGTGATAAATCGGCGGAGTCGGAGACGTTTCGTTTGCCTTTTCTACCCCCAGAGCTTCCATCGGATGAATGGCTTTCCATTCTTCTAAAGCCTGCATAAGGTCCCCGAAACCCCAATCTTGCCATCCCGGTTTTCCGCTCACGAGGTCTGCCTTTATGTCTGGCAATTTGTCTAGGACGCCACGCACCATAAATAAACACCCAGAAAGTTTACCTAGGGTCTCTAATGATTGAACATTGTAGTTCAAAGTCTGACAAAATTTATGAATTTCATTAGGGATGCATCCGGTCACCACAGGTAAACCATTGATGTTATCAATATACGCTCTCACAATCTCGCTTGTCTTGCCATAATTGGACTTCAAGATATTTTTAGCACGTACATAACCTTCAGGACTAAATGGGAGGCCATCGATTGATTCACAAACATCACTTTCCAGTAATTCTTTGAGGTGAGCAAATTTAGTAACCGGGGGAATATCGGCTGCATCGATTTCCGCTTTGAACTTGTTCCAAAAGGAAAGCCACTTTTCGTAGGTACCGTCATATTTCGTAATTACCAGCTTTGGCATTTTGACATTTCCCTTACTTAGGGGTTTTTCGGCGGACTGATCGGGCAACTGCATTTTTGATTTTTGCTCAAGTTTAAGGTTTTCAAAGTTCAGTTCATCCTCCCTCCTTTTGGCTAGAAGAGCCTCTTCCTCTTCCCGTTTTTTGTTTATTGCTTTTGCCCCAGCTTCTTCGAGATGACGATTTAAATCTTCTACTTCTTTATCTACATCATCAATCGTTTGCTCGATAATTTTTCCCCATTCATCAACTTCGTCAATGCCTTTTCCCGCTTCAAGCTTACCTTTCTCGATGTCTAGCTTCAAGTCTTCTATAGATGCCACAATCTTTCCCAGAGTTTCTTTATGTCGAGTGATCTTCTCGATATTTCCCTTCTCCACGACAGATTTCGTCCTTCCTCGTGCAAGCTTTAGAAGCTGAAGTTCTGCCTCCAGTTTAGCTTCCATTGACTAACAGGTTGTCCAAATCACTGCGTGTCCCGTCGGAGGTGCCACAAATGTGGGGAATTAGTAAGGATAGCCCACACCGTCACGTCTTCACTAGATTTTTTATTCTTCTCCTCTTCTATTCTCGCTAGGTTTTACAGCTGTCACAACTCCTCGACTCAACTGATATGAAAGATTACTTCGACTGAAAGCTAAATAAATCACAGACAATTGTTCCTTATCTTTGCGGGACACCTTAGTTAAAAGAACGCTGATTGGCTAGATACGAATCTTCCAGACATAAGAATAACAAAATTTCCAGACAAACATTTCACAATCGCTATTTGATATCTATGCTATTATTCTGTTTCCGACAATTGAGTGCCTTGAATTTGAACGACAGTTTTGAAGTTCAAATAAGACTCACTTACGACTGCGTCATCAATATTGCCAAGCTTGTTTTTATTTTTTTTTTTAAATAATCCAGCGCAAGCAATGATGATATATCACAAATGATATCATGTAAATGACGGCTAATATTACAAAATAGAGTTCTAATGTTCCAGCTGAAAGGTTAGTCTTTCTGATGTTAGACTGGCTCTGGTAGAAGCAACAGATTTAGAGATTGTTTATGAACCCTTGTGTGCAATCCCCTTCGGGTCTATGCAGGACTTCTTGCCTCCAGCCTTTGGAAAATTTTTGCATCTCATTTTTTTGGGCCAACGAACGCGATTCAAGCGTATAAAGGGAGCGCAGCCTCTCCTCGCTTGTTTGCAAGTTGACCGACATGGAGGAAGTGGGTTTGTGACTTTCGGTCGACATTCAGGAGCATACATGGAGCAAAGAAAGCGCTTCAGATCTGGCGAACACTTAGACCCAAATAGCGGCCTGAACTGTTGCAAATCAACGGCATCTTGCTCTTTGATGTTTGGCAGTGAGGTACAGTTGTAGCCAATACCTTGGCAGAAAGGTATTTTGATCTTTTCACATTTCTTTGTTGCGGTCAAAGTTTTCGTTGGAAGATCAGCGACCTGAGGAAGAGGTGATGCTGTAGTTGAAACTGCCATGCGTCCTATGCACACCTTGTTGCCAAATTTCGGAAACATTTCGCATTTCATTTGCTTTGGCCACAAAAACCCGTACCGACGCATGAGAGGCTCACAACCTTCCTTTGCCCGTATACAAAGCGAACGACATGGTGGAATTTCTTTGTTAAAATTCGGCTGACATATAGGAGCATACATGGAGCACAGAAAGACCCTTAAATCTGGTGAACACTTGACTTTAACCAGCGGCCAGAATTGACGAACTTCATCTGCCGCTTCTTTCTGTGTTCTGTGGTTAAACATGTTTGGCATGTAAGTGAAGTTGTAGCCGATGCTCTGACACATAGGTATCTCAGTCATCCTCTCACATTTTCTAACAGGGGATGTTTTCGTGGGAAGAACAGCCACTGGATGAGTTCCATTCGCCCCAATTCTGTTTCCTGCAATGCATGGCTTTTTTCCACCGAGTTCAGGAAACTTTTTGCATTTTATACGTTTAGGCCATGAAGAGCCGTACTGACGCAAAAAACGTGCACAACCTTTTCTCACCCGTTCACAAAGCGACCGACATGGTGGAGCTTCTCTTTTGACATTTGGCTGGCAGGCAGGAGCATACATAGCACAGAGGAAGACTTTCAGATCTGTCGAACATTTTATCTCAACCAGCGGCCAGAATTGATGAACTTCAAGCTCTGCCTCTTCCTGTGCGAGGTTGAATATGTTTGGCACGTAAGTGAAGTTGTAGCCAAGGCCTTGGCACATAGGTATTTTGAGCTTTTCACATTTTCCTATCTTGCCAGAAACGCTGGAGAACGTACACAAAACCAGCAAGACTGTGAGAACGAAGCAATGAATGTCAGCCATCGCAATGTGAGAGCGTTGCCGATGACTGACCCAATTCATTTATGTACGTAATTCTTGTCAAAATCGTGATAAAATGTTTATCGTAGCTTAAGCTTTCATTTATGACCTCGTCTGGACTATTCAACTCTTGCGATTAGCTAAACGAGATTTACTGTAACTAGTGGATTTGATTACTGAGCCTTGTGGCTTTACGCAAAACTTTATTGGCTACCTTCTGTTTCAATTAATTTTGCGTTACAGTGAGATAGACCCCCACTAAACGTCTTTTAAATACCTTTTTGCCGAGAAAAATGAAATTCAAGTTGAAACCATAATTAGGTGTGCGCTTGTTACCTTATGAACAACAAGCCACAGTCGCCAATTCAACGTTTTATAGATTAACCTTTTTCATGTCAAGGTCGGTCGAGCGCCATTCATCATTTTAGCTTTTGATGAACCTCCGGCAAAGTTTTTCCTGCCTTTTCCCCAAGTTCAAAAACGTTTTCAGGATCAAGACAGCAAAATTAGCTCCAGACTCTTTAGGTGTTCCATGCAGTGATCATTAATGGTTTTTATCGCTCTATTGCCGGCCTGTGTTCTTCGTGTGAGTTGATCTCGATTCTTCACTTAAAATTTCTCGAAAGTTTCTAGGATTACGCAAAAAAAATTTCGACAGGCATGAGCTTAACGTTTTTAACACACCCGTATCATCTAAAGAATCTGAAATATTACCTCCGAGTCAATTACATTTCAATGGAGGAAAAAGCGAAGGAAATGAGATAATAACATCAGGGGCAGAATATTACCTGCTACCGGTCATTTCGTGTATGCCCTTATCTAACGGGATTATGTTCTTTGGTATTAAAAAATGTTTTCATTTGTTCATCAAGACTGGGTAATAAAATGACTGAGACTAATCTGTGCTTTCTATTGGAGTATTCCTTATTTTGTGCTCGACAGTTACGTAAACAAATAGGGACGGAAACAAATAGGGTTTACGCAAAGCTGCAGGGTTTTATTTTTCAAAACAAAAATTGAAGTGGGTACAGAATGTAAACACTTTTACTAGGGGTAAGTTTACTTCAGGATAGAGCGAAAATTGCGTGAACTGAAAGGATTACAGGAGGAGTGTGACCGCCGCCTGCAAAAGAGGCTCGTAGCGTCAAAAGTCTACCACCTCTACTTTTATCCCTGCCCTTGTCAGACTATGTTATAAAACTACTTTCAAGGACTTTACCTATCTTGCCGCTCCTTTCGTGTAAGTAAAATATGTGAACCCACCTAGATTAGCTAGCTACCTGTGGGCATGTCCAATTTGTTAAAATAGTCATTAGAAATTAGAACAAATAAAGGTTGTTGTTGTTGTTGAACAAAATAAGTAGGATAATTAATTTGAAGTGAAGGATTTGTTCCACTCAAGGAGAGACTTAAAAGACATTAATTTACTTAATTAAACAACACTTTCAAGCACTCTTAATCCGTCATGGTGGTCTTGTCTCATATTAACACTTTCTAGGCTTAATGGAATTAACGCAAAGCAACGGAAGATACCGCTACCTCTGATCTTATAATTTATAAGCAATATAAGCGGATAAAAATGTTGTAGTGCTCGAAATTTTCGAAGGAGATTACCTGTAACTGAAATGGGAGTCATTGGAACTTTAGACGTGTTGCTGTTCTAGGAAATATTTGCAGATGATTTACTGTAATTGGTGTCACAGATTTAAGAAATAAGAATTTGGCATGAACACCGCCTTTAATAGCCACCGCATCGGAAACGAAAAAAATTTTCAAACGCCGTAGCGTTTATCAAAGTAAACACGGCAATTACAATCATCAGAGGCATTACGTATGACGCATGATCCTCGCAGTAGAGAGCGCTATTTATGCAATATATGAATATATGAACTTCATATATACATTGTATCTGATTTATCATCACGGGTTTTTTACGAATCAACTTAACGGCCTGTTCCCAGTTGGCTTGTTAGCTCAATTGGTAAAGCGCTGCACTAGTATCGCAGAGGTCAATGGTTCGAATCCCGTACAGGCCTGATTTTTTTCAGGTCTGATTTTCGGTATTGCATAAATAGCGCTCGCCACTGCGAGGATCATGCATCATACGTATCTAATACCGCAGTTCAAAATATATGAACTTCATATATACATTGTATCAGAGGCATTACCGTTAGATTCAATTAATTCCAATTAACGATTAAAACATAAACTAAAGTTGTAAACATATGTTCTTTCTGCTGGTTGTTCATTCACGTATCGTTCGCTACCATTGTAGTTTAAATTCAGAGGTTTTTGTAATACATTTTTGAGAGTGTAACAGATAAATTGGATTCCACCGAAACCGCATTAAATCGTTTTGACGCCTGCGGGGTCTATCAAACCCTTTGTGTTTCCGATGGCGCCCTCAATTCAAGGGTGATTTGCGATTTTTTTCAAAAATCATATTTGCACGGGTGATCAAAGGCCTGAGGTTAAAATTCCAGGTTTGATCAGGCTCAATCACAAATCGTCATACCGAGGGTACGTACATTTTTTAAGTGAAGGCTGAAGATTGAAAAGAATGAGAAAAAACTGTGTGAACAGGATAACATTTTTTACGCTCTTCTTAAGTACTCCACGTCTCTCTCATGCATATCAAATCGATCGAAAGGTCTGTGGTTTGATTTCGCGACTTCGGCCGTATGGTTAACGATCTTCTGCGCATGACTAGCAACCTCAGTGAGCACGCTGCAGAACTCCATCAGGGGTGGGGTGAGGAAACTGTTGAAATCAGAGGAGAGAGTGAGACCCGAAGATCCCTTTCGACCTCGAAATCAAACCTGTGTAGTTCTCGTTTTTTATCGGCTAGGTTCCGCCACTTACCACCGAAGGCATTAATCAACTGGCGGACATAAGCAGAAGTGTCAAGCATTCAGTAAAACATTTTGGAGGGCTTGATTTCACCCACCATTTCGTTTAGAAAATGAGGGTTTTTCGTTTTTAGATGTTTCCTCTTCTCACTATTTTTAAGTCGTTGCTAAGGTTGTCCATTGTGTATCTCATTCAAAATCTCCATTGTCAATAGGCAGTATAAGGTGTTTATAGCCAAATTTTGTCTGCAAGGTCTTAACCTGCAGTTCACCTAAGGGGATCATTTTGTTATTTGCCATCATACACAGGTTTAGATATGAACAATTTGATTCATTTACGTTTCATGTTCTTAACACTGAAATAGAATGCATGAACATAAGCCAGGAACACAAGATACTTCTGCCTTACCGCTGGCTGCTTGTGATCAATGAATCCACTGGGAACTGACACCTCATCATGAGGGTGAGGAACACAAGTTACTTCTGCCTAACTACTGGCTGCTTATCATCAACAGGCCCCTTGGGAACTGAAGAGCTGAGGAACACAAGTTACTTCTGCCTAACTACTGGCTGCTTATCATCAAAAGGCCCCTTGGGAACTAAAGAGCTGAGGAACACAAGTTACTTCTGCCTAACTACTGGCTGCTTATCATCAACAGGCCCCTTGGGAACTGAAGAGCTGGGGAACACAAGTTACTTCTGCCTAACTACTGGCTGCTTATCATCAACAGGCCCCTTGGGAACTGAAGAGCTGAGGAACACAAGTTACTTCTGCCTAACTACTGGCTGCTTGTCATCAACAGGTCCCTTGGAAACTGAAGAGCTGAGGAACACAAGTTACTTCTGCCTAACTACTGGCTGCTTATCATCAACAGGCCCCTTGGGAACTGAAGAGCTGAGGAACACAAGTTACTTCTGCCTAACTACTGGCTGCTTGTCATCAACAGGTCCCTTGGAAACTGAAGAGCTGAGGAACAAGTTACTTATGCCTAACTACTGGCTACTTATCATCAACAGGCCCCTTGGGAACTGAAGAGCTGAGGAACCCAAGTTACTTCTGCCTAACTACTGGCTGCTTATCATCAACAGGCCCCTTGGGAACTGAAGAGCTGAGGAACACAAGTTACTTCTGCCTAACTACTGGCTGCTTATCATCAACAGGCCCCTTGGGAACTGAAGAGCTGAGGAACACAAGTTACTTCTGCCTAACTACTGGCTGCTTATCATCAACAGGCCCCTTGGGAACTGAAGAGCTGAGGAACACAAGTTACTTCTGCCTAACTACTGGCTGCTTGTCATCAACAGGTCCCTTGGGAACTGAAGAGCTGAGGAACAAGTTACTTATGCCTAACTACTGGCTACTTATCATCAACAGGCCCCTTGGGAACTGAAGAGCTGAGGAACACAAGTTACTTCTGCCTAACTACTGGCTGCTTATCATCAACAGGCCCCTTGGGAACTGAAGAGCTGAGGAACACAAGTTACTTCTGCCTAACTACTGGCTGCTTATCATCAACAGGCCCCTTGGGAACTGAAGAGCTGAGGCCCCTTGGGAACTGAAGAGCTGAGGAACACAAGTTACTTCTGCCTAACTACTGGCTGCTTGTCATCAACAGGTCCCTTGGGAACTGAAGAGCTGAGGAACAAGTTACTTATGCCTAACTACTCGCTACTTATCATCAACAGGCCCCTTGGGAACTGAAGAGCTGAGGAACACAAGTTACTTCTGCCTAACTACTGGCTGCTTATCATCAACAGGCTCCTTGGGAACTGAAGAGCTAAGGAACACAAGTTCCTTCTGCCTAACTACTGGCTGCTTATCATCAACAGGCCCCTTGGGAACTGAAACTTCATAGGATAAATCAACTCAACAACATGGTAAGACAACTTCCAAGGGTTAGTTTGTCATTTCCTGTACAATTTTTTTTTCATTTCATTTCATGACTGGGGTCATTATATTCCACTACTTTTTTTCTGATTAAAATTACTCATCTCGTTCATAAAGTTATAAAGTTTTATACAACAACATAGTATCTAGCCTTGTTTCATACTTCAAAATGACATTTTGTTTCGCTGTTTCTTTCTAGCAATTCTCTTTCTCATGCTCACCTCATCAAGTAATTTTCTTATCAAATTCTAGCTTAGTGAGTAATCAAGAAGATAAAAGCCCTCAAACACACTGAGTAGCTAGATCTTGGTTGGAGAAGGGATTTGATACAACCTCAGTTGGCAGGTGAAGGTGTGAACAATGATCCTTCATACACATGTACACCAGTGTGATCTGTTGTTGAAATTTTAATGACATTTTCTACCTGTCTCTGTTCAACTAGACAAATACAAATATCTAGTGACAAAAATCCACTTTGTAGTATCATTTCTATTTAAAAGAGACATCCTATGCTTAAACCATCTGAAGAAATTGTTCATTCTTCCTTTCCACCTTCCTTACTAAAGTATGCTGAGTTTTTTACACTTGAACCAGGCTACCTGCACTTTTCACTTTGACCAGCTCCCATTTGAGATCTCATGTCGCTGATAAAATGCTTGAACAGTAATAAGTTAGAGATAAAACTGCCAAAAAAGCCTGAAGTATGCTGTTGGCATGCTTTGAAATCCAGTTGTATATTATTTCCTTAATTTAGAACTCTAAAAATAGAAAAGGAGAAAAGCAAATTTAGAGGTCATAAAAAAAAAAAAAAAAAAAATAGATAGAATCATATCGATTGTGATAACAACACAGGCTGGGGCCACTTCAGCCAGAAGTCACTCGTTTTCTCTCAAGGACACCAAAATGCATATAAACAGTTTGCACATCTATGCCAACTGACTCCACTTCAACTCTGTGACTGAAAGCAATAATTGCTTGCAATCTCTCATAAAATCATATTCCATTGGAACATACAGGTATACATGCAAAGGAAATACTCTATCCGCTTAAAAAAATATTATTAAAACAGTTTAAGAAATATAGCCATAAAAGGTTAAAGATAACTTACAACCTGGCCACTGGTGCTTTTTATCACAGAGTGGGACATAGATGACACCCATCAGATTCTTCTTCATAATCTGGCCATTCTCAAGTTTATCATGCTGCTCGAGAACCTGATTCCGACCTTCTGCTCCCACAGGACAAATAAGACGGCCGCCTGGTTTAAGTTGTTCTAGAAGCTTGGGGTAAAAAAAAATGTATGTACAAGTTTTTGCAGTAACATTCATTCTGAAGATAACTAAATTTGTTTTCTACACATCTTTCCCAAACTTAACCTCCAGGGTTTACAGTGAACACAAAGGCTAGTGTCCATGTATTCTGACTAGCCAATTCTATGTAGAAAATTTACATGAATGCCTCTGATTGCTGCTGTAATTTTTATTTGTAAGAATGCACAGGCAATTACAAAATACAAATGACAAGTAGTCAATTGTGAGATTTTGCCCTAATAAATGTAGGAATGCAATCAGACAAAGCATTCAATTCCTCCCTGAAAATCACTGTACCAGCAGCCATGGCTAAATACAAGCTACCTTCAAGCAACCAGAGTCCTTTTAAGACTAACCTTGTTAGCGGTGTATTTTAAAAATATCTTTTCCAAAGGCAAGTGTGAATTGGTAACTTTTATATTAAAAACAGTTCATAACAACACTATGGTACAACACAAGCAGTTAGGTTAAGTGTTGACTCTTTCACTCCCAGATCTGATGAGTAATTCTCCTAACTGTCTGCCATATGACTTTTAAGATGTTACTTTGGAAAATTTGGTATTGGATCAAATGAAAACTGCTTGTTGATATTTTTCTTTATTCTCATTACTTGTCTGCTTGATATTGTATTGATATTGTAAGGAGAAATTCTGTCTTGGTCACTCATGGGAGTTTAAAAGGTTAAGTAGGCTGAATGTGGTTCACAAATCACATATCCACATTTTCATATGAAGAGTTCATGTCAAACTGTATTAAAGTGTTAAGTCTACTCACAGCTGAAGGTAAATCTGCTGCAGCTGCCCCTACATGGATTGCATCATAGGGTTGCCCAGGTTCATAACCTTTGCGCCCATCGCCAGCTATAGTAAATGTAACAAATGGAATTTTCAATTGAAAATAACATGTAGCTGCCTGTAACTAGTGATTTTGACAAACACATTCTCTACACTTATGCAGGAAAATGAAACACTTACAGACAATTTTGACTCTGCCCTTTTCAAGAAGTTCCGGGTTCCCTCTTTTGATATTAGCCAAAGAGTCTTTCACAAGCTGATCGATATGATCAATTCCATAAACCTTTCCAGTTTCTCCAACCTGAAGCGTCAAAGGATCAAGGGCCACTAGTTTCTCAGAAGAATTACTGCTTTGATACTCTTGGTAAAATAAAGTTGATTTAATCATTAAAGGATAACAAAGAATGAGGTTTGACAAAGGGCTAATGCCGACATGTCAGCTTTAGCACCTCTTTACCATGTGGCAATTTACATTATTTCATATTAAATCAACTCTGTCGTAAGACCAAATTATCTTGTTATATCTTTTGCCAATGTACTACCACAGTCACAGCTGTAGAGTGTTGATATAATAATGATGTTGATACTGAATTTTTAGCAATTAGATGAACATGTACATGTCATTATTAAAAACTGGAACATTGGATAATGCAATTCAAGACTTTTTATTGGCTTAGCCATTATGGTATATCAGCCAATATACCATAATCTACAAATATGGTAAGCGTACGCGTCAGCTTAAAATCAAAAGGGAGCTAAAAAATCCAGTTTCTTCTTACAAAATAATAATTTCTTGGGGGCATTTTTAATAAAACAATTATTCCACTCACGCTTGTTGGATATGAGATGATTATAGCCAACTCAGCCCTATGCGCCTCATTGGCTATCTATCATCTCATATCCAATGCGCGCTCGTGGAAAAATTGTTCATTTCTAGTCAGTATTCACCATATAAGCCATGGCAGCTGTGAGATAGCCACTCCCCGAACCAACATCTAAAGCACAAGCACCCTCTGTAAGATGACCCTCAAGTTGCTGTAGCGCATACACATGCTGCAACAAAATTACTAATTTATTAAGTAGAAATATTGGTTATGAAATCTAGCTGCAGATTTTTGTCAGTTTTTTTTTAACAACACTGGACACCTAAGAACTGGCAATCTGATTTGATAATCAAGACCATCTATCGAAGAAATTTCCAATCACTGTTCCCGTACATTTCTATTATTTCACTCTATTTCCCTTCATCACTTTTATAGAATTCAAAGGAAGTCAAGTTTGAAAGAAGGCCATGACAGTTGCTGATCATTTTGGAATATTTTGTTAACATTGTAGACAAAACTGGGCTTCATGATATTATGCTTACTGATATATTAAACTGTAAGCATGTTTGAGCAAGAAAAAAAACCCTCAGTTAATGGAACACGACAGTTAATAGTTCAATTAACCAGCCCTACATTAGTGTTTAAGTTCAGCTGGCTGATAGGTGATCTCAAATTTAGTTGGAGTTTTGAAATTAAGCACCGTTTGAGTGTTAAAGTCTGGTATGCTTTGTTGATAAAGACCCACAAGGTTACAGGGTTGTAGCTAAGAAATTACACTACTGGCTGAAATTTCAAGTGATGTGGCATAAGGTGGTGAAGGATTGTAATTCTTGCTTACCGGCCAAAAATCCAGCTGGGGATTGCCAAATTTTCCTCCAGCAAACTTTCCCAGCAACCACTGGGCTTACCGACAACCCTGAGGCTACATCACCTGACCAAGATCTGATTGTCAATTCTCCCCTTTAACTGCTTCACATTTCCTAATAAATTAGTCATGTGAATTTGGTATTAGATCAAGATAACACCATCCACCAGATAGGTTTGAATATTCTCATTACATCATTGCTGAAAAATGTATGAGATATAAGAGGGAGAAGTTCCAAGTTAATCACTTCTAGGAATTCAAAGGTTAAAAGGTGGATGGGTTACCATAATCTGAATTGTTGTTGTGTTCTGCTATGCATGCAGAGTGTGCTGCAGGTTCTGGTAAAACTATTTTATTCACAGGCTATTTACCATGTGTGGTGCACTGATTGTTGCTTGATAACCTAAAAAAGGTGAGAAAAAAAGATTTATTCAGTCAACATTAAAGTTTTTATTTCCTGATGATCGAGGAATTTGCCAGGATCCAGCCCCTATTAGGTGCGTGTGTGCTTGTTTCTCTATTTTGAGGTAGTTACTTTGGACCTCTCGCAGTTTCCTATACACTATAGTTCTCTTTCTCTCTAGGTGTATCAAATGAATGCATTTCTGCAAACTTCCTAAAAAATCTACCAAACTGCTCACGTCAAACACGAACATAAACAAATGGTTTCCCCCAGGTTTCATTTTAATTTCTATTCTATGTTTGCGTGCTTACAGATGCATTGAATTCACAAACACATTTCTTTCCAGTCGATAAACATGGTATATAAATCATACAAACCTATCGGTTGTGGAGAATCCTCAAATGCTCGATTTCGACAGTAATGTTTTCTATCAACTCGTCGGAGAGCCTCTTCGACTCTTTTGCTTTTCAACACTTCATGGACTAAAATCAAGGCAAGAAAAACAGTTAAATACGACACCATGCAAGACATATCATTTTCTTCCGTACTTTTCAGCTGATCGAGGAGGTCACTATTGCTTTCCCCGTGCGATCTCCACGCCATGTTTCTCAAAATTTGATGTTTACTTCTTGAAACACCCATCCGCCATGACAGTTGAACAGCGCTGCGCACAAATAATTGGTTTGGACTGCTGACATGCGTGACGCCGTTAAGTCGGTCAACAACATGGTCGATGAAGTGAACAGCGCGGAGATTTAGGTGGTTGAAATAATTCATATACACAGCATCTAAAGAAAATATTTAAATAGAATTATCGGCATTCCGCTAAGAGCTCTTTAATGCGTCTTGCTTCTATTACCATTTGAAAGTAAAATACAAGTTTTTTCGCTATCTTCTTCCCAGACCTTCTATTTTTGCTGAGGTTAGAATGAGTCTGCCCGCACATTGGAGAAGATGTTTTGCTTTAAGAGCTAGAGGAAACATCCATTCCATGGTCTGTGGGAAAGGTAAGGCTTAATTTACAAAAGGGGTCAGCAAAATGAAAAAAACAGTTTCTCGGCTTGAGCTGGTGACGTGACACAGTGACACCAATGATTTGCAGAGCTGGACGAAATACTGGGCGGGTTTTGAAATTATTTTTGACATTTTACGTTGGAAACTTGTGGTCATTGGTCTATACTGGGAAATGGCTGTTACGCGACTCAGTGACCTAGCATAAGTTTAGTACCTATCAATGTTAAGCCCAAGGGGGAAGGGGGGACCCCAGGAATTTTACCTTTAAGGTCAATGTTTGGTGACCTTCCTTGGGCCTGAAAATTAGGTGAAGTTTCCTCACCTCAGAGAAGCAATATCCCTGAAAGCAAAAGAATAGTTGAGATTAATTCATGAATGAGAGATAAAAATTGTTAGGTTTTGAGACTTTTCCTGTGTCTTTCAAGATTGCTGCATAGAGTGCATGTGAAGCTGTGATTTAGCCCCACAGCCTCTTGCAAGAAATCAAACATCCATATCCTGGGGCCCAGTTAGGAAAGGAAATGGTTTTAGGGGCCAAATTCCTCGCATATGACTGTGGTTCTCCCATCCTTCAGCTTTATATCAATAGGGGCACTGGGTGAAACTTGAGTCAGTTCAGGACCCAACATGTTGAAGAATATTTTCAGCTTTTGCCATGTAGTTGATCCTAGCTCTGCACAGGACATGTGTCATACATATATGAACTTTGCCCAGCGGACTTCCCAGATAACTCTTTTGTAGCTCAGTAGTAAGGGCATCCAACTTGGGTGACTATCTGGTGGTCACTAGAATCTTTTGTGGTGCCGTCAGATGGTCTTTGCCTAATGTTCTCGACAACTGACATCAACACCTTAATCAAGTATATAAATTGCATACATTATATTTCATTATAGCCATCATTTTTACAATATCACAATCTCCATTGAGAAAAGTCAATTGCTTTAATTGGCAGTCCCTATACTTTTCAAGCACCATCAGTCACTTCCAATATATTTGCAGGAAAAAAAAACTGTGCACAGAGCCTTTATATGTACTCTGAAGTGAGGATGCTGTAACAGAGGCTGCCTAAATAAGTGCAGTCTTTCATCAGTGTAGAAATTGAGTTTCTTACAAAAAAATTAATACTCTTGAATTTTTTTAGTTTTTGAATGATTTGTTTAAATTTTATGGGAGAGACTATGATTCAATGAGTTTTTTTCAGAAAAAGGTTGCCTCTTTCTATAAGCCAACTTTGCTCTCGACTGACAAATGATTTAAAACTTTTTGACAGGGTAAACTTAAGCAAATCAAAGAAGTAAAATAACAACAACAAAGACATTATTGAAGCTCTACCTATGTTTTTACATCAAGAAGTGAAAACCTACAGATAATATCAAATTAAAAGCTACAGTAGAATCCCCATTTCTTTTAAAAGCCCTCAGTTTTCTTGAAACTTACAAAGTAAACTAGTGAACAAAGAATACTAAAGCCAAAAAAAAAAAAAAAAAACCAATAAATGTCTTTCCACATTCTCTCTGCAGACCTTTTCTTTCAGCCAAGGATACTCGGAACTTTCTATCCTATTGTCAACGTGGTTTTTTTCCTTTACAACAATTTGTTCTGAAATCCCTACCTCGTACCTCCTTTGCATTAGAACCATGGCTGTCGTACATTTATTTGTGTTTGTAGCACATTTTTTGGTCCACTCTGTAGAAGGTATACAATTTAGTTAAGAAGGACGAAAAAGCTTTTGTTAAAGCTAAATCGTATTAGTGGTTTGTTTTTCAGCAGGTTTGATCACATTGCGATGTTTTGGAGACATGTCTGATCAATCATACTGGAACAACTTTTATTCCAGTTGTCAAGGTAACAAACACTTTGATTGGTTTGTGCGTTTTGAAGATGCCATTGAATATATTGAGCCGTACCTCCCCCCTGTCAGTAACAGTTTTGTCACAAGAATTTTGGAGATTGGTTGCGGAACCTCAGAGTTCAGTTTGAAGCTCTTTGAACACTTCAATCGTAACTGTCGCATTGATTGCATCGACTTTTCACTCGAAGCGATAAAATTTTTGAGAAAAAACATCCAAGAACGTGGGTTAGTTGCAAAGGAGATTGTCGAGACAGAGAGAAAACTGGAATCTAGTCTTGATTTGACTGGCCTGGCGTGTCATCAAGCTGATGCAAAGAACATGCCTTTTGCAGATGAAACATTTTCTCTTGCTCTTGATAAGGGTACTTCCGATGCAGTTCTAAAAGGACCAAAAGGAGATGTCGCATTTGCAGACGTGTTACATGAGTGTTTGCGTATCTTGAAACCTCGTGGAAAGCTGATTCAGTTCTCTGATGAACCACCGGAGTTGCGTTTGGGCGCTTTGGAAAAAGTAAAAAATGACTTTGTTCAGACGTACTCTACAGGGCTTAATTCTTCGAAGCTACGTTTGTCCTGGCGTGAACTTAGCACACAGTCAATTTTTCAGCATTATTTGTATGTCGTCCACAAAGAGGGTGTAGGCGAGCATCGATAAATTTCAAGTTTTAGAGCAGTGTTGGATTGAGTGTCGACAGTAATCCATTATTGCTTTGGCTTAGCACTTTGATTGTTACAGAAAACTCGCACCACCATCTCCAGTCAGATTCAAAACTAAATTAAACCAACTGTGATTGGTCACTTGTCTTTTCCCGCCTTTCATGCAGTTAGCCTGTTTTACTTTTATCGTCCTTTACGAACGGTGATGTTGAACTTTGCTCCCATTGGCTCAAGGGTTTTGGTAACTTTGGTTTTGATTTTTCGAAACTCAACTGAAAACTGCGCTAATCGTTATTCCATTCATTGAGTCCCCAATTGGCACAGAGGTACTAGATACATGGAAAACGAATTGAAATTTCTATTTTGTTTTACCTCTATTACGATCGGAGGCCTCCGGCTGAAGGCATGAAGTGTTTCGTCCAGGTCAAATCATCAGTGTCACAAACAGTGTGTCACGTTACCAGGTCGAGCCAAGAAATTTTTTCGTTGTGTTTACCTTTTAATAAATTAAGCCTCACCTTTCCCAAAGCCCTTCGAATGAATGTTTTCTCCACCTCTTAACTGAAAAAAAAAAAACATCTTTAATGTGCGCCTGTTTGATTACCATGTAACAGTCCGACTGGAAAGCATGAGGAAACATTACTTTGTACAGATCAAGCATTACGCCCACGCTGTAGGTCGGCCGCAAAGGTTCCGTTCGAACCCTGAGTTCTTGTCTCATGAATAAAGAGTGCACTTTATTCGACGTGACGATTGGATCAACCCATATTTAGGAGGTCTTGTTAGCAACTTGTACAACGATCAGTATGACCACGTGAACAGTGCACAGATTGCACGTGCTTCCTGTGTGCATAGGTAAACATCCTTCAGGTTCAAACGAAATTGTAACCAAATTGTTTGCTTGACTTTTACAGGCTAAATGAAGAACTTTTTATGTTTTAAAAATATTATGAAGTGTAGTGTAGAGCCTCTACCAATCCCTCCAGACATCTACTTTGAAGTAGTTAACCTTAGTTATAACCAATGCTTTCCTCACCAACTGGCAACATGTGAGACCGTGTTCGCTGGAGAGTTTTCGTTTTGAATTTCGTGGACAATTAGTGTTTTGCGAACAAGGATTCAGGGCATGTTCCCTTGAACTTGGTGAAAAGGAAGAATTTTGATTTCGGCTAAGGGGATATAGATCTCAATCCTGATAATGTTCATATGGTAAATTTTTACCTTGAGTATATCGTGATCAACAAGTCGAAAGTTTCAAGGTTCATCTCGGCAACCAAAAGTGAATTTTCTTATGGGAATATTACCCGCTCCATTACTGAGATCTCGATCCCTCAAGGTTATAACGAAGCTAACAATGTTGAATAAAGAATGGGGTCTTGAGATTTCTCAGACGCTGCCTGTGTGGTTGATCTTGGCCCTTACAATTGAGCAAAGCCTCTACACAGAGCCAAACCTTTAACATTCTGGCAAATACTAGTTCAAGCTAGCCATGTTCTCCCTGTTCTTTTTGAGACCTGATGACTGTCCGTATCAATCGGTTAAAAAAAGATTTTCAGATGGCTTTGTTTAGTTAAAATCCATTTTAGAAAAAAAAAAAATACGAGGAGTTTTGAAAAATTTCAGTGGCCAAACTAATATTGATCTTTGAGTTTTACAAGAGAAAAAATTAAGAAAGTAAATGTGAAGAGGATAAGATTAAAGGCCAAAAATTTGGAAATGTGGCTCACACGATTTAAAGGAAAAAAACAAGTTTGCTAAACCTTTCGCACAGGCGCACACTTTGTTGCGATCGTGATGTACGCTTTGAAGTTTCTTCTCAGACATCTAGTGAGAAAATAGTTTTAACAATCAGCAGAAATTTTCAAAAATTCATTTTAGATCTCCTTAATGCCTATTTCGATTCTTCTTCTTAAGTCTGATTAGCGAAATAAATTATTCTATAATTATTTAATCGAGGTTTTGAAGTCTATGTGAAGAAGGAGGAAATCTTACACAATCAGTGGCTTCCAGATTACATTCTTTACGAACACAATGTTCAAATCTCTACGGTTACCGTTCATTTTATGATTTTTCTGATGTCTTTGAGCCAAGGTGTCGAAGATTGCTGGTCACCATGACTAGGAAAATATCTTTGAAACCATCTATTGATCACACCCAAAACCTCATTGGTGGAACCAATTAGCATGAGGAGTTAAATTTACTTTAGCCAAAATCGTCAACACCATTACAGGCCGTACTATTTCAGTCCCCCAAACTAGGCCTGAGGAAACTAAAACTTAAAAGCCTGAAAAAAGATAAAGGAAAGAATATTTCTTACTCGAGGGGGAACGACAAAAAAAGAAAACATATCTAGTATAGAATGCGTGAAAGAACGCGATTCCGCCCAGTGACTTCCTTCACATTCTTAGCTTTATTTCTCGCGGTTGGACTTGCGGATGGATTGAGGTAAAGGTGTTTGTGTTACAAAAAAGGAGGTTGGCTTATTTTTAAACCAAAATTACCAGGGAGAGTTCGAGAGAATTACAGCTAGTTAAAACGGTGGGACATGTCAGAGTTCTCTTGAGAAGATGATGTCAGAAAAGAGAAGCGAGCGAAATGAAGTTAATTTACTCTGAGAACCAGAAAGAGACAACTCAGAATTGGCAGTTGTAAATGAAACATATCATATGTAATCCTTAAAATCCAATTGGAAAAAATCTCTTTGGTGGCTGCAAATTTTTTCCAGTGAAAATACTTTTAGTTTTGCCACTAACCGCCATTAGTTTTAATCTCAGAAAAAAAATTCGAGTTTTTACCTAAAATTTTCAGGTTATGCGTCCCGACTAATATATTGCGACTAAGAGGTTTTTCTCGTCGTGTTTTTTATTCGTTGAATACCGAAATATTTTTGAGAAGTAATTGGCACGATCATAAAAAGAGGGTTAAACATTTTATCTTTTAGTTTGCCTCTTTAGTGGTTCTCTTCATATTTGTACAGAGAAAGATTGCGCACTGAAACATCGCGTCAACGAATTAATGAACTGGTTTTTTGTTTTCTTCATCAATACGCTGGAAAATAAAAGCTATTTGAAAAGGAACAAGCGAAATAATTATGGTGAATTACCTAAAACATAATGAAATATTTCTCTTCTATTATTTGTGCCCAAATTGCTCACTTTTGTCACAAAACGTGGGGTATCCATGTAGTTTGGCATTCTGCATTTTTTAAACCCTCTTTTCCTCAGTAAGGAAAAGATACACTTAGTTATGTAAAAATAATGAACGAAATTTCTCTTTACTTTACAGAGATGATTTGCCACAAACTTATGAAGCCGAGGTAGACAATCTTGCCGCGCTGGAAAGAAATCAGAGATCTTTCCGTTGTAAGTTCCCCCCTTCACTTTCTTTATCTTCTCATGAACCAATTTTTCTATTTTTAAGAACCTTTAACTTTGTGTAATACAACTGTAGAATCATCCTTGCGAGGGTTTTCTCTTGTCAGCGGTTCTTTGATTTAGAGATGCAACATTTCCACTCCTTTAAGCAAATTTATCGCAAAAAATGGCGCATTTATCAGTGAAAATTGCATGAAATAAAAGGGAATTCATCTTTGTCGAACCATTTGGAAACCGCAGTTTGTATCAGATTTTTTCCCTTTTATTATTTTCAATATTTCCAAGAAAGAAGTTTTGTAAGAAGAAAATTTAACTGAATTACAGAAAAATTTACAAAGATTGGCTTCTTTGATTTTCCTAAAACCATGTTTTGAATGTTTATCCTTGTGATTTTTGATGAAGGACTCAACGCTTAAAATGTCTCGAAAATGGGTTTAGAGGGACATTAAGGCATCGATTTTAATAGCAGTTTTTTAATAGGGTCATCTTTCTTGAGATGAATTTCGCAAATACGAACATCTACTTTTCAGGAGCAAGCCCCACGATTGCTTTTATTTTTTACCAATTCTAGAGTCAAATATTCCCCGAATTAAACTATTTTACTTGAAATATATACTGTTCTAAAATCGCGGTTGATTTTCGATGGGTTATGTTGGAAAGATAAACGAAATCGTAAAGATGGAAAATTAAATTTTTTCTTTTGTGGTAACGCGAGCGTAGCAACCAAAGTCTACTTGGTTGCTACTGGTTTGTTCACGTCAGAAATTTGTGCTATGTTACTGTAAAACAAATTTTCCAGGCGACGAGAATTTTCCCGAATAACGTTCATTTTTAATCAAAATGACTTAAGGAGGCTGTTGGATTAATTCGAAAATAGAAGTCGACAATTTAGTTGAAGTTCGCTTCTGTGAAAGTTCTGTTGAAATTCACTTCTGTGTAAACAAAGCTAAAATAATAATCTCTTTAAAGGTAATCATGAAACTATTTTGAGAGAAACTGAAGAAAAGCATGGCGTCAATACTCCTCCCTGAATCTCACGCTTTTTCGGGAATAAACTCTAATTTTATCTACGCCACAAATCTTTCTCCCCTCCCTTTAAGATTCGACGAGATCCGTCATCACTTTACCTGCGTAAATTCAAATGTAACATTCCATTTCCAGTAGAGCTAATGGTATCAAAATTGCCTCGCAGATGACGTATATGGCCCGGGAAGAAGGTCAAGCCACCAGAATGACGACAGCAACCTTTGCTTTCCATTGTGCGCCAACGGCGGAACCTGCGTTAACAGAACGTGCATCTGTCCCGTTGGGTGGCGGGGAAGAAGTTGCAGAGAGGGTGGGTTTGAATAAGGAGCTTTGTAAAGGTAGTTCATTCTAATTAAGTGTGCAAATCTCAAAAGTGCTATCGCGTCAAAAGTCCTATTCACATCTCGTGAAGTTACCGCCAGAGTAGAGAAGTATGAACGATTATATGTTAACTTTTAAATGCTCACTTGCGATTAGCAATGTCGAACGTCAAAAATGAAAGACAGATGGTATATTTTTTTATTGTTTCAGAGGTCTGCTCGCCTGGGTGCTTGAACGGTGGTACCTGTGAAAATGGAAAGTGCAAATGCCCTTCAGGCTGGGAAGGAGACCGCTGTCAAAATAGTGAGTAAGATATATTTTAAGAGCTTTAAGACACCGGTATTTCCAGGTGTGAACAAGAGGATATTTCTCCTCAGTATCAACTGATTACATTGTCAAACTGTCAGGGGATTAAAATCTACAAAGATACCAGCCACGAGAAATTTTTGACCACCAGATTCCCAAAACTAACATTTTAGAAGAAGCGTATGACAGAAATGAGGAGAATACTGCGACTTTAAGCTGTGATTAACGTCAGAACCACTTGCCTTTTCAGGAAGGTAACCTTTAGAACAGTTTCCTTTTGTAGACAGACTCAGTGAAACTCGCGCTCAGGTTAAAAATTTGGTGTTGCCTTAAGGGTTCGTCTGTACAAAGTTATCAAATAGCTTTAGTTTTCCTTGGGCGTGTTATAATGGACTTGCGTTCCATCCAGGTAGAGTGAATACACGAGTGGCTTCAAACTACAGAACCCTGTGAGCAAGTTTTGCTTCCATCTTACTTCTAACCTTACAGGTCGTGATAGTTTATGCTTTTCTCCCATCAAATTCTCGTTAAAATGCATTTTAATTATTTTAACATCGTAAAGGTTAGTTAAAATCCCTCTATTAAGATTCAGTATAAAATTTCTTTTCGCAGTTGCGTGTACGAAAGACTGTGCGAATGGGGCAGCATGTGTGAACGATACCTGTGTTTGTATTAATGGCTGGGCCGGAGAAACTTGCACCAAAGGTAAGAAGATAAACGTTTTTTATGCACTCTTTGCTGATCTCTATTAAGTTTTCTTCTTTTACTCTCATAACAAACAAACAAGCCAAATAGGTGAAAGATGATACGATTCAGTAAATAACACAAGCACAGTCAGAGAAGAACTCCGAATGCTCTCAATAGGAATCGAACCTACGGCCTTGCGATTAGAACTTCGGATGCTCTACCACTGAGCTTCAGGAGACTCGTAGTCGGCTTGTCCGTGTGAGAAGTGGATGGGGGTGAAAAAGACGGGCAATATATTAGATAATCCATAGGCTGCTTTAACTGTTTTGGAGCCCAGCGATTCTTCAGGGCACAATTATATTTCAGTTTTCAACTTCTGCAATTATACAAGAGAACCATTAATCTATCATGCCCTTTATTTAGTAGTGGATTATTATTAAATTATTATTATTATTATTATTGTTGTTATTATTATTATTGTTATTTAGATTATTGTCTCGATTAATTTCTTTGTAAATTACCACTTGGCAGCTACCTGTATTCCATACTGTAAGAACGGGGGAGTCTGTGGAAGTCAACCGAATACATGTAATTGCCCACTTGGATATGACCCCAAAACCAACTGCGAGCAGTGTAAGTGAAATTTCCTTTTCAGATGTGGAATCGATGTTTACTTTATGTTATCTTAGATTTAGTACATTTAATTGAAAGCTACTCAAGGTAACATCCTCAGGAGAGTATTCCAAGCCCCCAATGTCCATAAAGGTATGGATCTTGAACAACCCAAATAAAAGTCTTCCTACAAAGTCTTCTTAGCAGGGTGCCTCAGCTGTTTTCCGTTCCATCGAACTATGTATGTTCTAATTCTAAAACTATGGGTTGAACAAGGCACACAATTGTTTTTTCTTTTCCCTCGATGACAATGCACTTTCGTTTTTCCAAATAGCAAGGTGTAATCCTGATTGTGGCGTTGGCGGAATTTGTGCATTAAACGGCGCTGAGAGTAGACTAATGTGCTTGTGCAAGCAGGGATACTTCGGTGCCGCTTGCGACCAAGGTAAGCTACCTACACCTACCTAGTTACCAATACACCCCCTCGCTCAACTACCCTGGCCTCTTAGCTTCTATTATTATTTTTATCTATTTCAATTTTGATTTTTCCTTCATTTCAACAATTTATGATAAAAAGTAGCGCGACTAAAACATGACGTTTCGGCAACGACGTGTCACCATTATCAAATGTAAATTATTGGTTCAGTTACGTTATATAAAGAAAGGAAAGTGTGAAACTAAACTAGAATAAAATGAGATAGAGTAGAACACAAGAAAGTGCATAATTAAATGAGCAGTTTCGTTGAAATGACTGAGTCTTTTCGAGTGTTCAGAGTCGGTCTTTCTTTTTTTTTACTCGATCTCATTCCAATTCTAAGGTTAAATTACATTTTGCCGTTTATTAAAACAAAACTATACAAATATAAGTGTAAGAGAGGAAAGAGTAATTACAGCTTAAACAACAGATAGATAAATAGTTCAAGGTCAAACGAAGACAGTAATTAAAACTAAGAAAAGTAATACATGAAAAGTTTTCTTTTAAAATAGTTTTCTGGTAAGCTTTTCCCGTATAGATATAAGAATATCATTCCAATAGTAGCACCCAATAACTGTTGGACAGAATCTCCTGATATTTATTCTGAAGAGACTAATTTCCTATATATCCACCCATTTACCTAGTTACTGCGCTATGTTTTACAACTTCCCTGATTTTTTTCGAGTCGTCTTTTGTTTAACTTCTTACAGTAAATCCGTGTGAGATGGACTTAGACGAAGGTGCAAGCTCGTACTTTCTCGCCGAAACTTTTGCACTGAGTGACAGTAATAGTCTCGGCTGGAAGACAGATCCTGCAACCCAAAGAGCCTGTTTGAAATACCTTGAGGAAGTCAATAATCAGTGCCCTTCATTAAAGACATCATTCAACCAAACTGAATGCGAGAAATACTGCCGTAAGTTGAATGATTGCTTCCCTTATTACAAGGAGTGAAATTATCAATGATGCTATCTATCTTAAATCTTGGAACACACCATAGTCGACCATAATGTATTGCGCGTACGTACCTGAAAATCCCATCGAAAAAAAAAAATGGTGTTGTATTTCTGTGTCCCACTGGTGCAGCCTTATAAAACAGCTAAGATTCCACCCCGAACATTTCAACTTCAGATTGTTTGATTTCTACCAAAAACTAAGCAGCAGAGCACTTGGCGACTAAACTGAACCATGTTAAGGTTCTTATCTGACAAGTATCGTAATTATTGCTGGAATATCGCGCATTTATATAGGCACTTATATAGGGTAGTTCCGAAAGTTGTAAGTAATCGTTCCTTTCACATTTTGTTTTACAGTTCCTGACGAAACGGATGATGTATGTAAAAAGATTTGGGATCCTGAGAGCTCGGGATATTCAAAAAGCAGTATTCCTCGTGGAAACCAGTCAGTTTACTACGACGCCGAGTCTAATACGTGCAAGAATTTCTTTACGCTTGGCTGCCTGGGAAATGCGAATAACTTTGGTAGTATGAAGAGCTGTGAAGATAAATGCGTCCGTGAGTACTTCTACCCATGATTTCTCCCCTTTCCATCTATAATCTTCGTTTTATAAAGTAATAAAATGACTTGGAAACTAATAACGCCTTTAGTAAAAGGAATGAGTTTATGTGGAATTCTTGTTTGTTTTATTTATTGAGAGGTTGGTCAGTTTGAATGACTCCGGTAACGGTAGAGACTGCAAATAAAGGCGTATTTTACTGCATCATATCGTTGTATTCAACTATACCCTTGTGCGATTGAAATTGTTTGCTTTTTACCTTCATTTTCATCGTCTATTTTTTTTGCGCTAGATATTGCTGTTACAGCTTATTTGCCAAAGTGGTTGTTGCCTTCTTGTTTTTCTCCACTTTTTATGCTTCAGTTGTGCTTTAAAGTTCAATGCTTGTATTACCATATTATTTTCTTAACATATTCAATAATTTATCTTCACAGGCACTGCTTCGAGATTGCCATTCATAAACAGTGAGTTTATGTTTATTCTGTTTGAGTACTTTTCCTAAACATAATTTCTATCATTTTTCAGTGGGTAAACCATAAGCATTAATTCTTTAATTTGTTTTCAGTCTCAAATAACCAATAGAAGCTACCGTTCTTTACGAGTTTTAATTTTGTTACGCTCCTGTGCACCCGTTATTACCCAAACCTGTTTTAAGTCCTTGCACTCTTGTTTCATTTGTCAAGTGCGAAGTTCTGATTGGCTGTGATCACCCAGATGATTATTTCCAGCTACGCAAACTTTTCCAACACGGCTACCTTTTACTTCATCGACAGCCGCGCATGGGAAAAAAATTTTAAGCCTTTCGTACCATTTTCGCTTTACCCCCATAAGACATATCGCTATCTCCTATTGCTCAGCGAGCCTCGGCATTATTTATTATAGAAGTTTTCGAGGCGTTTTTTTTTTTAACGGAATCCTTTATCTCTCATACGTTTCTCATCACCGAAGGTTCCCAGGTAACCCACCAATTTTCGCAGTCGTATTAAACAGATATGATTTGTGGAGTAATGTCTCCCATTATATCAAACGTTCGATTAACGCGCAAGGGTAAGCAAATCCTGTGTTTTCTTTTGGCTACACTCGTCAACTCTACTTACTGTAATCTACCCACCTCCATTTGTTGAAGATGGCTGACTAGAGACCACTTTCATAAATGGCTGCCGTATAAATATTCTTTTGTTTAAATTTAAATCAGCCCTTCTGGCCTCGCTTGAGATAATGTATTCTTTTGAGTTTTGTACTGGAGAACAAGGCCAAGAGGGCTAATTTAAATTTAAACAAAAGAATATTAGTCCGGCAGCCATTTAGGAAGGTGGTCTATTGATGTTTCTGTTTCGCGCTTTTGTGAGACGTCGATTACGTCTCAGTCTATGAAAACACGAAGAAACCTAAATAATACTTATGCTATCATGACATCACGCTTGGTTAATAAAAGAGATGTTTTTTTTAATAGTTCTAATGATTTCTACTTTCATATCTTTTCAGCAACTGGAACTTGTTTTGTCACTGGCAGAGATCATTTCAACACATTTGATAACACACCCTACAGATTCTTTCAGGGAAATTGTTCACAAATGCTTGTCTTGGACAAAGAAAACCCCGAAGAGTTTAAGGTGGTCCTGAACGGGAACTCGGGTTGCGAAATGACTTATCCTTGTCAAAAATCCCTTGATTTGGTTTTGAATGGTGCGAAAGTATACCTTGGAGCTAAAACCAACACCACGTTTATTGTGAAAGTCAATGATAAACAGGTTAATCTTCCATATACAGATTCGTGGCCTTATGTGAAAAAGGTGGGTGCATTTGAAAAAAAAAATGATTGTGGTTGTTAATGGTGTTGTAGTGCAATGATGCTAATGTTTTTCGTTTTTCCCACCATGCATTTGGTCAACTCTAGTGTTGATCGAGATTGCTTGACATAGTACTGAATATGGAAACTGGAGTTTCCAGCTTGAGGGATTTCTGTTACAGCCAACTCTCTTTCCTACGTTGTTTACAGAAAGAGTTAGCTTGAAGTGATGGCCGCATTAGCAAAACGTTGCTTAGTCTTATATGCTTCAAGAAAGCATTCATAGAAATATTTTTTTTCTTTTACAGAGTGGTCGTTATGTTTTGGTGAAATCACAAGACCACATCAACATTCTATGGGACGGTGTACAAGATGTCATTATCAAAGTCCCTGATAGCTATAAGCAATCCAATGCACACAAGTTGGTGGGTCTGTGTGGTCTTTTTGACGCGAATAGTGCGAACGACTTTACCGACATCGAAGGCAATCTAAAGGGGAAAGAGGATATCCAAGACTTCGCAGACAGCTTCAAACAAGACGTAAGTTGTCTTAGCAGCCAGAACAGGAAGCCCCCCAACAGAACATCCAGTGAAATACGCGAAATCGAGGAGAAGTGTAGTTTGATGGGGGACATGTTTGGCCCTTTCGGGCCGTGCCATAATTCTACCGATTACCGTCCTTTTATGGGAGTGTGCATGTCGGACTTGTACGAAACCAGTAAGCAATTCTGGGACGAAGCGAAATGCGACTCGTTCGCGCTCTACGCCCGTGTTTGCGCGTGGTTCCACGGTACGTCAGTCAAAGGATGGAGGACACCGAATAGTTGTCGTAAGTATACAATCTTACCAGTCAGAATGAAAAGACTCCTTGAAATATTGGTGGCAAATGAAAACTATGGTGAAAGATGAATGGAGCTTAATTCAAACACTTATACGCTTTTTTGGAATGATAGTATGGTTGCTTGAGGGTGGTATCATCAACGGGTGAAAGAACTGTTTTTGCTGTCTGTGACATCAGACTAGACCACTGGGTTCAAACCATTGGCCGTACACAGTTCTTCCCGTAGAATAGTAATGGTGTAAGGCGAAAAACGGACGATAGGTTTTCGGAAATAACCAGACAATCATGATTATATTTTGGATTTTACGCCTGGAAAATATGAGGAGAAACAGTTGCGAGTGCAGCGCGAAGTGACGTGAGCTGGGACAGGGATACGTGTCAGAAGTTCGTGATTTTGTGTTCAGAAGAACGGCACCCCCCCGCCTCCCCCCCCCCCCAAAAAAAAACTCTATGATCTGCGTAATTCTGCAAATGGGAATGCGATAGAAACGCAAAAGATTTTCTGAGCGCTCACTCGATAGTTATAGTAATATTTGGCGCCTTGTAACATGGAGTATATTCGCTTGCCAAGTTAGAAAACATAAGGCAGGCAAGGAGAAAACACTGAGGAATAAAGAGGCGAAGGATGAAAAGGTAAATCTGATAAAATAGCAGCGCCTGAAAAAAAGGCTAAATTTTTCCTGCCAAATTTTCTGAGAATTATTTGTTAAATTTAAGTTCATAACACCTTTGAAAGTTGTAAAAGCTAATTTCCTAATTCCTTCGTTTTTTTTTCACAGCAATCACGTGCCCAGCTGGATTCGTGTACAATGAATGTGGATCGTCATGCCCATTGAATTGCCGGAATCTCAACAGCAAAAATGCCGGCTGTAACTCTCCTTGCACTGACGGATGTCATTGCCCCGAAGGAAAATGGCTGGACGGCAATGTTTGTGTTGAAAAAAGCAAGTGCTCCTGTTTGTATCGAAAGGTAGTTTACCCCAATGGCGCACAACGAGTGGAACCTTGTGAAACATGGTGAGTCTTCGCAAGGTGATAATTGTTAGCGGTTGTTATCAGGGTAAATTCGTTTGAATTTATCGTTCTTGTACTCTTAAATTGAGTGTGTGGCGTTCTTAGTTTTCCCTTACGGCAACTAACTTGTTTCAGCTGAGTATAAAGGCATGGACACCTCGTGATCATCGCTTATTGACCCATCATATTAGTTTACAATAAAACAATGAATAACGTTGAAGACACACTGTGATTGGCTACTCAAACTCCGAACACACCTCCGAGCACTCGAGAAGGATTTGCGCCCGAAAATATTGTAATCGTTGCAGGAATAAATGAGTTCAAAACATATTTTTCGTTCTATATGATCTCACTCTTGTAGTATATACTTAAGTAAGTATTCATCTAAGTGTCGGTGGTTAGCCAACTCCATTGTAGTGAATAGTTGTTAAATGGCGATCGATGAACATCGAACGTTTATCCAACACTATAGCTGGTAAAGAGAAGACATCTTTAACTGAACAAAAACGAAGAATAAACATAAAAAAGTTCACGAGTACCTGGAAAAAATTTGTTAAGTAGCGATCTGAAACGAATGTCATTTGGATAATGTTCACCCAGTCCTTTTTAATTTTTCAAATTGGTCTTGTTTTTCTCACAGAAGTTGTTTTCGGAAGTTATCCTCGTTTGTTACGAAGATGTTTTTTCCAAGGCTTGGATCCCATAATAACGATATGAGCGAAATTACTAGACTAAAGATAACCCGACTTTGGCTTATCGACAATGTTGAATTCCAAGCAATGTTGTATTGAAATAATTGCATCCTCATAACACCTAGTTTGGGCCTTCCAACTGACTCATAAAATTGATGAATTGAAACTGTCTATTTTTAGTACTTGTAACGGTGGAGAGTGGATGTGCTCAAAGAAGCCTTGTCCAGGTAAGTCATCGATTAATTGAGCTATTTTTCCCCGCTTTACTTATTCAAGCTTATTTCATACATCTGTATTAGAGCCTTTTCAAATAGCAGCTGAATATATAAACCGCTTGAAGGTAAACTACTTAGAAAATTCATACCATTGTGACTCCTAAAAGGACTCATGTAATTTGTAACCCATAAGTGTCATGTAGCAAAGTGCTGCTCCGTTAAAAAATATGATTATAAAGGTGACAAAATAATACCGTAATTTTCTAAATGATTGAATGAATACATGAGCCGATTGGAGAGAGTCTTTTTATTTTGGTCACGATTTTAGATCTGTATCTTGGGTCGTTAGATTTAGAAGCAGTTACCTATAGTCCGACAGGTTTTGTGAACAACAACGCACTTTGCTTTAATTTACAAGTACATTATATGCGAGGGAAAGCAGAAATGCAGCATACGTGGATAAAAGAATGAAAATTAACCTTCCATAAAGTTCCACTAGTTTAGCTGCAATGCCAGCTACTTGTAGTCTCCAATTCGAAACAAGCAAACAAACAAAGGAAAAACCTACTCCCCTCCCCCCCGAAAAAAAGACAAGAACATCAAAGGAAAAAGGACGTAAGTTTGCAGAAGGTGAACAAAAGTGCAGTCTACGAACTTGGGGTAAAATTTTTCTGATGCACAGATCCTCAAATAACTTCTTAATATTTAACTGATCGCGACTCCCAAGTTCAGAATTGTAGGCATGAATTGCAGCTTGCAGTTTTAGATTTAGCTGAGTAGCTAGGCACTTGCCGACCTTTATTTTAGGCCAAAATCAGCGTGTGGAGACCTCTTTTGCGTGGACTATTTTCGAGAGCGTTCCTTCCCCATTACATGATTTTGACAAATTATTTTATTGCCTCTTAGGAACTTGCTCCGTCATCGGTGACCCTCACGTCACCACTTTTGACGGCAAGACGTACACCATGCATTTGAAGGAATGCTCGTATGTGCTGTCAGAGCAGTGTCACATGCCTAATGGAGTAGGTCGGGGCTACTCCATCACTATTCGCAACAGAAACTGCACAGCAAATTACGCAAATTGTAAACGGGAATTGCTTGTGAATGTTACTGGCCAACCATTCTTAATTTTGGATGTCGATGATGCTACCAGGAAGCCGACTGCTTCCATCGAGACTCAAAGTGGCAGCGTGACGAGTGTCAAAACGGATTACTCCGCTGAGAAGATGGATGTCGAGTTTCTTGGTGACCGAAACATTTTTGTTCGTGTTGACCTAGGGGTAAGAATCGATGAGCTGGGCTTTACGAAACAAGCAAAAGTTTCAAACTTATCCAAATTGATTGAAGAGAATGAACGCGTCGCAGGTATTTCGTTTGGTTATGGATCCTGAGAGATCGATTCCTTGAGATATCTCTTTCCTTTTTGCTAAACTCTATCACGTGAGCCTTACCGGGGATAATACCATTTATTATTTCGCTTTCATGTGCAAATCTGGGCCATTGCCATCACAACTCCTAAATGTATACCATATTTTAAGGGAAAACAAACAGAGATAATAAGGTTTGAAGAAAAAATGTCGTATTTTTTCCCTTTTCCTTCACTTATTCAATTTTATGTTTACCTTTAAGAATGGGGTGGCATTTTCTATTCACTGGACTGGTTACAACGTTTATTTTACCGTGAATTCGACGCTAAAAGACCAAACATGTGGTCTTTGTGGTACATTCAACGATATGAAAGAAGATGACTTCCACATGCGCAGTAATGACGACGTAGTTTCCATCGACGACTTCGCAAAGGAATGGCTGATCCCAGATCTCTCCGATGCAAAGTGCGAGACGGAAAGCGTGGTGAGCTCGATCAACTACTGCAACATTTATGGACAAAACAAACAGTGGACCCTTGATCAGTGTTTGAAACTAAAAGATACTTCGCTTCCTTTTGCTGCCTGTCACAGTGAGGTGAGTGTGTTGGAGTACTTTGAAAAGTGTGTGCAAGACGGATGTCGATGCAAGGGATGCCTGTGTGACGTCATAGCAGGGTATGCAAAGGCCTGTGCGGACAAGGGCATCGATTTGAACGGATGGAGGAACTTAGTTTCCAGCTGCGCGGCAGGTAGGTTTTATACGATACACGTAACACGAAAGATAGAATTCTCGGTGTACTTCAAATACTCCAAAATTAATGGGAAAACTGCGTCATATTTTGTAAAACTTGGGGTTTAAAACAGGCTACGAAAACGCTCAAGAGACGACGAATAAACACCGTTTCCAGATACACAGGTAGACATGTGAACACAGTAGAATCCAAATTTATCAAACCTTGGTTTTCTATAAAGTTCCAATAATTACGACCAAAGCTGGATTTGCTTCTCTTACTCAAACACAGTTACTTTACTCTAGAATTTTCTAAAGCCTTTCGAGAAATTAAACCGCAATTGTGTTCTTTTTTAAGAGGTTAAAAAAATTGGAATTCGTCTATACTTCCTTGTGATATATCGGATCGTGAGAAAAAAATCTCATTAAACACTTCTTTTAAGTATCTGAGTTCTTATTGTGCCTTTGGCTACCTCTACATGTACTTTATCTCCTAAACAAAGAACCAAATGATATTCCAGATTTCCAGTGCAATGCAGACATGAAGCTTGAGCAATGTCACAGACATAACAATGGGTCATTAGCTTGTCCTCAGACCTGCGAGGATCTAAATCCCGACCAAGACGGAGATTGCAAGAGGTAATGTGATTTGTGCTTAGCTACTAACTGGTTTAACGGGGTTGGCAACTGAACACCTTGAAGTAACTTCTCAGCTGGATGAAAGAAATAAAATGACCTGCTACAGGACTTGCATTATGTCACTTTGTCCCTCGTCACACATGGACACAGTCATGTTACACTCTTATTGTAAACTACTTTAACGTGAGCGACTTTTTTCCAGACGTGGCTGCGTAGAAGCTTGCTACTGTAAAGATAAGGACCAGGTTTTGAGAGGCAACAAATGCGTGCTAAAGGAGGACTGTCCTTGTTACTTTGAAGGGAAAGAGTATGAGAAGGGAGACACACGATTCGTTAGATGCAACACTTGGTACGTTTGATTTTTATTGTTTTGGTTTCAAGGGTAACGTTTTTTACGCCAATGAAGTCATCTGACCTTTTTCTTATGTCCAAGATTTGCGGCAAAGAAGTAGTAAGAGGGGAAGAGGGGTGTGGTCATCTCGTTACGTTCTCAGCATGACTTAGTTCGGACATAATTATTAGAATTTCAGTGTTGAAATTGTGAATCTGCAAATTTCACTGAAAAGCTACGTTTACCGCACTCATCGTTTCCGAAGTTAGTGGTTTAATAAGATTCCTTTTCATGTGGGATATTCGTTTCCCCATTGGTTTTTGCACTGTACTCCATATCGAAACGTTCGGGTTGGGTTTTGGTCCAAGCAGGGTCATACCTTTTGTTCTTTTTTTTTTTTTAAGATACGACATCTCACATTCATTCAGTCTTTTTTCACCCAGGAGTATGAGGGCCTGAATAGGGGTCCTCATGTTGTCGGTTGTCGTTTAGAATTTCACCAATTTATCGGTAGTCGGTTAAAATCTTCGATCTTTGTTGGTTGTCGGTCATTCTCAGTTAATGACTTAAAATGCAAGTTAACTGATCAAATTTGTTACGTAATTCGCGGGCACGAGTTCTGGACGCTGTTCTGAAAATGAGCCTGCGCTCCCACCTGGTCATAGCGTAACTTTAATGACACAAAAATGCCATCAAAGGGGCTGCCCTCTAAGCCAGAGTGCTCTTCTATTTGAATACATATATCGCTAATGTCAGACCATGTCAGTGGTCGGTTACTATGTACTTGTCACCAATCAGTAAGTTTTTGTGGGGTTTTGTCGGTAGTTAGTTGTAGTTTCGCCCTTTGTCGCTGGTCCTTTCACCTCATCCAGACCATCGGGTGTGCATGGAAATGTCAGAGAAACTTGATGGGAATTTTGTGATTTGGAAGGCCACGGGTACCAGCGTAATGATGGACCAGCTTCCCATGAAAGGAGAGTAGCCGTGTTGTTGCGCAGACACTGTAGAAGCAACTGAGGAAAAGCTGAAGTAGTAATGAATATATAGGCTAAGATGTTAGGTCGTAATACTTGACTTGGAGTTTTTAATTTCTTTTTACCCTTAGCACTTGCAAAGGAGGCGGACAATGGGAGTGTACTAACGACGATTGTGATAGTAAGTGCAGTAAATGTGTAAAACATGTGGCCAGAAAGAAGTCAAGCCTTTTAAGTTCATCAGTTTAATCGAACACGCAGTGAGATTTCTTCAAACTGTAACTTTTGTCTCCATTACTATTTTAATTGCCTTTCTTACCTCGATCATGTTTCTTCTTCTCAATGCTATGGTGTTCAGAGCTTGATTTTGTTGTGAGTTGCGATTAAGTTGCGGTTAGCGGGTTTTGTTGCGGTTAGCGGGTTTTGTTGCGGTTAGCGAGTTTTGTTCAGTGTCGTGAATTAAAATGACGGATTGACTTCAAGTGAGTGGATCACTGGCTGAGTGCAGTCTGACTCACTGACTAAATGGATGAATAAGTGAAAGATTGATTGAATAAATGAATCAGAATGGATGATGGGTTGACGGACGGACGGACCGAGGGTATCTTGACAAATGAATGGAGAGGTGAGTGAATGAATTGATGCCGGAACGAATGGGTCGCTGGATGGAGATATAAACAGAAGGAAAAATAAATGAATGGATGAATGAATGAATGAATGAATGAATGAATGAATGAATCAGTTAATTAGTTAATGGATCTATGGGTGCATAAGTGAGAGAGTATATGGATAGATATATAGATGAATGAGTAAACAGAGAGAACAGTGGGAACTCAAAACTGGAACCAAAAGGAAACGGTGACAATTAGGTCGGGTTATTTTAAGCTGCATTTTTTACATTTAAAGTATTTTACAAGTTTTTGTGTTTCGATTCCAATTTGAACAATCACGTTTGTTTTTCAATTTTTCTCTGTAGAAATGTGCGCCAGTGATGGAAAGGTGTACTCAGACTGTGGCCTCACTTGCGACAACTACCTGATGAGTGACATCTCACGACAGTCCCGGTGTAAGCGGGGATGTTTCTGTCCTGGTGATCAACTGCTCCTTGAAAACGGAACTTGCGTGGAAAAGAATCAGTGTGGCTGTAAACACAACAATAAGATTTATCAGAAGGGTGAAGCTAACCCAGTTGATTGCTCAAAGTACGTGTACTATTAATGCAAAAATGTAACACGGTATGAAGTGTTTTAAGCGTTCTCAATTTAAGTTTGTTTAACTTGTATCATAGGTAGTTTGCTCTGTCTTGCATTGTTCATCTTATCAAAAAATGGATTAAAAATAGAAAAAAAGAGTATTTATTAGGAATTCATGCCGAGGGGAGGAGGCATCTTAAATAAGGTTATGCAGCCAACGTTGTACACTCAAAAAATCGCCTTTTCATCTCGTATTATTTGCACGTTCGGCATTTCCACCAGTATCAAAAGATTGATCAAAAACAATTACGATATTTTAAATTTTTTTGATGGCTTTTTATTGAATATCATCGCTAAAGATATGATTGGTTATTATGCACGCTACCGGTAAACTATTTTTGGCCCCAATCCGACTCTGCAACTGCTCCGTTGTGATGCTTGTGTTTTGTTGTGTTATGTATCCCACTATGAAGATGCTATCACCTTACCTTATGTCTATTTAATCATCCTTTAACAACCTAGAGAAATAGATATCACGGATCACGATGGACCTTTTCAAATGCTGCCAAATTATTGTGTACTTATTTACCGTTAGCCTGAATAACAAGACTATTAATGTTAATTTCTTGATTTTTTTATTATCCCTCTAGAACTTGCAACGGCGCTCGTGAGTGGATCTCCGACAACGCGACCAATCCTTCGCCGGAATTCGAGTGCGCTGCCACGGGTCAGGATCATTATCGATCATTTGATGGCAGATGGATCAAGTTTCATCAGGAGAGTTGTAAGTTAACCATGATGAAAGAAGATACAGTCGAAATCTCTGTCAAGAACGAGCCTTGCAGGTATGGTCTGAGTTTCTCATCAAATTTTTGCCTTTCGGCTCTCATTGGCTCTTTGTGATATCTTTTCCCTTTTTTTAAAAGTTTTGAATGCGGTTATGCAGTTAATGACTTGTTGCTATCTGCTGGAGTGTGGAAAAAAATTGGTGTAAAGTCCCTTCGTAACCTGGAAATTTTTATACTAGGTTTATATCAAATTTCGGTCGGCAAGCGCATTCACGGTTCTGGGCATGCGTTGTACCTTATGAAAGAAGTATATGCGCACATCGTTAGCTTTGCTGTTGTGGTGTTTTTTTTCCTTTTTTTTTTCTTGGGCGTGGTGGAGGGGGGTGGGCGAAGCTAAGTATGTTGTCGAGATGAGTGAGTGAGTGTAACAACGGAATTCCGATGTTGACCCAATTGTTGATGTAGAAGCGAAAGGCTCAGGCTACCACACTAAGAAACATTTCTAAAATCAGATTAGAGCCTGGACCAATTTTCAATCTTATTACATCCATTTTGAAATCACTGGTGGTCCCTAAAATTTCACTGGCTCTAATAGTCCATTTTACAGTTGTGTGCTTGGTTGCCAAGCCTTTGAATGGGAGTGAGGCTGAGGGTGACCTTGTTATGATACAAGCCTTGCTTCCTTTCAAATGTAAATCACTTTGTTATCATGCTAACTAGATACAGGTCTCTATCATGACAAGGTCACCTTCAGCCTCACTCCAAATCAAAGGCTTGGCAACTAAGTACACAACTGTAAAATGGCCTATTGTTGCGATTTATTCACGAATCGCACCATTTTTTGCTCTAAATCGCATCATTTTACGCTTGACTGAGTTTTAGACACATGACGTCAAAGTCTTTGCACTCAAAATAAGATGTAAAAGCGTTTCCCGTTCCGCTTTTTATTTAAAAACCGGCTCAGTCCTGCATCAGTAAAATATTTGAATTGATCAAGTCCTGTATTTGGGCCATTTCAAAATGGATGTAATAAAGTGGTAATTGAACCTCGTGTCATGCAATTTTGGTCTGAAATCATACTTGTGACTTCAAATCGAACTCGCGCTGTGCGCTCGTTCGATTTTGAAATCACACGTATGATTTCAGCCCAAATTGCACTCCACTCAGTTCAATTACTATGATAAATATCAAAAATAGTCTGGGACTGATGAAGTTTATTTTACTTCGTTCTGTGATTGGTCCAGAAAACTCGCGCAACCCGTCCACGAATCAGATGCAAAAGTAAAACCAATCGCGACTTGATCACCCACGTTTTCCAGCGGTTTTTGTTTTTACTCAGGGTTCTTATTGGCTCGTTGTGATGTTTACCTTTGATGTGATTGGCTCTTTTGGTCACTTTGTGATAAGTTTTGTGACAGTCAATCAAAAGAGGTCTCTAATTCAAAAGCTCAGATGATTCTAGTGTTGTTTACTTCTTGTAGGGAATCACTGGAGTTGCAGATGTGCAAACGAGTTGAAATCAAATTAGAGGGAGGAGCTACTGTTGAGTTGTTCCAAAAGGAATTTAGCATCATTCAAAATCAGAATACGAAAACTTACAAACCCGGAGAATATCCTCAGCCGTGTCGGATGATGGCAGACCTTCCTAATGTTGAGATTTTTCACGTGGGATTGTTCCTTATAGCTCGCATTTACGCGAAAAATAACCCCTTCTTTGTTAAATTTGAGGTAAGTGGAACAGCTACATATGAATGATGGGATGAACTTGTAGTTTACTTGTCTTTTTCCTCCCACTATCACTGCACTGATGAGGCCCAGAAGGCCGAAACAGTACTGTCTGCAGTTAGTTATATATATATATATATATATATATATATATATATATATATATAAATAGAATAAATGTTTGAAAAGAAAATTTTCCCTGAGCGGGATTTGAACCCACGTCCCCCTGTTACTAGTCAGGTGTGATGACCACTACACTATCAGGACAACCATGCTGGCAATACGGCAATGTGATTTACGTGATCGGAGACGTGGTCTCCCGGGAAACTTAATTTTCAAGGTGACAGGGTAGGGGAAGCCTATAACCCCATATGAAACCCAACTAAGGATCTATTAAAGATACACGACCGAAATCAACTTAGCGGATGACAAAGGAGGATCCAATTACAGATACAGGCTAATTTCAATTAAACAAATTCTGTATACGAGGGAAACCCTGACTCTGTACACCCCAAATAATCATACTTAGATAGAATAAATGTTTGAAAAGACAATTTGCCAAAGGATCCTCCTTTGTCATCCGAGAGCAAAAAAATTGGTGTAACGTTGGAATCACATCACTTGAATCATAAGGAATTTTTTCCTGCTCAGCGTACCTATATCGAGTTATGGATGCGATGGATGCGTGTAGGAAGTTTGGAGAGCACGAGAGAAGCGTAAGAGTCGCTCAGGGCGCAGTCGAAAATAACTTTTTTTAGCTTCTTTAGTGTTCTCCAAACTTCTAAAGTGCGCCCATAACTCAACATACGCACAGCTAAAAGCAACAATTGATTCTTTTACAATATAGGGGTCACAACTTATGTTTGAAGAAAGAGTTTTATTATTATTGTAGTGTCGGGTTTACCAGGTAATCGCAATCTACCAAAAAACTGACTAAAAGACAAGGCAAAAACGACTAAAAAATATTTCAGGACTAAAGATTAATTAAAGAATTGTAAATTTGCTGATAAGAAGCGAAAAACAAACGAATTTCTTGCATGTACGAGACCGTGTAGTGGATTCAACATGCTTGAATCTGTTGTTTACTGGAATACAGGGCCGGAAAATTACGTAGGTTTGCGATGAAAATTCTTAAATTGTACGATTAAAAAATTAAAATATTCTATTGTAAAATGAGTATTTTAAACATGGCGGAGTACTACTGATGAGGATCGTAATTGATCGAAATCGATTTGGAATTCCGCTACATTTTTACAAGTGACTTTTTATATACCATTTTACACGTTTTTACAATTCTTGTATTCGTTTTATAGTAGTTTTTAGTGCGTCGAACGTGACTACGAGACGTTATGTCTAGCAAACTGACTCAATTATCGAACACGTTCCTGGCCTCGGCCCACAAAATTTCATCACAATATTGTAAAATACTTTTAGGACATATTAACAATTAAAAATGACGGTCACAGTTCGGAAAACGAAGCGAAAAACATACAAATTTCTTACGTTTACCAAACCCGTTGAATTACCAGACTTGAATTGTTGTTTACTAGAATTTACAACCAGAGTCGAAAAGTCTGAAAATTGTACGATTTAGACCAAAATCTTCTATTGTTCCTGTCGTTGTCTTCACAATCACCGCGAACTTTGAAGTGATTTCACGATGGGCATTGTTTAGTTTGACAGATGTATTGTTTTTCGTGTCTGGGCTCAAGACAATGGCCCCTCACTCGAAACGCGCCATTTTGAACGCATCTTCGACTGCCAATTTTCAAACTATAAAGGATAGTAGTTCCTGTTGACCAATTTTCAAAATGAAAACGAATTCTTTTAGAGGAAAGATTAATGTGCCATTTGCCGGGCGTTGACTCGATTAAATCGATCTTAAAAATGACTTCATACCAAATATGACCAAATTTAGTGCACTTTCAAGTGCAAAAGGATCATTCTCATACTTCGTAGATTTCCTACATTTAGATACAAAATGTAGGTACATCTTTAATTTTCAAAAAGGCGCGCGTTGATTTAGGAGTTAGCGCTTTTAAAACTCAGAAAAGTGAATGTTACAAAGCCTAGTGGGCCAACTTTGGCCCAATTTTCTCTAATTTAAATGTCATCAAAGCGAGCTCGCGTTCAAATTTGTCGCTCTATCGGTAATGAATAATTAATGATGTCCATGCATTCTGCAAGGCTTGCCCGAAAAGTTTGTAAACCAATCGGCTCCGCCTCGTGGTTTACAAACTTTTCTCGCATTCTCCCAAAATTTCCTAAAGTGGTTTATTGTTTAATTTTACTGTAGAAAGTAATGTGCCCTTCCTGAGCCTTTTTTTCAAAGCTAACACTCACTTACGTGCTTCGTTTTCGTGCCTAAAGAACATGTGAGGAAGAAATCAATTTTTTATCTTTCTTGTACTCTGCAAATAGTTGTCTCAGCTTGCGTCGATTGCTATCTAATCTCCTTACTCTTTCTCCCAGTACTCCTCCTTTTTTTCATGTGTGCCCTGCCACGTTTTCTTTTTTCGTCTAAGGTAACATTTCTATAATTTGCCTTCAACACATCTTTTTGCGTGTATCCATTTTTTAAGTATATATGATTTTCCCAGAATTTTTAAGCTTGCAATCGGTTCCTCTAATAGATTTTTCTCCCTTCTGAGCTGAAGAGATCTCGTTGGTGGGCTTAGGTTCACTAGGTTCATAAGCGACGAACTCCCTGAGTATTCAAAACATCATTAAAGTCGAAAGAGTCTTGTAAGGAGATAAGGCTGATTATTGCAGAAAAAATTTTGAAATTGAAGATATTTAAAAACTCTCCATAGGTTCGATTTGACCAAGGTTCCCGAGTGTATATCACACCCAATCCAGCCTATAGGAAAGCGGACAAGCTCTCTGGTCTATGCGGTAACTTTAACGGACTGGTTCAGGATGACCTGAAGCTTCGCGATAACGTCACGGCAAGTGATGATCTTGAGTTTGGTTATGTTTGGAAAGATGAAGAGGACTGCCCCCGTCCAAAGTCTCTTGATCCTTGTACGGAAAATCCATCTCGCCAAGGCTGGGCCGAGAAAGGTAAGTAGTCGTATGTGATTTTGCTTAGGGAGCGACAAAATTGAGCTTAAGTCTTTTAATAAAAAAGTAAGCTTCGGAAAACGTATAGGATCGGTTATTTACACGAGGTCTAACCCATCCTCGGAGACCCAGGGGCAGTGAGTCGATTTCAAGTTAAGGGCAGAAGAGCCCCTGGGGACATTGTCCTACAAGACTAGTTCCAAACGGTCGCAGTCGTTCTGGCATCTGATTGGTGCCAGAAAATCTTTGTTTTTTTCTGCCCAATCAGAGTGAAGTGTCGTTTGGAGTCCTTTCGTGTGTTTTAACATGCACATATTGAACAAGCCTGTTGCTCGCTATGTTTGTCTCGGCCGTGCGACGAAGCTTTGCCCGAGGGGAAAAGTTTCAGTCTCAGCACACAATGTAAGAGAAATCGATCAGATTGTCCGCGAAATCTTACCGGAAATTATACTAAATACTTTCGCAGGTATCACAAGAGAACGAGTTTAAAAGTTTGGGAGGTTCGTATAAAACACAATGGTCGAAAGCATTGATATGTCGCTTTAAACGTTAGATGAGATGTAAGCCTAAATCTTTCAAGATTTTTTTGGATAATTTGCTGTCACTGAAACTTTTCCAATCCCGTGAAGCTATTTCGTCGCACGGGCCACGCAGGTATGTCGAACAATGGCGCTTACGCATTTTTTTGTGCACGCCCGGCCAAAATCTAATCTAATCTTCGCTTGAAAAATTAAAAAGAAAAGCTGAACGTGGAAACTTTTGTTTATTAGATGTGGGTAGATAACCCTGTACTAAGCTGACATTTGCAGTAAGGCAAGCTCGCCCTTTGCATCCAATATTTCTTTGTCTTTGGTTTTGTTTTCCCCAATGAAAGCAGCATCGATTCCCAATGATCAAAGGTAATTAACTTGGTCTTCAACTATCGACAAAAGAGGTGAAGTGACAATGACCAAGGGACTAGAAGAGGATCCGTGGCCTTTCGAGCTCAAGAATTTGAACACTCAACGCAGCAGTTGAAAGATTAACTTTCTTCAAACCCCTTCGGTAACTGTCCGAAAACATATCTCCTTTCCACGATGTTCTCGATGATTAGTTTTTGTTCAGATTTTAATTAGCTAACCGGAAACACAGCTAAGCTTTCTTTAAGGGCTTGCTGGAGGTCGTCCACGTACTTAACGTTCTCTGCAAGTTTGGCCATATTGTAAAGAATTTACAACAAAGCAACGATTAGAATTTGGCGCGCACAGAAAGCTACGTAAGCGCCAGTTGCTTGACATACCTGCGTGGCCCGTGCGACAAAATAACTTCAAGGGCTTGGAAAAGTTTCAGTCACAACAAATTGTACAAAAAATCTAAAAATATTTAAGCTTACATCTCATCTAACGTTTAATGCGACATATCAATGCCTGCAACTATTATGTTTTAAAACGAACCTCGCAAACTTTTAAACTCGTTCTCTTGTGATACCTGCGAAAATATTCAGTATAATTTCCGGTAAGATTTCGAAGACAATCTGATCAATTTCTCTTACACTGTGTGCTGAGACTGAAACTTTTCCCCTCGCGCAAAGCTTCGTCGCACGGCCGAGACAAACATAGCGAGCAACAGAGCTTGTTGTATATGTGCGTGTTAAAACACACGAAAGGACTCCAAACGACACTTCCCTCTGATTGGGCAGAAAAACACAAAGATTTTCTGGCACCAATCAGATGCCAGAACGACTGCGACCGTTTAGAACTAGTCTTGTAAGACAATGTTCCCAGGGGCTCTTCTGCCCTTAACTTGAAATCGCCTCACTGCCCCTGGGTCTCCGAGGATGGGTCTAACCCAAACCGCGGTTTTACGTAAGCAGTGGGCCTCAAGAATTCTCTTTGAGAGGGTTGATTGAATTCAATGATTGTCCTTCCATTATTAGCTTTCAGCCCTCTTGACACTGATCACAGAGTAGATGTTCAGATAAAAGGTTTGGCTAAATTGAATATGACCTAGAACGCGGTTTTATCATACAACTTTGTTTAAATAGCCGGCCTATAGTTTTTGTCCTTGCCTCAGTACGATGTTCTACGACCGAGTCATGAAGAATTGGATGGTGGGGCGGACTATGTACTAACCTCATAAATTATGTTAAAAGCGTCCTACTTATTGTTACGATCAACAATCTTCAAAGCTTCTTGTTTGAAAAGAATTGGATATATCAACAAAGTCGAAATGGTAAATTGGCCACCGTAACGACTACAAAAGCTGACGTTTCGAGCGTTAGCCCTTCGTCGGAGCGATAACAGAATAGTTGACTGACTCACTGGTACCTGACCTGCTGACTGACTATTTGACCAAATTTTAGTCTTTTCTTACAGATTTCAGCATAATCTATTAAAAAAATTGGTTTTGGCAACTTTGCAGATACCTTTTGCAAAACCGAGTTTTCAGCCTGAGTTGAAAAGGACTTGACCCATTTCACACTGTGGCCACACTTCGCAGGCAACGTTGTGTTTCAACCAAATTTTAGTGTATTCTTATAGATTTCAATACAATCTGGTCAAAAAAATTGGATTTGGCAAGTTTGCAGATACTTTTTGGAAAACCGTGTTTTCAGCCCGAGTTGAGCAAGACTTGGCACATTTCACTCTCTGGCCAAATTTCGGTAGAAAGATCGGGTCTCAACCAACTTTTGGCGTTTTCTTTCAGATTTCAATGCAATGTGGTCAAAAATTTGGTTTGGGGTTATTTGCAGATAGTTTTGCAAAACAGTGTTTTCAGCGTAAGTTGAGCAAGACTCTACCCATTTCACTCTCTAGCCAAATTTTTCGCTCCGACGAAGGGCTAACGCTCGAAACGTCAGCTTTTGTAATCGTTACGATGGCCAATTTACCATTTCAACTTTGTTGATATATCCAAATTATTTCGTTACTCCCACCGACGCAGCCCCAAACAGTTTCTTTCGAAACTATCAGGCTTGTTTGAAGAGACTTACAAAGACAATTGCCTTGTTATTTTTAAGGCTGTAACGAGATCAAGACAAATGCCAACTTCAAAGCATGCCACGATACCGTAGATCCTGAGCCTTATTTAAAGGCCTGTAAACATGAGTCCTGCCTCTGCAACGCGGGAGGGGACTGCGCGTGCTTCTGTTCAGCGATAGCGACATACGTTCGAGCCTGCAATCAGATGGGCATCTCAATTACATGGCGTAGAGAAGGCTTTTGCGGTGAGTGTTAAGACATGGTTTACTTATTTATTTGAATGTCTGTTTAGGTATTTATATGCAGTATTTTTAAGGAATTCAGGAGAAGGGAAAAAAGTAGGTAGCATTCAAGAAGGGTAACAACAGGGAAAAGAGGATGAAGGAATTTTTCCAAACGATTTAGGGCATGCAACTCAGGTGAACAAGAAAGATCACCAAAAGCTATTATGTTGATAATTATTTGAAGATCTTTTTCTTAAAAATGATCGGCACAAAATTGCCCCACAATGAGGGCACTTTAAACTACATTGGTGAGTTAGGTTCCCTCATTAGATATTGTATCATCATCATTATTAAACGAAGCGTGTATCCACTAGCTTTTCTTAGATTTTTAATCAGACATTCTAATGCATTTTTCGATTTTTAAGCACCTTATCATAATTATGTAAATGTTTTTAGTGATTGTAGAATAAATAAATTATCATTATTATTAAAATTATTATTACTATTATTATTATTATTATCGTTGAAGTTTTTACGTTCTTTTTTTTCTTGATCGCAGTTCCTAGTCTTATGATATCATTATGTCTGTATAAATTCCAGAACTACCATGTTGTCGTCCCTGTGAGAATACCGGTGGTTACCTTGCCAACATTAGTTTGCCTTCAACGTGCGAGCAGACTCCAAAGGATTGCGAAAAGTTGGGGGCAAGGTGCTGTCGAGGACCACGTGTGGAAGGGTGTTCATGTCCCAGTGGAACTTTCTTCGATGGTAAGAAATGTGTCAATCAGACTAGCAAGTGTGAGAGGCCTTGCGTTGGCTCATCGACCGTCGCGTCCTCCACCACAAGTGTGTCAACTACAACCAGCATCAGGTGTGTGATTAAGAACACAATGTTCATGTTTGCTATGCTACTTTAGTCTACTATAATTTTAAAGAAGTTGTTACATTGTCACTTCGTAACAGAGCTCCGGTCCGACAACTAGCCCTTCATAGTTTCATCAACTACTGTAAAACCAAGAATGGAAGCTAGTATAAAAATCTAAAAAGTCATTAAACTTGTCCTTGGTAAAGGGGGTCTTGTCCTCTTACAGTTTGATGTACTTTGTTGGTAAGAAATGCCTCAATCTGGGCTTTCTAACATTTTAGCATTTAGGCTTTTCCTATAACTCTGTGGAAAATTTTTCTTTCTATAACGAAAAGGCATAAAACTGACTCTTTCCCGTGCATTGGGCATCACCAAAAACTTCTTGATTCGAGGCACATTACGTAACTATTTGATAAAAAAAACTAATAACAACAGATGTGAGACTGTAAATGTCAAAAGGCAAGAATAAATAATACACATCTCTAACCTTTTCTCTCTCTTTTCCTATCTTTTTCGAAGCATTTCAAGTTCCTCACGTGCGAGCACATCCACGTCAACATCAACTTCATATAGTAAGAGTACATCTACTAGTGCATCAACATCTCTGAGCACAAGTACCTCGATGTCAATTAGCAGTAGTGTATCTACGCCATCATCCACTAGTATTAGCTCTCCAACAACATCACTTTCGTCGTCAACGTCACTGACTTCAAGTGGGTCAACAAGTCTTTCAACGTCGGCCAGCACCTCCACGTCAACCTCAACTAGTGTGAGCTTACCAACAACATCCGTTTCCACGTCATATTCAAGTGGTAGCAAAAGTTATTCCACCTCAGCGTCTACTAGTGTGTCTAGTTTAGCCTCAACTAGTGCGAGCACTACTACATCGGCGTCAACAAGTGTATCAACTTCGCTTTCAACTAGTGTTTCAAGCAGCGTAAGGTGAATATTGCATAAAATGTTTCCAAGTCCATGATCTTTTTATGTTTTACGTCGCCTAATTTAACATTCGTTCATTAATCAAACCAGGAAGCTAGCGAAAATGGAAGCTCTTAATGAGAGTCAGAGAAGTTGGATTGATATTGATACTAATTAGTTAGTCTCGTAAAGTCATTTTTCGCGTGACCTTTTGTAACCTGTTCTGATTTACTGGTGTTTTCTGAATATTGTTTGCAAGGTGTGACCATATGCTAGAGACATATAATGACAACATTCTAAACGCTTTATGGATTTTGTAGAGCTCGACTGGTTCATGATGCACGTGATGCGTTAAATCTGGACTCATTATTAATTGTAAAAGACGAAATTGTATTAAAGTACTTAACTTCTAAAATCGTTCTGATTTTCTCTTTAATGCATAGTACGTCAACCTCGACCTCAAAGTCTGCTTCAGCTAGTAAATCTACGTCGATTTCTACCAGCTTGTCCAGGTATGAATTGTTATCTTACGTTAAAAGTTTATTATATTACACATTGAATGAACGATTTAATTTACATCGTACAGTACGTTGATAAAACATCAATTAAAATACCTTTTATGGCTTTTGCCTCCCAGATTATCTTTTTTGTCGGAAAAAACGTAATACAGTTCGCTGCGAATACTTTTGTTGCCTGAGATACTAAGAAAATTAACAAGATGTAGAATGGGCTCGAACTGTTTGTGGAAATTGCTCAAATTCCATCGACACATTACCTATCATTATGGCCAAATATAAATTATTTCCAAAAGTGAGGTTCTACAACACGTATTATACTGTGATTCAATCCAGATACAAACGATAAAAAGAAAATGACGTGGACGGGTCAGAAAAAAGATATTGAGAGTGGTTGGAGTAAAAAAATTTGGATCTATTTCGTGTGTCGGTAATTTGATAATACGTTCAATGTGCGAGAAAAAGATCAACACGGAATGCAGACTACACTTAGCTGAAGATACAGCAGGTGATCATAAAAGCGCTGACCAAGTTTTTCGTTGTCTGTTGGTGGCGGTGGTGACATCATAAAATGTCAGAAGAAGGCGACTCTCGTGAACCCAGGAGTAATATTTTACCTCTTCTCTTTTACAAATACCGCTTAAAGTGTTCTAAATTTACTTCTCAATAGATCTGGCATTAAGAAGAAAAATGCCTTAACAAGCGATCTGATTTTTGTCATTTTCTAAACAAAGGTTTTACAGCTACTTCGAATTTTCTGCGGCTGCTATCTGCCATCAGCAAGAGTGAAACGCTACACTGCGAGTGCACCGAGCAACTATTACACGTCATCAGCCCGAAGTGCATTGTACAACACTCAAGATGGCGGAAGTGGCTGTTAGAACCTTCTTTGGAAAACGATAAAAAAAAAAAAAAAAAAAAAACAGATCGCTTTGAAAGGAAATTTTTTATATGCCAGATCTATTGAGGTAAATTGTGAACATTTTGAGCGATAGAAGGAGTAAGAGAACTCATTACTGCGAAGACCGCCCTCATATTAATTTCTTTAACCGCAGTTCACAGATATGATTTTCATATTTTCACAAACATTGACTAATCTCTTCACGGGTTTCTGTACTACGAACCAACAAAATGATCAGCTCCCAGTTGGCTTTGAAGCTCAGTTGGCAGAGCACAGCACCGGTATCGCAGAGGTCATGGGTTCAAATCCCGTTTAGGCCTGAATTTTTTTCAGGCCTTATTTCCACTACTGCTTAAGTAGTTTTGGTTACAATGAATATATGAAGTTCATATATTTATTGTCAGTGGTTCGAATCCCGTACAGGCCTGGTTTTTTTCAGGTCTGATTTTCGCTATTGCATAAATAGCGCTCTCTACTGCGAGGATCGTGCATCATACGTACTTAATTAGTTTTAAACAACAACAAACATATGAAACATATGTGTGAACTGCGGTTATGAGACGTATATGAGCACGATCCTTCGCGAAGGATCGTGCTCATATACGTTAATTAGTTTTCATTACTGCGAAGATTGCTCACATATTCATTTTGAGCGGTATTTGTAAAAAGAGTAGAGGTTCCCCATAAAGCCATGACAAAGTCGTTTTTGATGATGATGGCAATGACGATGGTGATAGGTTTGATAGTAGCAAAGATGGAAATGGAGGTATGATGATTAAAAGGGGCAGTGATGGTGAAAATGATGCCGATTGTGGGATTTTAAGTATCAGTATTCCATGCTGAAATCATGGTGGCGAGGCACGGAAAACTCTGTTACTCTATCGCAGGAGCAAGTTTATTGTGGATGGTAAGAGGGCAATGAGAGATGCATAAAGTATTTTTAAAATAATTTTCATGTATAAGTTGAGCTCAACGAGTCTATGGAGATAGAGAGTGTCGATGTCAATTCCTCCCTCTTTCGATCTCCTAGTTCACAACCGTTATACACTCAAGGTCTATCTTCCTATGGCACGAGTAAATCAAAGTCAGTTTTTCAAGTGTCCTCGTCCCAGTCGAAGTCCGGCCCGATATTCCCGCCAATCTCGTCATATCAACCAGTTTCAGAGAAAACTGCAGCCACTGTGTTTCCATCGTCTGCGCACACATGGTCCTCCAAAGTACAATATTCAATACCTACATCAAGTAGGAAGCCCCCAAGTTTGAAGTCACCGTCGAAATCCTCTACATCCAGTGTCTCATCGTCCAGGTTACTAGCACTATTGTAAACATGGGAGAGGAAGGGAGGGTTGGGAGATGAGCAGAGGGAGAGGGGATGGGCAGAGGGGTTGAGGATAGGTGGAAGGGTATGGGATGGGCGTTTGGGTGTGAGGGAGAAACACCAAAATCCATCATAGAGGAAAAATGGTTATGGACGAAAAAGGGTGAAATATATGTATTTATCTGCTTATAGAACACTGCTGAAAGGAGATGTACGATGTATGGACTGCTTGTTGAGTTTAATGAGCAGACACTGAAGTGATCATTTTGTTCGTCTAATTTTTCTGCTTTGGACAGGGAAGGACAACGTTTGAAATTGAAAGCAGTCTTTTGATCAATAAAGGGCATCTTTAATTTCTGAAAAATAAAATAAGTCTTCAAACTATCCGCGTAACTGCTCGCATAGATCGGAAAAAGTAAGAAGGTGTGCTTGGTGAGGAAACTCCCTGCTACTGTTCTTGGCTTGGAAATCAATCTTTCTTTAAATTTAGTAATCCCTTGCAAAAATTTCCCCACAAACTAACCCAACCGGTTAGAACATTGAAAACTCTATAAGGTTTTGGTTAAGCATAAAACAAATGAAATAACTTGAGCAGAGAACAACAACAACAAAAAAGACGCAAAAAGCGCAGACCATACCATTAGACTACGATTTCACTTACTGTGTTTTAGTTTTAGTTACAGGGTAGAACTGTAACTATTAGATAGCCCCCCACAAAAATGTATCGTTCGTCGATTATTCTGTTCAGTTTTGTACCCTAATGTTTTCTTTACTATATAGTATATCAACATCAACCTCAGCTAGTACGAGCTTGAGCTCAAGTGCGTCGACATCTACCTCAACAAGTGTATCCACATCCACAAGTGTGAGGTAAGTTTCCTTTTGGTTTTCTTTTTAACTAGTTATTAAGAAAAGGCTTGTGCAGCTAGACTGATGATCAATTAAAATAGTCATCTGAGTGTATCTTTGACCTTGGTTTTTTTTTTATTGTACATTAAAATGACGATTTGCATAAATATTAGAGGAACCTCACTGTTTTCAACACATTTGCAGTCATGTGTCATTAACCAAGCGACGTTTTTTGAAATTTCGCTGGTATTGAAACTGAAGTAACGATAGAGCTAAATGTCCCAACGTTATGATTTAATACACCTAAATAAATGGCGTATTTTGGGAGCTGTTAGGTCATCCAATAAGAAATATCTTATCCCACTATTATATCATGTTATGATTTTGGGATCATCTAAAACCATTGTCTGACAACCTTATCGATCGCATGAGGAACGCAAAAAATGGAAACGACGCAAAAGAAACCAGTCAGCCAAAATGACCAATCACTAAAATAAAATATATATATATGTTTTGATGGGAAGCTCTTCGCTCAAGAGGTCAAACCAAGGAGAGGCCAACAAATACAAAAATTGGATCGATCAATGCGGCCATTTCTCCCTCTGCTTTCCATTCATTCACGTCCTTTGGTCCTAATAAGGTAAAATGAGGTGATAATGGAACAATAAATTAGAGGGATTAGTGGTGCTTTGGGTGGCATTGTTCCTTATGATAATGGTGGATTAGTTTGCTATTGGTCAGTAGGGCTCCTTGGTGCGGTCACTGCATCAGAAATAAAATGGTATTAAGTAGAAGTGAATGAAAGACTGCACAAAGGAAAGATACAAAAAAAGGTGCTGCTATCGTGGGATCTTCCTGATCACGCACAAACTTTTGTAATTGTATTCACTTAATAAGAATGACTAAATTCAATGCCAACAGTACTGGTTCAATGTTATTGGAACGCTTTTGAATTCTATGTGCAGTCAAAAAACGTATCACATCAAATCTGGTGGACTTCATTACCTTTAAATAAAATGGTTATGTCAGTGGAGAAGCGATAATGAAGCTCACTAGGAACTTTCAGGAACTTCTCAGGTGTCCAAACATTTCCATCACAAAATTTTAATAAGGTAAACGTGAAGTGTGATTTATCATCGTGTTTGGGCACTAAGTCTAAAATAAAAACACAATCTTCGTAGTTCAACAATATGGAGATCAAGACGTCTTTCAAGCATCACGGAGATTAAGTATTTCAGAGTTGAAGGTGGTAAAAGCTGTACCGATCGTTGTAGAGGTGTTACTGCTGCAGTTACTTATATTAGTGCTGCTGCTGATGCTATTGTTGATGGTAATAATGTTGGTGACGAGGAGGAAAAGTATGATCATGATGGTATGGTGGTGATGAATATAAAGTTGTTTATAATGATCATGGCGTATTTAAGTAAAGAGATTTTTTGGGCAATGTTTCAAAATACGATACATATCGTCTTTCAGCGTGTCTACTTCAAAGTCCATTCCCGTGTTACCGTCGTCATATCAACCCTTTTCGGAGAAGACAGCAGCCACTGTGTATCCATCCTCTGCGCACTCGTCCTTCAGAGTACAGTATTCAATACCTACATCAAGTAGGATACCGCCAAGTTTAAAGCAAACGACGACATCTTCAACATCTAGTGCCTCATCTTCCAGGTTATTAGTTTCTGTTAATAAGAAGTGGATTTCTCATCAAGGGATTTAAGAGAAGTGGAAAACACGAAAAAAAAAATACATTTTGGTGGTTTACTATACAGCTTTGTGAATCAAATAAGAAAAAGGAGTATTTAAAGGGCATTTACCTGGTTTTGACTAAAGTCAAGTGAAGCCTACAGCAAAATATTATGGTTTTCTGACTAAAGATGATTAAAAATGAGGAATGGTAGGGATCAAGACTAGCAAGGGATGTATCTCGATTACATATGTAAGGGTAGTTGAAAGGAGTAATTTACCAATTTAAACATCGGTTGTTTTAACTCAATTAAAATACTTTCTAGTAGCTAAATTATGACTCAGAATAGAGCGTACAGTTAAATCAGGTTAAGAACGCGATGTGAAAGACGTCTTCTACGCTTATTGCAGATAAAGTTGCTCAATTGAGATTTATTGACTTCAATAGCTCAACTCCATTTCTTTTTGAATTAATTTTTTTAGCTCAAGCACGTCTTCATCAACATCACAATCAACATCTTTGAGTTCAAGCAAGTCAACAAGTGTGTCGACCTCAGTGAGTAGTAGTACATCCACCTCAACCTCAAAAGGTGTCAGCTCACCAACAACCACAGTTTTCTCAACATATTCCAGTGCCAGCACAAGTACCTCAACATCAGTGTCCACCAGTGTATCTACATCAACGTCAACTAGTGTGAGTATACCAACCACGTCTGTTTCCACGACATTGTCAAGTGCGAGTACAAGTACATCAACATCAGTGTCCACCAGTGTGTCTACCTCAACGTCAACAAGTACGTCGAAGTCAACCTCGACGAGTGCTTCAACATCAACTAGTAGTTCAACTTCCATTAGCAGAAGCACCTCAACCTCGACGTCGGCAAGTGTTAGTACACCAACTACTACAGTTTTCTCGACATATTCAAGTGCCAGCACAAGTACCTCAACATCAGTGTCCACCAGTGTATCTACGTCAACGTCAACTAGTGTGAGTATACCAACAACGTCTGTTTCCACGACATTGTCAAGTGCGAGTACAAGTACATCAACATCAGTGTCCACCAGTGTGTCTACCTCAACGTCGACAAGTAAGTCGAAGTCAACCTCGACGAGTCCTTCAACATCAACTAGTACTTTAACTTCAGTTACCACAAGGACTTCAACGTCAACGTTGGCAAGTGTTAGTACACCAACTACTACAGTTTTGTCGACATATTCAAGTGCCAGCACAAGTACCTCTACATCAGTGTCCATCAGTGTATCTACATCAACGTCAACTCGTGTTAGTATACCAACAACGTCTGTTTCCACGACATTGTCAAGTGCGAGTACAAGTACATCAACATCAGTTTCCACCAGTGTGTCTACCTCAACGTCAATAAGTAAGTCGAAGTCAACCTCGACGAGTCCTTCAACATCAACTAGTACTTCAACTTCCCTTAGCACAAGTACTTCAACGTCAACGTCAGCAAGTGTTAGTACACCAACTACTACAGTTTTCTCGACATATTCAAGTGCTAGCACAAGTACGTCAATATCAGTGTCCACCAGTGTATCTACATCAACGTCAATTAGTGTGAGTATACCAACAACGTCTGTTTCTACGACATTGTCAAGTGCGAGTACAAGTACATCAACATCAGTGTCCACCAGTGTGTCTACCTCAACGTCAACAAATACGTCGAAGTCAACCTCGACGACTCCTTCAACATCAACTAGTGCTTCAACTTCTGTAAGGACAAGTACTTCAACGTCAACGTCGTCAAGTGTTAGTACACCAACTACTACAGTTTTCTCGACATATTCAAGTGCCAGCACAAGTACCTCAACATCAGTGTCCACCAGTGTATCTACATCAACGTCAACTAGTGTGAGTATACCAACAACGTCTGTTTCTACGACATTGTCAAGTGCGAGTACAAGTACATCAACATCACTTTCCACCAGTGTGTCTACCTCAACGTCAACAAGTAAGTCGAAGGCAACCTCGACGAGTCCTTCAAAATCAACTAGTGCTTCAACTTCCGTTAGCACAAGTACTTCAACGTCAACGTCGGCAAGTGTTAGTACACCGACTACTACAGTTTTCTCGACATATTCAAGTGCTAGCACAAGTACCTCAACATCAGTGTCCACCAGTGCATCTTCATCAACGTCAAGTAGTGTGAGTATACCAACAACGTCTGTTTCTACGACATTGTCAAGTGCGAGTACAAGTACATCAACATCAGTGTCCACCAGTGTGTCTACCTCAACGTCAACAAGTAAGTCGAAGTCAACCTCGACGACTCCTTCAACATCAACTAGTGCTTCAACTTCCGTTAGCACAAGTACTTCAACGTCAACGTCGGCAAGTGTTAGTACACCAACTACTACAGTTTTCTCGACATATTCAAGTGCCAGCACAAGTACCTCAACATCAGTGTCCACCAGTGTATCTACATCAACGTCAACTAGTGTGAGTATACCAACAACGTCTGTTTCTACGACATTGTCAAGTGCTAGTACAAGTACATCAGTATCAGTTTCCACCAGTGTGTCTACCTCAACGTCAACAAGTAAGTCGAAGTCAACCTCGACGACTCCTTCAACATCAACTAGTGCTTCAACTTCTGTAAGGACAAGTACTTCAACGTCAACGTCGTCAAGTGTTAGTACACCAACTACTACAGTTTTCTCGACATATTCAAGTGCCAGCACAAGTACCTCAAAATCAGTGTCCACCAGTGTATCTACATCAACGTCAACTAGTGTGAGTATACCAACAACGTCTGTTTCTACGACATTGTCAAGTGCGAGTACAAGTACATCAACATCAGTTTCCACCAGTGTGTCTACCTCAACGTCAACAAGTAAGTCGAAAGCAACCTCGACGAGTCCTTCAAAATCAACTAGTGCTTCAACTTCCGTTAGCACAAGTACTTCAACGTCAACGTCGTCAAGTGTTAGTACACCGACTACTACAGTTTTCTCGACATATTCAAGTCCTAGCACAAGTACTTCAACATCAGTGTCCACCAGTGTATCTTCATCAACGTCAATTAGTGTGAGTATACCAACAACGTCTGTTTCTACGACATTGTCAAGTGCGAGTACAAGTACATCAACATCAGTTTCCACCAGTGTGTCTACCTCAACGTCAACAAGTAAGTCGAAGTCAACCTCGACGAGTACTTTAACATCAACTCGTACTTCAACTTCCGTTAGCACAAGTACTTCAACGTCAACGTCGGCAGGTGTTAGTACACCAACTACTACAGTTTTCTCGACATATTCAAGTGCCAGCACAAGTACCTCAACATCAGTGTCCACCAGTGTATCTACATCAACGTCAACTAGTGTGAGTATACCAACAACGTCTGTTTCTACGACATTGTCAAGTGCGAGTACAAGTACATCAACATCAGTTTCCACCAGTGTGTCTACCTCAACGTCAACAAGGAAGTCGAAAGCAACCTCGACGAGTCCTTCAAAATCAACTAGTGCTTCAACTTCCGTTAGCACAAGTACTTCAACGTCAACGTCGGCAAGTGTTAGTACACCGACTACTACAGTTTTCTCGACATATTCAAGTGCTAGCACAAGTACTTCAACATCAGTGTCCACCAGTGTATCTTCATCAACGTCAATTAGTGTGAGTATACCAACAACGTCTGTTTCTACGACATTGTCAAGTGCGAGTACAAGTACATCAACATCAGTTTCCACCAGTGTGTCTAGCTCAACGTCAACAAGTAAGTCGAAGTCAACCTCGACGAGTACTTTAACATCAACTCGTACTTCAACTTCCGTTAGCACAAGTACTTCAACGTCAACGTCGGCAGGTGTTAGTACACCAACTACTACAGTTTTCTCGACATATTCAAGTGCCAGCACAAGTACCTCAACATCAGTGTCCACCAGTGTATCTACATCAACGTCAACTAGTGTGAGTATACCAACAACGTCTGTTTCTACGACATTGTCAAGTGCGAGTACAAGTACATCAACATCAGTTTCCACCAGTGTGTCTACCTCAACGTCAACAAGTAAGTCGAAAGCAACCTCGACGAGTGCTTCAAAATCAACTAGTGCTTCAACTTCCGTTAGCACAAGTACTTCAACGTCAACGTCGCCAAGTGTTAGTACACCGACTACAACAGTTTTCTCGACATATTCAAGTGCTAGCACAAGTACTTCAGCATCAGTGTCCACCAGTGTATCTTCATCAACGTCAATTAGTGTGAGTATACCAACAACGTCTGTTTCTACGACATTGTCAAGTGCGAGTACAAGTACATCAACATCAGTTTCCACCAGTGTGTCTACCTCAACGTCAACAAGTAAGTCGAAGTCAACCTCGACGAGTACTTTAACATCAACTCGTACTTCAACTTCCGTTAGCACAAGTACTTCAACGTCAACGTCGGCAAGTGTTAGTACACCAACTACTACAGTTTTCTCGACATATTCAAGTGCCAGCATAAGTACCTCAACATCAGTGTCCACCAGTGTATCTACATCAACGTCAACTAGTGTGAGTATACCAACAACGTCTGTTTCCACGACATTGTCAAGTGCGAGTACAAGTACCTCAACATCAGTGTCCACCAGTGTATCTACATCAACGTCAACTAGTGTGAGTATACCAACAACGTCTGTTTCTACAACTTTGTCAAGTGCGAGTACAAGTACATTAACATCAGTTTCCACCAGTGTGTCTACCTCAACGTCAACAAGTAAGTCGAAGTCAACATCCACCTCAACCTCAAAGAGTGTTAGCACACCAACAACCACAGTTTTCTCCACATACTCCAGTGCGAGCACAAGTACCTCCACATCAGTGTCCAACAGTGTGTCTACCTCAACGTCAAGTATTGTTAGTATACCGACAACATCGGTTTCTAGGACATTGTCAAGTGCAAGTACAAGTACTTCGACGTCAGTGTCTACCAGTGTGTCTACATCCACATCTACATCAACGTCAACAAGTAAGTCGAAATCGACGTCGACGAGTGCTTCAACATCGACGAGTGCCTCAACCAGCACGTCCACGTCAACTTCAGCATCCAAAAGGTATGGTTATGCAAATGGTGGTTTTTTTTTCTTTTTAGTAAGATTTGCTTTTGGATTATCGTTAGAAATGTTTTAGAAATTTTTAGCGGATAAAATTCATCTAAGGTACGTGTCTAAAAATAAATGTTAGAAAGGCGATGCCTTGTTTTTTCCCTGAAAATAAAACTGCAGAGAAATAGAGCGCCACTCTTTTGCAAGGAAGCTGTATTTACCAGTCATATGCTCATTATAATGTTTAATTTACAAGGAGATGGGTTTCTTAAGTTATTAATTTCTGGTGTCTAAGTTCATTTCCATGAGGACTTGAGCTCTTGCCGCGTCATTTGAAATACAGGGTCAGCTCTCTTTTTTTTAATATAATGAAGAGTAGTTCCATTTCACTAGCTTGAGAAGATGATGCGTGTTTGTTTCTGGAATTGTGAATCATTTTCCTTTAGAAGTTCAGCAACCTTAAGCCCGCTTGGATCCCTTCCCATACAAATAAGAGCTTATGTTTGATTAAATGTTTTATGGATAGAAACGGTACTTACATTTAAGGGTCGCTTAAGAGTCATCTTTGATCCTTACTAGGCCGCGGGTCGAGGTGGATTTATTAAATTATTTACTCAAGGAACTTAAGAGTTACAGTGTTGCGGTGCTAATTAGGCGTTGCTTTTCTTATTCTGGGCTTTGGGAGGTGTTTTCCTTTCACTCCTATCTCTATTTTTGGCGGTAACGAAGCATTTATCAAGAAGTCCAGGGACTTTTTTTTGATGAATGTTCAAGGCCTTACGGAATGTTTAAGCGGATTACCACCGCGCCCAACTTATTGATCGACATTCAGCACTACAAACGTCACAAAAGAAAGATTCCGACCGTATTCCATTCACTCCCACGTTTCACCCTCACAACCACTCAGTTAAATCCATCATTCTTAAAAACTTTAAATTACTTCAAAACGATCCAGAGACAAGCGCTATCTTTTCGTAGCCTCCGCTTATTGCATTCAAACGCGCAAAAAAAATAGGCAATTTTTTGGTCAGTTCTTTTGAGACTAATGACCAACCAGGCACTTTTAAATGCGCTCGTGCACGATGGAAAACGTGTCCTTTCATTCACAACACTGATAAAATATCGGGACCCAAACGAACAATTAAGATCACCGATCACTTCACGTGCACATCCGCCAATGTAATCTATTGCATAACTTGCACTTATTGCAAAAAGATATACATCGGCGAAACAGGCAGAAGACTAGGTGACCGATTCCGAGAAAACCTTCGCGGCGTGGAAAGGAATGACAAGGACACATCGGAGCCAGTCGCTAGACATTTTAACTTACCTAATCATTCTAAGCAACATATGGCAATCTGCGGTCTTTCCCTAAACGTGGGAAGCACGGAAAGCCGTATAACTCTTGCACAAAAGCTCATCTTTCAAACCGGCAGTCTCAATGCCACAGGGATCAACTAACGCTTTTCATTCCACTAATTTATTCGTGTTTTTCTCGTTGCTATGTTCCCACCAATAACGTAGCTCCATTTTCTGCCTTAAAAAGCACACACAACACACAATTCCTCTATTCTATTCCTCATCTGTATTTGTAAATATTCCGTAATTCAGCCTATGGCTGCAAGGTGTTTATAATAAAGTATCTCTCTATCTATCTATCTATCTATCTATCTTCTCGCTCCGACGAAGGGCTAACGGTCGAAACGTCTGCTTTTGTAATCGTTACGGTGGCCAATTTACCATTTCAACTTTGTTGATATATCCAAATTATATACTGACACTCAAAACGACAAACGCCATTGACACTCAACGTTGCTAAAAACAGTTCACAACAAACAATAGCTAACAGGAAACCGACACACAGACAGATTACGAGTCATCTTACAACCCGACATCACATAAAGCCCACGACTATCAGAACTGTAACATGACGAACCTGACTAGTACGTAACACAACTGACTGCTTATCCGACGGAAGTAAATGCCTTGACTTGTTTTTTGTTTGTTTGTTTTTGTTTTGGTGGTTTCTTTAACAACAACAACAACGACTTCCTTTGACAAAAACCTCACCAACCTACTGTGGCCACCGAAACAAACGACACTTCAGCTCCTACGAGTATTATATACATAACGGGCATCTCTGAGAACATCTTCCGCATTCCTTAACCCTTTTTGGGGGATGCAGATATCAGTAATATCCGCATCCCCCACATTATCCATCAGTACTATGCCAGTTAAAGACAAACATCAAAGACAGGGACGAACCGAGCAGACAGGGAGTGGTTTAAAGATCGATTGCTCCTACTGCCAAGCCTTCTACGTTGGATAGACTTGCAGACATTTTGCAGCAAAACTGAGTAAACACAAGCGCGCGATGAGAAAAGGTGATGTCAACAATTGCATTGCTGAACATCATCGATTAACCAACCACATTCTTGACTGGGACTCTGCGCAATGCCTAACCTACAGCAATAACTATTTTGAACGACTGCCTCTGAAAAGCTGATTTACTTTCTTTTAACAGACTCCCCTCAACTGGAGTCAACTATTACCAGCAACGTTCAAACGTGACTTATTCACGACATTAACATAAAAAACAAACCAAAGAAAACTTCCTAGCCTTTAGGGACGGATCGAATGTGACTAATCCCTACCGCAGTACGCCACTTGAGTCTTGCAGCCAATAACATCACGGCTAAAGTGACCAATCAGTTTACACGAAACAGACTTAGTGAATTCGGTTTTTGCAAATTGTAATGGAATATCAAACCTCACATTTGTGTTATCAGCCTCAGCCTTTAACTTCGGAAGATAAGTCGGACCTTGGCATTGATTATTCATGATAATCATGCTAAACGCGTCCAGTAACGGCCTATTATCAGGACTGCACTCAACTGCACTATCAGGCTACACTATCACACACATTGTTTAGGTTGTACTGACTGTAACTTTCCTATTCCTGGAGCTAATTTGGAATGAATTTGCGTTTTATCAAAAAGGCTTAGTAATTTCGTCAGTAAACGGTTAATAAACACTTCTCGATACCGCATACCGTTGTGCTTAGTGCAGTGTTGAATGTCACCCGTGTGTTCATCGACCTCAAGCTGTAACTGTTTTGTAAACCCATATAAATATGTGCTTTTTGCTTAATTTCCTTCACTGGTGATAATGGATTTTTCCTAATGTCCCGAATTTGTATGATTGAAACATTTTGTTCAGTTGTTTACCCTAATTTTTGCTTTACTATATAGTATATCAACACCAACCTCAGCTAGTACAAGCTTGAGCTCGAGTGCGTCGAAATCAACCTCAACAAGTGTATCCACTTCCACAAGTACGAGGTTAGTTTTCTTTTCCTGTTGTTTTTTAATCAGTAATTAACAAGGCTTGTACAGCTGGACTGATTCTCAACTAAAATCGTCATCTGAGTGTATGTTGACGTTCTTATTTGTATTGTGCATCGAAATTACGATTTCCAAAAAGTGTAAAGGAAGCTCAATCATTCGAACATATTTATCATTTGTTTTTAACGAATTCCTTATAAGGTAAATGAGTTATAGTGGAACAATAAATAAGAGGAGTCAGTGATGGTGGCATGGATCCTTATGATGATGGTGGATTAGCTTGTTATTGGTCAGTATGGTTCCTTGTTGTGGTGACTGCATTAAGCATGAAATGGCATCAAGTAGAAGTGAATGAAAGCCTGCACAAAGCAAAAATAACACAAAGGTGCTGCAGGTATTGTTGGGATCTCCCTGGCCATGCAGAATCTTTTGCAAATGTATTCGCCAATTAAGAACGAATAAATTCAAAGCCGGCTGTACTAGTTCAATGTTGTTTGAATGCTTTTGGATTCTGTGTGCAATCAAACAAAAGACTCATCACATCAAATCCGTTGGGCTTGAAAACCTTTGCACTTCGTTACGTATGACCAAAATGAAATGGTTGTGTTGGTGGAAGAGTGATAATCACCTTTGCACTTACGTATGACCAAAATGAAATGGTTGTGTTGGTGGAAGAGTGATAATCAAACTCACCGGGAACTCTTGGGAACTTCACATTTTTATCATATATTTCCAATTAGGTAAACATGAAGTGAAATTTATCGTGTTTGGGCACTAAGTCCAAAATAGAAATACGATCCTCTTAGCTCAACACCACGGAGATCAAGAAGTCTCTAGAACATAACGTAGTTAACGATTCCAGAGTTAGAGGTAGTAAAAAATGTGCCGGTCATCGTAGAGATACTACTGCTGCTGCTACTGATGTTGGTAGTGCTGCTGCTGATGCTATTGTTGATGGTAATGATGGTGGCGACGAGGAGAAGGAAAATTATGTCGGTGAAGTGGCGGTGATGGATATAAAGTTGATGATAAAGATGATTGCGAATTTAATTGAATTATTTTTTTGGGAAATGGTTTAACATACGATACATATCGTCTTTCAGTGTTTCTACTTCAAAGTCCACTCCCGCGTTACCGTCGTCATATCAACCCTTTTCTGAGAAGACTGCAGCCACTGTTTACCCATCCTCTGCGTACTCGTTGTCCTCCAAAGTACAGTATTCAATACCCACATCAAGTAGGACGCCGCCAAGTTTAAAGCCACCTGCACAATCTTCTACTTCAAGTGTTTCATCTTACAGGTTATTAGATTCTGTTCATAAGGGGTGGATTTCTCATCAAGGGATTATAGAGCAGTGGAAAACACTACAAAAATATATTTTGGTGGTTTACTTTACTGCTTTGGGAATTAAATTAGAAAAATGGGTATTTACAGGGCTCATACCTGTTTTTGATTAAGGTCAAGTGAATCCTACAGCTAAAGATTGCGGTTTTCTGGATAAAGATGGTAAAAGATGTGGAATGGTAGGGGTCAGGACTAGCGTGGAATATATCTAGATTTCATACGTCAGGGTAGATGGAAAGAACAATTTACCAATTTAAATATCGGATGTTTTCCCTGAAATAAAATACCTTCTACTACCTCTAAAATACGACTCACGATAGAGCGTACAGTTAAATCAGGTTAAGAATGTTGTATGAAATACGTCTTCTACGCTTATTGCAGTTAAAGTTGCTCAGTTAAGATTTATTGACTTCAATAATTCAACTGAATTTCTTTTTGAATTAATTTCTTTACCTCAAGCACGTCTTCATCAACATCACAATCAACATCTTTGAGTTCAAGTAAATCAACAAGTGTGTCGACATCAGTGAGTAGCAGTACATCCACCTCAACCTCAAAGAGTGTCAGCACACCAAGAACCACAGTTTTCTCGACACATTCCAGTGCCAGCACAAGTACCTCAACATCAGTGTCGACCAGTGTGTCTACCTCAACCTCAACTAGTGTGAGTACACCAACAACGTCTCTTTTTACGACATTATCAAGTGCGAGTACAAGTACATCAACATCAGTGTCCACCAGTGTGTCTACCTCAAGGTCAACAAGCAAGTCGAAGTCAACCTCGACGAGTGCTTCAGCATCAACTAGTGCTTCAACTTCCATTAGCAGAAGCACCTCAACCTCGACGTCGACAAGTGTTAGTACACCAACTACTACAGTTTTCTCGACATATTCAAGTGCCAGCACAAGTACCTCAACATCAGTGTCCACCAGTGTATCTACGTCAACGTCAACTAGTGTGAGTATAACAACAACGTCTATTTCTACGACATTGTCAAGTGCGAGTACAAGTACATCAACATCAGTTTCCACCAGTGTGTCTACCTCAAGGTCAACAAGTAAGTCGAAGTCAACCTCGACGAGTCCTTCAACATCAACTAGTCCTTCAACTTCCATTAGCAGAAGCACCTCAACCTCGACGTCGGCAAGTGTTAGTACACCAACTACTACAGTTTTCTCGACATATTCAAGTGCCAGCACAAGTGCTTCAACATCAGTGTCCACCAGTGTATCTACATCAACGTCAACTAGTGTGAGTATACCAACAACGTCTGTTTCCACGACATTGTCAAGTGCGAGTACAAGTACATCAACATCAGTTTCCACCAGTGTGTCTTCCTCAAGGTCAACAAGTACGTCGAAGTCAACCTCGACGAGTCCTTCAACATCAACTAGTGCTTCAACTTCTGTTACCACAAGCACTTCAACGTCAACGTCGGCAAGTGTTAGTACACCAACTACTACAGTTTTCTCGACATATTCAAGTGCCAGCACAAGTACCTCAACATCAGTGTCCACCAGTGTATCTACTTCAACGTCAACTAGTGTGAGTATACCAACAACGTCTGTTTCTACGACATTGTCAAGTGCGAGTACAAGTACATCAACATCAGTGTCCACCAGTGTGTCTACCTCAACGTCAACAAGCAAGTCGAAGTCAACCTCGACGAGTCTTTCAACATCAACTAGTGCTTCAACTTCCATTAGCAGAAGCACCTCAACCTCGACGTCGGCAAGTGTTAGTACACCAACTACTAAAGTTTTCTCCACATATTCAAGTGCCAGCACAAGTGCTTCAACATCAGTGTCCACCAGTGTATCTACATCAACGTCAACTGGTGTGAGTATACCAACTACGTCTGTTTCTACGACATTGTCAAGTACGAGTACAAGTACATCAACATCAGTGTCCACCACTGTGTCTACCTCAAGGTCGACAAGTAAGTCGAAGTCAACCTCGACGAGTCCTTCAACATCAACTAGTACTTCAACTTCCGTTACCACAAGTACTTCAACGTCAACGTCGGCAAGTGTTAGTACACCAACTACTACAGTTTTCTCGACATATTCAAGTGCTACCACAAGTACCTTAACATCAGTGTCCACCAGTGTATCTACATCAACATCAACTAGTGTTAGTATACCAACAACGTCTGTTTCTACGACATTGTCAAGTGCGAGTACAAGTACATCAACATCAGTTTCCACCAGTGTCTCTACCTCAACGTCAACAAGTAAGTCGAGGTCAACCTCGACGAGTCCTTCAACATCAACTAGTGCTTTAACTTCCGTTAGTACAAGCACTTCAACGTCAACGTCGGCAGGTGTTAGTACACCAACTACTACAGTTTACTCGACCTATTCAAGTGCCAGCACAAGTACCTCAACATCAGTGTCCACCAGTGTGTCTACCTCAACGTCAACAAGTAAGTCGAGGTCAACGTCGACGAGTCCTTCAACATCAACTAGTGCTTCAACTTCCGTTAGTACAAGTACTTCAACGTCAACGTCGGCAGGTGTTAGTACACCAACTACTACAGTTTACTCCACATATTCAAGTGTCAGCACAAGTACCTCATCATCAATGTCCACCAGTGTATCTACATCAACGTCAACTAGTGTGAGTATACCAACAACGTCTGTTTCTACGACATTGTCAAGTGCGAGTACAAGTACATCAACATCAGTGTCCACAAGTGTGTCTACCTCAAGGTCGACAAGTAAGTCGAAGTCAACCTCGACGAGTCCTTCAATATCAACTAGTACTTCGACTTCCGTTACCACAAGTACTTCAACGTCAACGTCGTCAAGTGTTAGTACACCAACTACTACAGTTTTCTCGACATATTCAAGTGCCAGCACAAGTACCTCAACATCAGTGTCCACCAGTGTATCTACATCAACGTCAACTAGTGTGAGTATACCAACAACGTCTGTTTCTACGACATTGTCAAGTGCGAGTACAAGTACATCAACATCAGTGTCCACCAGTGTGTCTACCTCAACGTCAACAAGTAAGTCGAGGTCAACCTCGAGGAGTCCTTCAACATCAACTAGTGCTTCAACTTCCGTTAGTACAAGCACTTCAACGTCAACGTCGGCAGGTGTTAGTACACCAACTACTACAGTTTACTCCACATATTCAAGTGCCAGCACAAGTACGTCAACATCAGTGTCCACCAGTGTGTCTACCTCAACGTCAACAAGTAAGTCGAGGTCAACCTCGACGAGTCCTTCAACATCAACTAGTGCTTCAACTTCCGTTAGTACAAGCACTTCAACGTCAACGTCGGCAGGTGTTAGTACACCAACTACTACAGTTTACTCCACATATTCAAGTGCCAGCACAAGTACCTCAACATCAGTGTCCACCAGTGTATCTACATCAACGTCAACTAGTGTGAGTATACCAACTACTTCTGTTTCTACGACATTGTCAAGTGCGAGTACAAGTACATCAACATCAGTGTCCACCAGTGTGTCTACCTCAAGGTCGACAAGTAAGTCGAAGTCAACCTCCACGAGTCCTTTAATATCAACTAGTACTTCAACTTCCGTTACCACAAGTACTTCAACGTCAACGTCGGCAAGTGTTAGTACACCAACTACTACAGTTTTCTCGACATATTCAAGTGCCAGCACAAGTACCTCAACATCAGTGTCCACCAGTGTATCTACATCAACGTCAACTAGTGTGAGTATACCAACAACGTCTGTTTCTACGACATTGTCAAGTGCGAGTACAAGTACATCAACATCAGTGTCCACCAGTGTGTCTACCTCAACGTCAACAAGTAAGTCGAGGTCAACCTCGACGAGTCCTTCAACATCAACTAGTGCTTCAACTTCCGTTAGTACAAGCACTTCAACGTCAACGTCGGCAGGTGTTAGTACACCAACTACTACAGTTTACTCCACATATTCAAGTGCCAGCACAAGTACCTCAACATCAGTGTCCACCAGTGTATCTACATCAACGTCAACTAGTGTGAGTATACCAACTACTTCTGTTTCTACGACATTGTCAAGTGCGAGTACAAGTACATCAACATCAGTGTCCACCAGTGTGTCTACCTCAAGGTCGACAAGTAAGTCGAAGTCAACCTCGACGAGTCCTTTAATATCAACTAGTACTTCAACTTCCGTTACCACAAGTACTTCAACGTCAACGTCGGCAAGTGTTAGTACACCAACTACTACAGTTTTCTCGACATATTCAAGTGCCAGCACAAGTACCTCAACATCAGTGTCCACCAGTGTATCTACTTCAACGTCAACTAGTGTGAGTATACCAACAACGTCTGTTTCTACGACATTGTCAAGTGCAAGTACAAGTACATCAACATCAGTGTCCACCAGTGTGTCTACCTCAACGTCAACAAGTAAGTCGAGGTCAACCTCGACGAGTCCTTCAACATCAACTAGTGCTTCAACTTCCGTTAGTACAAGCACTTCAACGTCAACGTCGGCAGGTGTTAGTACACCAACTACTACAGTTTACTCCACATATTCAAGTGCCAGCACAAGTACCTCAACATCAGTGTCCACCAGTGTATCTACATCAACGTCAACTAGTGTGAGTATACCAACTACTTTTGTTTCTACGACATTGTCAAGTGCGAGTACAAGTACATCAACATCAGTGTCCACCAGTGTGTCTACCTCAAGGTCGACAAGTAAGTCGAAGTCAACCTCGACGAGTCCTTTAATATCAACTAGTACTTCAACTTCCGTTACCACAAGTACTTCAACGTCAACGTCGGCAAGTGTTAGTACACCAACTACTACAGTTTTCTCGACATATTCAAGTGCCAGCACAAGTACCTCAACATCAGTGTCCACCAGTGTATCTACTTCAACGTCAACTAGTGTGAGTATACCAACAACGTCTGTTTCTACGACATTGTCAAGTGCGAGTACAAGTACATCAACATCAGTTTCCACCAGTGTGTCTACCTCAACGTCAAGAACTAAGACGAAGTCAACATCCACATCAACCTCAAAGAGTGTTAGCACACCAACAACCACAGTTTTCTCCACATACTCCAGTGCCAGCACAAGTACCTCCACATCAGTGTCCAACAGTGTGTCTACCTCAATGTCAAGTATTGTTAGTATACCGACAACATTGGTTTCTAGGACATTGTCAAGTGCAAGTACAAGTACTTCGACGTCAGTGTCTACCAGTGTGTCTACATCCACATCTACATCAACATCAACAAGTAAGTCGAAATCGACGTCGACGAGTGCTTCAACATCGACGAGTGCCTCAACCAGCACGTCCACGTCAGCTTCAGCATCCAAAAGGTATGGTAATGCAAATGGTGGTATTTTTTTCTTTTTTCTAGTAAGATTTGCTTTTGGATTATCGTTAGAGATGTTTTAGAAATTTTTAGCGGATAAAATTCATCTAAGGTAGTTTGTAAAAACAAATGTTAGAAAGGCGATGCCTTGTTTTTTCCCTGAAAATAAAACTGCAGAGAAATAGAGCGCCACTCTTTTGCCAGGAAGCTGTATTTACCAGTCATATGCTCATTATAATGTTTAATTTACAAGGCGATGGGTTTCTTAAGTTTTTAATTTCTGGTGTCTAAGTTCATTTCTATGAGGACTTGAGCTCTTGCCGCGTCATTTGAAATACCGAGTCAGCTCTCTTTTTTTTTAATATAATGAAGAGTAGTTCCTTTTGACTAGCTTGAGAAGATGATGCGTGTTTGTTTCTGGAATTTTGAATAATTTCCCTTTAGAAGTTCAGCAACCTTAAGCCCGCTTGGATCCCTTCCCATACAAATAAGAGCTTATGTTTGATTAAATGTTTTATGGATAGAAACGGTACTTACATTTAAGGGTCGCTTAAGAGTCATCTTTGATCCTTACTAGGCCGCGGGTCGAGGTAGATCTATTAAACTATTTACTCAAAGAACTTAAGAGTTACAGTGTTGCTGTGCTAATTAGGCGTTGCTTTTCTTATTCTGGGCTTTGGGAGGTGTTTTCCTTTCACTCCTATCTCTATTTTTGGCGATCACGAAGCATTTATGAAGAAGTCCAGGGACTTTTTTTGATGAATGTTCAAGGCCTTACGGAATGTTCAAGCGGATTACCACCGCGCCCAACTTATTGATCGACATTCAGCACTACAAACGTCACAAAAGAAAGATTCCGACCGTATTCCATTCACTCTCACGTTTCACCCTCACAACCACTCAGTTAAATCCATCATTCTTAAAAACTTTAAATTACTTCAAAACGATCCAGAGACAAGCACTCTCTTTTCGCAGCCTCCGCTTATTGCATTCAAACGCGCAAAAAAAAATAGGCAATTTTTTGGTCAGAAGTTCTTTTGAGACTAATGACCAACCAGGCACTTTTAAATGCACTCGTGCACGATGCAAAACGTGTCCCTTCATTCACAACACTGATAAAATATCGGGACCCAAACGAACAATTAAGATCACCGATCACTTCACGTGCACATCCGCCAATGTAATCTATTGCATAACTTGCACTTATTGCAAAAAGATATACATCGGCGAAACAGGCAGAAGACTAGGTGACCGATTCCGAGAACACCTTCGCGGCGTGGAAAGGAATGACAAGGAGACATCGGAGCCAGTCGGTAGACATTTTAATTTACCTAATCATTCTAAGCAACATATGGCAATCTGCGGTCTTTCCTTAAACGTAGGTAGCACGGAAAGCCGTATAACTCTTGCACAAAAGCTCATCTTTCAAACCGGCAGTCTCAATGCCACAGGGATCAACTAACGCTTTTCATTCCACTAATTTATTCGTGTTTTTCTCGTTGCTATGTTCCCACCAATAACGTAGCTCCATTTTCTGCCTTGAAAAGCAGACACAACCCACAATTCCTCTACTCTATTCCTCATCTGTATTTGTAAATATTTCGTAATTCAGCCTATGGCTGCAAGGTGTTTATAATAAAGTATCTATCTCTCTATCTATCTATCTATCTATCTATCTATTCGCTCCGACGAAGGAATAACGGTCGAAACGTCTGCTTTTGTAATCGTTACGGTGGCCAATTTACCATTTCAACTTTGTTGATATATCCAAATTATATACTGACACTCAAAACGACAAACGCCATTGACACTCAACGTTGCTAAAAACAGTTCACAACAAACAACAGCTAACAGGAAACCGACACACAGACATATTACGAGTCATCTTACAACCCGACATCACATAAAGCCCACGACTATCAGAACTGTAACATGACGAACCTGACTAGTACGTAACACAACTGACTGCTTATCCGACGGAAGTAAATGCCTTGACTTGTTTTTTGTTGTTTGTTTTGTTTTTGTTTTGGTGGTTTCTTTAACAACAACAACAACGACTTCCTTTGACAAAAATCTCACCAACCTACTGTGGCCACCGAAACAAACGACACTTCAGCTCCTACGACTATTCCATACATAACGGGCATCTCTGAGAACATCTTCCGCATTCCTTAACCCTTTTTTGGGGATGCAGATATCAGTAATATCCGCATCCCCCACATTATCCATCAGTACTATGCCAGTTAAAGACAAACATCAAAGACAGGGACGAACCGAACAGACAGGGAGTGGTTTATAAGATCGATTGCTCCTACTGCCAAGCCTTCTACGTTGGATAGACTTGCAGACATTTTGCAGCAAAACTGAGTAAACACAAGCGCGCGATGAGAAAAGGTGATGTCAACAATTGCATTGCTGAACATCATCGATTAACCAACCACATTCTTGACTGGGACTCTGCGCAATGCCTAACCTACAGCAATAACTATTTTGAACGACTGCCTCTGAAAAGCTGATTTACTTTCTTTTAACAGACTCCTCTCAACTGGAGTCAACTATTACCAGCAACGTTCAAACGTGACTTATTCGCGACATTAACATAAAAAACAAACCAAAGAAAACTTCCTAGCCTTTAGCGACGGATCGAATGTGACTAATCGCTACCGCAGTACGCCACTTGAGTCTTGCAGCCAATAACATCACGGCTAAAGTGACCAATCAGTTTACACGAAACAGACTTAGTGAATTCGGTTTTTGCAAATTGTAATGGAATATCAAACCTCACATTTGTGTTATCAGCCTCAGCCTTTAACTTCGGAAGATAAGTCGGACCTTGGCATTGATTATTCATGATAATCATGCTAAAGTCATCCAGTAATGGCTTCTTATCAGGACTACACTCAACTGCACTATCAGGCTACACTATCACACACATTGTTTAGGTTGTACTGGCTGTAAATTGCCTAATCCTGGAGCTAATTTGGAATAAATTTGCGTTTCATCACAAAGGCTTAGTAATTTCGTCAGTAAACGGTTAATAAACACTTCTCGATACCGCATACCGTTGTGCTTAGTGCAGTGTTGAATGTCACCCGTGTGTTCATCGACCTCAAGCTGTAACTGTTTTGTAAACCCATATAAATATGTGCTTTTTGCTTAATTTCCTTCACCGGTGATAAAGGATTTTTCCTAATGTCCCGAATTGGTATGATTGAAACATTTTGTTCAGTTGTTTACCCTAATTTTTGCTTTACTATATAGTATATCAACATCAACCTCAGCTAGTACAAGCTTGAGCTCGAGTGCGTCGAAATCAACCTCAACAAGTGTATCCACTTCCACAAGTACGAGGTTAGTTTTCTTTTCCTGTTGTTTTTTAATCAGTAATTAACAAGGCTTGTACAGCTGGACTGATTCTCAACTAAAATCGTCATCTGAGTGTATGTTGACGTTCTTATTTGTATTGTGCATCGAAATTACGATTTCCAAAAAGTGTAAAGGAAGCTCACTCATTCGAACATATTTATCATTTGTTTTTAACGAATTCCTTATAAGGTAAATGAGTTATAGTGGAACAATAAATAAGAGGAGTCGGTGATGGTGGCATGGATCCTTATGATGATGGTGGATTAGCTTGTTATTGGTCAGTATGGTTCCTTGTTGTGGTGACTGCATTGAGCATGAAATGGCATCAAGTAGAAGTGAATGAAAGCCTGCACAAAGCAAAAATAACACAAAGGTGCTGCAGGTATTGTTGGGATCTCCCTGACCATGCAAAATCTTTTGCAAATGTATTCGCCAATTAAGAACGAATAAATTCAAAGCCGGCTGTACTAGTTCAATGTTGTTTGAATGCTTTTGGATTCTGTGTGCAATCAAACAAAAGACTCATCACATCAAATCCGTTGGGCTTGAAAACCTTTGCACTTCGTATGACCAAAATGAAATGGTTGTGTTGGTGGAAGAGTGATAATCACCTTTGCACTTACGTATGACCAAAATGAAATGGTTGTGTTGGTGGAAGAGTGATAATCAAACTCACCGGGAACTCTTGGGAACTTCACATTTTTATCATATATTTCCAATTAGGTAAACATGAAGTGAAATTTATCGTGTTTGGGCACTAAGTCCAAAATAAAAATACGATCTTCTTAGCTCAACACCATGGAGATCAAGAAGTCTCTAGATCATAACGTAGGTTAACGATTCCAGAGTTAGAGGTAGTAAAAAATGTGCCGGTCATCGTAGAGATACTACTGCTGCTGCTACTGATGTTGGTAGTGCTGCTGCTGATGCTATTGTTGATGGTAATGATGGTGGCGACGAGGAGAAGGAAAATTATGTCGATGAAGTGGCGGTGATGGATATAAAGTTGATGATAAAGATGATTGCGAATTTAATTGAAGTATTTTTTTTGGGAAATGTTTCAACATGCGATACATATCGTCTTTCAGTGTTTCTACTTCAAAGTCCACTCCCGCGTTACCGTCGTCATATCAACCCTTTTCTGAGAAGACTGCAGCCACTGTTTACCCATCCTCTGCGTACTCGTTGTCCTCCAAAGTACAGTATTCAATACCCACATCAAGTAGGACGCCGCCAAGTTTAAAGCCACCGGCACAATCTTCTACTTCAAGTGTTTCATCTTACAGGTTATTAGATTCTGTTGATAAGAGGTGGATTTCTCATCAAGGGATTATAGAGCAGTGGAAAACACTACAAAAATATATTTTGGTGGTTTACTTTACTGCTTTGGGAATTAAATTAGAAAAATGGGTATTTACAGGGCTCATACCTGTTTTTGATTAAGGTCAAGTGAATCCTACAGCTAAAGATTGCGGTTTTCTGGATAAAGATGGTAAAAGATGTGGAATGGTAGGGGTCAGGACTAGCGTGGAATATATCTAGATTTCATACGTCAGGGTAGATGGAAGGAACAATTTACCAATTTAAATATCGGTTGTTTTCCCTCAAATAAAATACCTTCTACTACCTCTAAAATACGACTCACGATAGAGCGTACAGTTAAATCAGGTTAAGAATGCTGTATGAAATACGTCTTCTACGCTTATTGCAGATAAAGTTGCTCAATTAAGATTTATTGACTTCAATAATTCAACTGAATTTCCTTTTGAATTAATTTCTTTAGCTCAAGCACGTCTTCATCAACATCACAATCAACATCTTTGAGTTCAAGTAAATCAACAAGTATGTCGACATCAGTGAGTAGCAGTACATCAACCTCAACCTCAAAAAGTGTCAGTACACCAAGAACCACAGTTTTCTCGACATATTCCAGTGCAAGCACAAGTACCTCAACATCAGTGTCGACCAGTGTGTCTACCTCAACCTCAACTAGTGTGAGTACACCAACAACGTCTGTTTCTACGACATTGTCAAGTGCGAGTACAAGTACATCAACATCAGTGTCCACCAGTGTGTCTACCTCAACGTCAACAAGCAAGTCGAAGTCAACCTCGACGAGTGCTTCAACATCAATTAGTGCTTCAACTTCCATTAGCAGAAGCACCTCAACCTCGACGTCGGCAAGTGTTAGTACACCAACTACTACAGTTTTCTCGACATATTCAAGTGCCAGCACAAGTACCTCAACATCAGTGTCCACCAGTGTATCTACGTCAACGTCAGCGTCAACTAGTGTGAGTATACCAACAACGTCAGTTTCTACGACACTGTCAAGTGCGAGTACAAGTACATCAACATCAGTTTCCACCAGTGTGTCTACCTCAAGGTCAACAAGCAAGTCGAAGTCAACCTCGACGAGTCCTTCAACATCAACTAGTGCTTCAACTTCCGTTAGCACAAGTACTTCAACGTCAACGTCGGCAGGTTTTAGTACACCAACCACTACAGTTTTCTCGACATATTCAAGTGCCAGCACAAGTACCTCAACATCAGTGTCCACCAGTGTATCTACGTCAACGTCAACTAGGGTGAGTATACCAACAACGTCTGTTTCCACGACATTGTCAAGTGCAAGTACAAGTACATCAACATCAGTGTCCACCAGTGTGTCTACCTCAACGTCAAGAAGTAAGTCGAAGTCAGCCTCGACGAGTCCTTCAACATCAACTAGTGCTTCATTTTTCGTTAGCACAAGTACTTCAACGTCAACGTCGGCAAGTGTTAGTACACCAACTACTACAGTTTTCTCGACATATTCAAGTGCCAGCACAAGTACCTCAACATCAGTGTCCACCAGTGTATCTACATCAACGTCAACTAGTGTGAGTATACCAACAACGTCTGTTTCCACGACATTGTCAAGTGCGAGTACAAGTACATCAACATCAGTGTCCACCAGTGTGTCCAGCAGTGTGTCTACCTCAACGTCAACAAGTAAGTCGAAGTCAACGTCGACGAGTGGTTCAACATCAACTAGTACTTCAACTTCCATTAGCAGAAGCACCTCAACCTCAACGTCGGCAAGTGTTAGTACACCAACTACTACAGTTTTCTCGACATATTCAAGTGCCAGCACAAGTACCTCAACATCAGTGTCCACCAGTGTATCTACATCAACGTCAACTAGTGTGAGTATACCAACAACGTCTGTTTCCACGACATTGTCAAGTGCGAGTACAAGTACATCAACATCAGTGTCCACCAGTGTGTCTACCTCAACGTCAACAAGTAAGTCGAAGTCAACATCCACCTCAACCTCAAAGAGTGTTAGCACACCAACAACCACAGTTTTCTCCACATACTCCAGTGCTAGCACAAGTACCTCCACATCAGTGTCCACGAGTGTGTCTACCTCAACCTCAACTAGTGTTAGCATTCCAACAAGATCGGTATCCACGACATATTCAAGTGGCAGCAAAAGTTATTCGACCTCAATATCCACAAGTGTGACTACTTCAACAATCAAATCAACATCCCGTAGCACCAGTACATCTTCCTCGACATCAACTAGTGTCAGTACCCCAACAACCACAGTTTTTTCAACATATTCCAGTGCCAGCACAAGTACCTCCACATCAGTGTCCACTAGTGTGTCTACCTCAACCTCAACTAGTGTGAGCATTCCAACAACTTCGGTATCCACGGCATATTCGAGTGGCAGCAATAGTTATTCAACTTCAGTATCGACCAGTGCGTCGAAGTCAGCGTCGAAATCGGCTTCATCCTCTTCTTTAACATCAAGGACATTTTCAATTTCTGTTAGCACAAGCATCTCCACGTCAACATCAGCAAGTGTCAGTACACCGACTACAACAATATTCTCGACATACTCTAGTGCCAGCACTAGTACTTCAACATCAGTATCCACCAGTGTGTCCACCTCAACGTCGAGTAGTGTTAGTATACCGACAACATCGGTTTCTAGGACATTGTCAAGTGCAAGTACAAGTACTTCGACGTCAGTGTCTACCAGTGTGTCTACATCCACATCTACATCAGTTTCAACATCGACTACATCGAGTTCAAGCAGGTTAACTAGTGTATCAACATCTCTAAGCACAAGCACTTCCACATCGACCTCAACAAGTGTTAGTACACCGACAACTAAAGTTTTCTCGACATATTCCAGTGCAAGCACAAGTACTTCAACATCAATATCAACCAGTGTGTCTACTTCAACCTCAACTAGCGTGAGCATTCCAACTACGTCGGTATCCACGACACTTTCTAGTGCGAGCACTTCAACGTCATTTTCCACCAGTGTGTCTACCTCAACCTCTAACTCTGCTTCAACATCAAGTAGTGTTTCAACTTCCGTTAGCACAAGCACTTCCACGTCAACATCAGCAAGTGTCAGTACACCAACTACAACAATATTCTCGACATACTCAAGTGCCAGCACTAGTATTTCAACATCTGTATCCACTAGTGTGTCTACTTCAACCTCAACAAGTGTAAGCACACCAACAACATCGGTTTCTACGACATATTTTAGTGGCAGCAAAAGCTATTCAACGTCAGTGTCCACCAGTACTTCTACTTCGACGTCATCTTCTACTTCGATTAGCTTAAGTAAATCCGCAAGTGCATCAATATCTGGTAGTACTAGTGTATCAAAGACGACCTCAACAAGTGTATCAACATCTGCTAGTACAAGTTCGTCGACGTCAACGTCAACAAGTGTGTCCACCTCAACATCTGCTAGTACCAGGTATGTGAATGCAATTCTTTCTGCGTTTTCCTCGAGGTTTGATATTTTTTCACGGCACTTTTCCTGGTATAGTATTTGTCAACCCTAAAGGAAAACGTAAAATACATGTACAAGACTTGTGCGTAGGTCAGGTCTTTCTTTTCATGGAAGTTCATGTATATTACTGACACTTTTGAAGAGGCTTTCCTCTTCACTAGGACCTTCGTAGCATTTCAAGTAAAGAAAAAGGTGCGCCTTTCCTCCTGGTAGTGTCTTTCCTTTTCTCGAGAGAAAGGTTTTAGTAAATTTTTTTTGTACATCCTTTCCACGTAGAAAGAAATGCAGTTGAATATAAAAAGAATTAAATTGTCGGCTTTAGATTAGCAAGCATCATTCATTAAGACACTTCCATGATTTCGAAAACGATGATTATTACTTTATACAATCTCATTTTCCATTTAATCATACGTAAATCATTGAGCATGGGAAGTTGAAGATTCAAACAAACAAAAATATATATATATATATATATAAATTTGTTTTCTTACTCTCCATTTTATCATACGTAAATGATTCATCGATTGTTCGGAAGTGAATAATACTTGCTATTCACTTCCGAACTAGCCAATAAGCTTACGTAAAAAGACGCTATTCACTTGTGTGGTATATACTAATTATTGATATTGGAAGTTATGAAAGCCAAGTAGGAAAAAAATGACATTGAAGAATAAGAAGGATGAAAGATAGCTCCAAAAGGCCGCCCTTTTCTTTAGGCCTAGAAACCGAGTGCGAATAATCCAATTGCTTTTGTATAAATCTAGTAGTCGTTCAAAACTTAACCACCTGACAGGTTTATGGTGTTGTTTACCACTGCACACCGTCGGATTACTCGCCACACGACAGATGACGAGTGTCGTAGCTAATCAGATTACAGTAGTTGTGAAGGAGCCTGGTAGGTTTGTACTCAAACGCGCCAGGAGTTGATTCTCTTTGAGGGATCAAAAAAGCCATTGAAGTCAAATTGTAGTTGATGATGAAGATGGGGTTAATGATGGTGATGATAATGCTGTTAGCGGTGATGATTGTTGTGACAATGGTGCTGTGAGATTTATGATGATGTAGACGTTAAAAGAAGAAACATGCAAAAGAAGGTAGATAACTGTTATCGCCGTCATTAAAACTGATCCATGAAATTCAAACACTGACTGCGTTTTTAGATTCTAATGGGTAACCTTACCGCTAGAAATTTGTCTACAAACTTATTACATTGGCCGCTAATCTGTAACGTTACCGACTTCGGCTCATATTGTTTCACTCGGTGGGTTAGCTAACTGAAAGCAGAACTCAATGCTATTTGAAGAATTGCACGGTATGGATTCTGGCTACGTTACTAAGATGTTCAAAATGGTGGCGTCGGTAATGGAAGTTTCAAGAGTTAAGGATAATTCTTGAAAGGTTATACTGCTATATTTAATCTTAAAAACAGTAAGAAGTACTTTTTAAAACGTTTTAATAGCGAATGTCAAAATTATATAGTTTTGTAGTTTTTAAGTATATTGTGAGGTTGATTAAGTATATTGTGAGGTTGTCGATGAGAGAACTAAAGGTATGATAGTTGTGAGACGTATGGTGGTCTTGATATAAATGTTATGGGCTTCATGTTGGCGTTAGTAGTATCGTGGTTAGTACAACTGTAGTTGCATTTCCCTGGAAAAAAACTGCCAAATTGTTAGAACTCCAGGTTTTTCCTTCAAGTATCGAGAGAGTTTTTATTTTGAAATGTGCTATAGACACTACAGTGGAACATCGATTTAACGAAGTGTAAAGGGACTGGGGAAACTGGTTCGTTATCGAGGATTCGTTATATCGAGGTTCTGTGACATACATTTTACTGTAACTTTAGCCAGGCTGAAACTGAAGTATCATTCGTTATACCAAGGATTTCAATATACAGAGGTTCGTTAAATCGAGGTTCCACTGTATTTTGTTTGCTTGCAGCAAGTCGTTTGAGACTAAAACTCGAATGACTTTTTAAATCAACCAATTGATTCCAATAAAATTATAGAAGAGAGTGTAGAGGATAGGAGATATAACCATCAAGATTACGCTGTGCTGTTACAAATGTCAGAGATTTAGGAAAAGGGAAGGGTGGATTTTTCTAAAATGCCAAGTGTGATGACAAAGTGGTCACCAGTCAACTTTTTTGTTCAACTTGGTTAGCTCGGTGCCTTTGTATACTCAAGCTCCATCTTCTCGCGTTGAGAGTAAATGGAAGTCAGCCCTCACCATTTCTTCTGCATCAAAGTTCTCACCGGTATTTCCCTCGTCTTTCAGTGTTTCTACTTCGAGGTCCACTCCAGTGTTACCGTCGTCATATCAACCAGTTTCTGAGAAGACTGCAGTCACTGTTTTCCCATCTAGTGCCCTGACAAGAAGTACAGGGACACAGTACTCTATACCCACATCAAGTCGAAAGCCACCAAGTTTGAAGCCATCGACACAATCATCCACGTCAAGGTTTTTACATTTACCATTCAGCTGTGAAGGGTGGTCAGTTAATAGTTAAGGATGGTGAGGGAGCATAAACCAATCCACTTCAACCTTCACTCGTGGAGTGCAGCCATAGGTGAAAGCGGGAATGTTAGGATACGTGGCTAGTTGATGGGAGGGGTGTGGAGAACGGGAGGGAAATAAGGGTTATATCAAGCCAAAGAAAGAAAAGGCAGGGGTGGGGAAGTGATCTTGGTTGGTTTGCAGTTTACAACTAACATCCTGCCCTGCTCCGTACTCTACTATCACCAAATAAGTATATTTTCACAAGAGGCAAAGTTAATGCCTTGAGCATTCAAAAGAAATCTTACCCTTGACTTGTGTCATAACCTACTAAAACCGAACCACACACGGAAGTTATGGTTTCTTACGCTAACTCTAGATTTTTCTTCAAACTAAACCCCTTACGATAAAATCGCACCAAATATACCAAACTGATGCTCGGTCTTCTCGTTAATATTTCTGTACTTTGCATTTTTTTCTTTGTAGTTTGTCAACCTCAACAAGTTCTAGCACAAGCACCTCAACATCAGCTTCCTCAAGTGTGTCTATGTCGACCTCAAAAAGTGTGAGCACTCCAACAACATCAGTTTCAAAGACTTATTCTAGTGCCAGCACAAGTATCTCAACTTCAGTGTCCACAAGCGTGTCTATTTCAACCTCGAAGTCTATTTCAACATCGACTTCATTGAGTTCAAGTAAGTCAACAAGTGTATCAACGTCAACTAGTACCAGTACAACCAAGTCAACATCAACAAGTGTCAGTACTCCAACAACCACAGTTTTCTCGACATATTCCAGTGCTAGCACAAGTACCTCGACATCAGTGTCCACCAGTGTGTCTACCTCAACCTCCACTAGTGTGAGCATTCCAACAACATCGGTCTCCACGACATATTCAAGTGGCAGCAAAAGTTATTCAACCTCAGTGTCGACCAGTGCGTCTACGTCGGCGTCGAAATCGACCTCAACGTCTGCTTCAACATCGACTGGTGTTTCAACTTCTGTTAGCACAAGCACCTCCACGTCAACATCAGCAAGTGTTAGTACACCAACTACAACAATATTCTCGACATACTCAAGTGCCAGCACAAGTACCTCAACATCAATATCCACCAGTGTGTCTACCTCAACGTCAACTAGTGTGAGTACACCGACAACATCGGTTTCCAAGACATTGTCAAGTGCAAGCACAAGTGCCTCGACGACAGCGTCCACCTCTACATCTGTTTCAACATCGACTTCATTGAGCACAAGTAAGTCACCAAGTCTATCAACATCGCTCAGCACTAGCACATCCACATCGACCTCGACAAGTGTCAGTACACCAACAACCACAGTTTTCTCGACATATTCCAGTGCAAGCACAAGTACTTCAACATCCGTATCCACCAGTGTGTCTACCTCAACGTCAACTAGTGTGAGCACTAGTACCAGTGCCAGCACATCAGTATCAACGAGTGTTTCCACATCAGTATCAACTTCAACATCAACATCAACCACCTTGTCTCGGTGAGTTTCTCTTAAGATTATACTAGAATAATTGTCAAATGTCATCGAGAAGGTAAATACAAATAGCTCTTCTTGGTTAAGTTCTTTGTTTTTAAAACTTTTCATTCAAAATTTATAATCTCTTCATTCAAACAATATACTCGTAACTAACTTAAACTTTCGTACTTAAGCAATAACTTGAGTGCAAATAACTATTTTTACATATTGTGGAGAGGGGAGGAGGGGGTGGGGCAGGAATAAGAAAAGATTCGAGAACCAGTGCAGCCCGTACGGAAGCGAATTAAGCGTCCCTAGACCTTCGCTAGCGATGGTAGCTTTCGAATGCATGTCAGATCTTGGTGTGTTGTCTCGGTATATTTTCTCGGTAACCTGTCTTGTAGTTTGGATTGGGAAACAAGAATTCAAAATGCATAGGTTTGGTTTTGGTTGCGGTTTTTTGTTTGTTCCCCCAATTTGCTTAAATTTGCATTATGAAGCATCAAAGATCTCTTAACCTCTAATATGTGTAGGTCATCAGAGTTAGTCGGTTATCTTTCCCTTGGCTAAGGTACTTCCATTAATAATTTTGTTGAAGAGGCATTCTTTTATTTTAGTTTCACCAGTTTGGTGACGACAACGACGCCAACATTCACGAAGTCTGTTTCCTCATCGGCTTCCACGAGTTTCTCGAGCTCAATTAGTCCCTCGCTGTCCTCCTCAGTTTCGACATCTTTTAGCGTTTGTGAGTATCCGAAGTTGCTATTTCCTTTGTACTGAGTAGACTCACTTTTAGATAAGCCCCGTGCGTAGCTACCTTCTGTTGCAAATTCTTACATTGAGTGTCACTTTGAGAGTCACTTTGTAAAGCATTGGGGGCTAATTCCTTTCTGATTAAGAAAATATTTTTTCATCGTTAGTATGGGTACTCGCAATTTCACTAAGCAATTGCTGGATACGCTTTCCTAGAAAAAATCTGAAGTTTCGGTTAGAATGTATATTGAAGGGTCCATTAGCCCTTCTTTTAAATTTCGGCCACTTTCGAAATTACAATTAGCCACAAAATCTCAGGAAAAGATAGAAGTACGGAATATCAGCTTGACCGTTCCGTAGTCCTTCCCTAGTTTCATCTCTGTCTCTTGTTAAACGCAGACAAAAAGGGAATTGTTTTGCAATTTTGCGTAACACAACAAAAATGTGTTCAGTTAACTAAAGAAAACCTTTAAGGATCACACTTAAATTCTTATGGATTAGAAAAGGGTTTTTTAATGGGTGGGATGATCGCATGGATTTCCCCCTACGGACCGACCCTGATTGGTAAATAATTTTCTTCCGGTCTTCTCTTTTATGCTTTGCTGGGACCAGCCCGGAAAACTCGGACCTTGGCCTGTACAGTGTAAAGCTGGACCGGTTCTGAGCGTGTTATTAGCCAATTATATTCGATTGTTTGACTGCCTACTGAGATGATTTTGACAGAAATAAACACCAGTTATTGAGCCACAGTAATATTTAGTTGCTGTGTATTAAGTTTTATCTGCAATTTTTTTTATTCCCACAGCGTCAATCTGTCCATCATGCTTCTACATTAACAGCAAAAATGTGACAGAATATCATGCGGTGAGTCAAATGCCTACCGTGCCGGCGCAAACAGAGAATATGGCATCAATCAGCGGCAAAAATGTTGATACGTTACTAATAAGAGCGCAATATTATCGAAATACTCCAACCAGTGTTATTCCCAATACCCTTATTTTAACTCCCGGCTCTCCCTCTCTACAATATTACACTTGGTTTTCTATGATTCTACAGTATTGAAAGGGAAAGTGGGTTTTTTTAGCGAGCAACCCTAGCAGGCTGATGAAAAAAGTAGGTCACTTCTAAGGTGTCGTGATGTTGATATTTTTTTGTTTTGTTATAGCCCGACACTACCTGGACAGATGGGAGCTGCTTGAAACTCAAGTGCGAACTTACTGTTAACCCTTGCTACCCTCTAAACCAAAGTGTACAGATAAAAACAGAGCATGTTATTTGCGACAAATGTCCAACGGTGAGCATTTGAGCTTGGGCTTTATATACGTCTTTCTTGTTAGTCAGCGCTTGTTTTCTTGTATCCAAACCAAGTCCAAGGGAATCATTATCGACGTGCTCATGAGCATGCACCAATAGATTACAAGTGAGGAAATGATCTTTGCAGGTGAGCTCCAATTAGAAACGCACCTTCAGACATTTGTATACAATCTGAAGGTCAAAATATGCTTTCTTTCAGGTAATTGTTACATTAACATTTGGCTGGTTAGAAATTCAGAAAAAAACATCTACAACAGGAGCAATAACGATTGGTTACCATTGCCAATCTCCAGCGTAATTCTCAACCCACATCAGCGCCATGCATTTTAAATAACTTTGCTGATTTAAGTATTTCCTTTTCTTGTAGGGTTATATTCGACCTCCTGCCAATGATAAGGATTGTTGTCCTCCATGCGGTAAGTTAAATCAAGAAATTAGTGAAAAATACCAGAAGTACAAGTCTTATTGTTATGGGTATTTTACATCTACATCTCGAGGGGTAAGTACCTCACCTGGTTGATCCTCTCAGAGTTTGCGTGGACAGGGCCGACCACTTCCCGAGCTAATGAGCATGTTACTATCCACCACCCGAGAACCTATATATCATCTTTATAACTAAGATGGACTGAAGCGGTGGAGAATAATGAGGTCAAAAAGAAACAACTCACAAACGTACAAAAGAAAAAGGAGTGGTTGCGGCAGAGCTAGGAAGCTGTGTAAAACCAATGGATTTAACAGAGAAAGAAAATTATTTTGCTTATCGAGAGCTCTATCCTGATTCAGCGACCATTTCAACACACCACCTTTTCCAACACGGACTTTGTTAAGAATATGAAGAGTAGAATAGAGTAGAGTCAGAAAAAGCTAGCTTGCGAGTCCTAAGGCCCAACTTTCCCGGGCTGACTTCGCTTTTAGTTGGTATAGAGGTATTCCCTCTCCCCCCCCACAAGGAATTCCAGGCCATCCCCCCCCCACCATTTTTTCATAATTGCCTGACATGTCGGCGAAACCCTTTTGTATCCCTGGCTAAAGAAAGGTACCGTAAGAGCGAAATGTTTAAGGAACACAAAACTGTGATTCGGTCAAGGCTCAAGCGCCGCTGCCGCATTGCTCTCTGTTAAATCAGCCTGAGAAAGCTGTTAGTTAGTCAGAATTGCTACTGATACTGATTTGCCCTTACTAAATTTTCATAGAACCAGGCCCCAACTTCGACATAGCCAGCAGTGGCACTTGTTTACTGAAAAAAGGAAAATTTGATTACATCAAGACAAAGGAAAACTGCACATCCAGAGCTAAGTACCAGCACAACAAATGCCGCGGAACTTGTGAGTCCATGTCCACTTCAACGTATGGCGAGACCGGCCTGGAGTCGTTCTGCACATGTTGCGAGCCCGCTACAGGAAAACGCTACACGGCAACTCTAGACTGCCCCAACAACGAAGTCCGTTCGACAACCTTTTTCGAGATTAAAGCATGTCGCTGTCAACAGTTCAAGTGTGTGTCTGAACAGGACAAAAGCGGAATAAAGGAAATCGACGAAAAAGGTCAAGTTGTGGACATCAATCAACAAAGTGTTGGCCGAAGACGTCGTCGTTAAGCAATTATAGGGGAACGAATGGGTCAAAGTAATAGTTATCTCACAAACTCGTAACCTTATATGATGGGAGTTAATGTCTAATAAAAAACGTACCGGAGATGTAAATGGCTGCGAGTGTTATTTCTTCGTGGTGTGATCTTGATTTTTACTTGCACACTTACCCCTATACCCATTTATACACAGGTAAAAAGGTTCCGTTTCAATTCCATTCCTGTGAATATAAATACGCGCGATATTGAATCCTTCACTTGGCCTTGAAGACCAGATTCGAAAACACGCGAAGTTCTTTTAAATTTCCTAAATACTTTCGTCTTTGCGCAATTTCAATTGGTAATTGATGGTTTCGCCCCATTACAAGTTCGCTTTTAGAACCATCTTTGTGAGTTCGCTCCAACCCTTATAAGTTCACCCCCAAATCGAGATCGTGGAATTTTTTACACAACTGCAAATGCACGCCATAAATCGCTGCACAAACGGCTAGGAGTGTCGAATTACGAAAGAAGTATGGTGGTTTCGCCCCATACCACATTTGCGAGTTCGCCCCCTAACGTAAAGTACGTTCGCCCCACCTTTGCCAGTTCGCCCTCAAACCTTTGGACTCTTTTCCTCAGCACAGAACGTATTCTTTTTCTGTCGAAATCGGGATTTGCTTCGACCCACGTACAATTTCACAATGAAGGCGTAACAAAGTAAATACTTTCACACCAAAAATCAACTGTTATAATTACATGCGTTAACTAAAAAAAACCACACCCATGTCTATATATTGAAATGATCATGAAAGAAATAAATATTGAATGGAGTTCTTCAGTTCCACGTCAACACCATTTTTTAAACAGGCTAGCGCGCTTTTTAAAACACTTCCCTGGGAAGCTCGTGGCTCCGTTGCCATTCAACACGGTAATTGTTCGGGTGAGATTCAATGTGGCGACCAATTGAGATCTAAGAGGGTTAGTCTGTGTCAGAGCTGAGCACTGTCTTCAGGTATTTTTAAATCTAAAACTAGGAGGTTAGTTGACAGTTAAGAACGGTGAGATCATCAAAATAGAGGATTCACGTCAGTATCTCGCGCACTTTTAGGATCCTCATACGTTGGATTGTTACGTCAGTATCTCGCGCACTTTTAGGATCCTCTTACGTTGGATTATTACGTCAGTATCTCGCGCACTTTTAGGATCCTCTTACGTTGGATTGTTACGTCAGTATCTCGCGCACTTTTAGGATCCTCTTACGTTGGATTGTTACGTCAGTATCTCGCGCACTTTTAGGATTCTCTTACGTTGGATTGTTACGTCAGTATCTCGCGCACTTTTAGGATCCTCTTACGTTGGATTATTACGTCAGTATCTCGCGCACTTTTAGGATCCTCATACGTTGGATTATTACGTCAGTATCTCGCGCACTTTTAGGATCCTCTTAGGTTGGATTATTACGTCAGTATCTCGCGCACTTTTAGGATCCTCTTACGTTGAATTATTACGTCAGTATCTCGCGCACTTTTAGGATCCTCTTACGTTGGATTGTTACGTTAGTATCCCCTCACTTTTAAGATTGCTTTTCATCGGATTGTAAAGTTTGTATGTCGTGCACTTTTAAGATTTTTTTTCATTGGATTGTTACATTTGTAATCTTAGATTTGATTGTTACATTAGTACCACGCATATTTTTGGGACCGTCTTTCATTAGTTTTTTACTTTAGTGTCTTGCTCACTTTAAAATTCCCTTTCATTCGAGTATCTTGTACACTTAAAATTTTAGGATTATATTTTACTCGATTGTTAAATTTGTATCTCGTGCACTGTTAGAATTCTCTCTCACTGGGTTGTTATAATAGTACCTCGTGCACTTTTAGAATTTTCTCTTAGGATTCTCTTTCATTCGAAAGTTAAATTAGTGTCTCGCGCAAATCTAGGTTAGTCTTCTACCACTCTCATTAAGATCATTTTAAGCGTAGATCATAGATAAAAGAGTCGTTGATCCCGAGGAAATCATTGATATGACGGTGAAAACTCCCGATGAGGAGTTTAACGATAAGAAATAGCTATTAACGGCTTTCAGAACGCTTAAAATGATTCAAAAGTAAAGTGATTTTAGTTGGGATCTCGTCGAAAGGCATGGATACAGGTTAGCGGTGTAATCAGCTATTTTTCAATCTCATAAAATGAATTTGAAAATCAAAATATTTTTAAACTGTCATTTTTATTAACGACAATCAGTGAAAGAGATGATAAACTGAGTATTTTTGGAAACCTGGAGACTAGTCTACCATTTTATAGATACTTCCAGATCTAAAAATGTTATAGCTAAGCGGCTGAATTGCGGAGATCGGTAGAACTCTTAACGGTTTGGCGGCCAATATGAAGCTGTAATTTTGACGATTGACGAAAAAAATCTAAGCATTTAGATGGCTGATTGATTAATTTTAGGCCCTTTCACGGCTGACGTAAATTCCCATTGAGGCCCTCACTTAAGGTTCTCGGCACAGGCTCTCAATTCGGGTTCTTCTTTCAAGCTCACAGCCCAAGCTCTCAGTTCAAACTCTCAGCTAATTTTCTCATATCAGGCATGCAGTTCAGGCTCGCAGTTCATTTCCTCGGCTCATTTCTCAGTCCAGGCTCTCCGGCAGTTCAGGCTCTCCGGCAGTTCAGGCTCTCCGGCAGTTCAGGCTCTCCGTCCAGATTCTTACTCAAGGCTCTCAGTCCAGGCTCTCAGTCCGTGATCTCAGTTCATGCTCCGAGTTCATGATCTTGTTTCATGTTCTGAGTTCATGTTCTGAGTTCATGTTCTGAGTTCACGTTCTGAGTTCATGTTCTGAGTTCATGTTCTGAGTTCATGTTCTGAGTTCATGTTCTGAGTTCACGTTCTGAGTTCATGTTCTGAGTTCATGTTCTGAGTTCACGTTCTGAGTTCATGTTCTGAGTTCATGTTCTGAGTTCATTTTCTGAGTTCATGTTCTGAGTTCACGTTCTGAGTTCACGTTCTGAGTTCACGTTCTGAGTTTATGTTCTGAGCTCATGTTCTGTGTTCATGTTCTGAGTTCACGTTCTGAGTTCGCGTTCTGAGTTTACGTTCTGAGTTTATGTTCTGTGTTCATGTTCAGGTATTCAGGGCGCTTTTGCTTTTATGTACACACTCCTCTTTGACCAGTACAGGCCTGAAATTTTTTTCAGGTCTGATTTTCACTATTGCTCAAATAGTGCTTTACTGCGAAGGATCGTGCACATATACGTTACAAAGTATTATTCTGAAAAAGCCCTATAAAATATTACTGTCATTAATAGTTGATTTGCAGCTTATTTTCACTGGGACATCTGGGAACAAGTTAGAGATTACATTTAACGGTTATTACGAGCGGGTATTTTTCATCACTGAGCACCTTTATATCAGTCAGATATAGCCCGACAAAAATTGTGGAAATGTCCCCAATATACATTTCCCTATTCATTCGTAGAATAAACCTCCTTCAGACATTCACTGGTTAAAAATTTATTTTTATCTCGCTCAAATGACATTTATAATACAAAGGACAATTAACTTTACTACATGCCAATCATATCTGTAGACAAGAAAGTTATTCACATGATTTGCACTTGAAATAACAATCAATTAAATATTTTAACAGCCATTTCCATGAAGGTTACAATCTTTTAGTGTCGAGCCAAACATTAGAGACATGACAACATTTATTTATGTTAGAAAAAATCTCAAATTCGCTGATTGATTTATGGTTAAGTTACCTCATCATTGATTCGAATGTGTTGATCAGCTAGGTTCTGAAACTTTGACGTTGGGCGTGACGTAGTCACTTAAAGTTCGATTTATCAGGGAAGTTAACAGGGAGTTAGAGTCAACCGAGTTCGAGGCAGCTGATAATACTATGATAAATGATAAAGAAAATGGGGTCAAATCAAAGGGAAATTGGATTTTGTTTGTCGATTTAACCGAGTTTGAGTTATTAGCGGAGCTCTATTTTACTAGCCTTTTTTGTGCATGTGACGTCACGATAAAAGAGTTCATAACTTTAATAAGTTATTTGGCGCGAAAATGTGGCCAAACTGCCCCACAGATCTTGGTTTCGAACTGGGCCAGGAGTATATACCACCAAATTTTCTGCAGGCTGACATCCAGATCAGGTCCAAGCAGAACCTCATTTTCCCTACAACCCAGCAGTAAGGCGACCTTTGTCGGGAAAACTTGAAGACCTCGTGCGTTGAAGGTACCTTCAAGTTTTGCTGCCCTTCATTCATGCATCTTTTCTCCACAGATGAATTTACAAAAAGAAGTGAACTAGCCGAGGAAGTTCCCCTCCTGTTCATGGTCATGTCCGGGAAGAAAAATCGAAACTACCGTGAGGTAGTAGACGATCAGAGTAATTACTTAACTATCGAATGTTAAACTATTAGTCCTGCTATACTATAAATGCTACATAATATTACTAGGAATGACAATCAAAGACAACATTTTATTTCTGGTAACTCTAAGTTTCACAATTTTTACTCCTTTTTGTGTCTCGAGTAGTGCCTGATCTACTCTCTGTCTTGTTATTGGTTAAGAAGTTGGTCTCTGATTTTTTAAGCACCTTATGGTCAGTTTTCCCGCGGTTACTGTCTGACGTGGCACGTCAAGGTTGTCTGTTTCACTGGACACGAGCATTGTGGAGGAAGGTGATGATAACTCACAATTCGAATGATAACAGACTTCATAGGTTACCGGTTTGCAAAACGTTGACTTTAAGTAAAGCATAATGTAGCTAGAGAATACATAGCAATCACCCGTGTTGTGACAAAATTTCTGTAACTTCTCGTAACGTTGTCAATTACGTGAGACGCTCAGAAAATCTTTGATTTACTCTTCTCGTTAATAGATTCAAGAGGTTGGGCTCCAATCGGCTCATCAATCGAAAAGACGATTTCTACAGATTCGTAACAACTTGCGAGGAATTACCCTTCGTCTGTGCCGAGTAAAATCTTTTGCAAGGTCATTATACAGCGCAAACCCAAGCTGTTGATGACAATCTGTGGAACGAACAATCTGGATATCGCAAGGGGCGTGGATGTGCGGATCATATTTTCACACTACGGAACATACTTGAGCAATGTACTGAGTAGAACAGGGAGTTGTATGTAAATTTCATAGACTATGAGAAAGCATTTGACAGCATTCATAGGGACAGTTTTTGACAGATTCTGAGAGCATATGGCATTCCACAACGTATTGTTAATATCATCAAATGCTTCTACTCAAATTGCACATGTTACATCGGTCAGGGGGATCTAAGTTTTGAAGTTAAAACCGGTGTACGGCATGGATGTGTCATGTCGTCCATGCTATTCAATATTGCTATCGACTGGGTCCTTTGTCGAACAATGGAAGATCAGCGAATAGGCATAAGATGGACCCCTTTTACTACGCTTGAAGCCCTCGACTTCGCAGACGATTTAGCCCTATTGTCCCACACTCGACAGCATATTCAGGAGAAGACAGACCGGCTCAGCATGTTTAGCAACCAGGTCGGCTTGAGAATTAGCTTGAAGGAGACGGAGGTCATGTATGTTAATTTCCCTTCCGCCAACAAAGATCAGGGTAAGAGGACAGGACATTCCATACACCAACAAGTTCACATACCTCGGAAGTGTGCTCTGCCAAGATGGAGGTACTAGTGTAGATAGACAAAGCAGATTGAACAAAGCAAGATATGCCTTTATGAGTTTATGATCAATGTGGAGGTCAGCAAGCTATAGCACAGAGACGAAGCTTAGAATCTATCAGAGCTGCGTATTGTCAACTCTCCTTTGCGGCTCGGAATGCTGGCGAATGACAGAACAAGACCTCTCAAGACTAGCATCCTTCCACACAGCTAGCCTCAGGAAGATTCTGAGAATCTTCTGGCCTCAGAAAATATCAAACGACCAGCTACTGAGGCAAACCAGGCAGGAGGATATTCGTACACTTGTCACCAGGAGAAGATGGAGGTGGATTGGACATGTGATGCGGAAGCCCAGTAACAACATAGCCACAATTGCAATACGCTGGACACCTGAAGGCAAACGAAGCAGAGGACGACCGAAAACAACTTGGCGTGGGACTGTAGAGAAGGGACTAAAGGAGCTCAATTACAGCTGGTGCACCATTGAAAAAAAACTGGCTAAAGATAGACAGGGTTGGAAGGATTTTGTTGCTGCCCCATGATGTGCCACGCAGGCATGATGGGCAGTAAGTAAGTAAGTAACGTTGTCAATTGCGCGAGATGCTCAGAAAATCTTTGATTTACTCTTCTCATTAATAGATTCAATAAATTGGGCTCCAATCGGCTCATCAATCGAAAAGACGATTTCTACAGATTCGTAGGGAAATTCTTGGCTCTATCATTCCTCCCCCTACAGACTGACAGTGAAAGCGACCATTCCTCTTCTTCAACAGTTCATGGGGTATTTTGGTAAAGGTTACATAGAGCGTACCTTTGCCACATCGGTAGAAATATACGGGAGACTTGCGGACTTGGAGAGGTAAGTTTCGTTTCTTGTCTTTGTGTACTTATCGTTCTGTATTTCGCTTTTCCTCCAGTGTTTGTGTTAGGAATTTCTCTGTTTCTTAGTGAGTCAAGCAAAATGCTTTGAAATGAAAAAAAACCTAGTTGCGAGCTTTTTATCACTATGAAGCAGACTAACGCATTTCTGCATTATTGTTATATTTATAAATCGAGGATAAAGATAATTTTTACGTTCTGAGTTTATGCTCGCAGTTTATGTCCTCATTTCAATCTTGGAGTTGAGGCTCACAGTTCGTACCTTCAGTTCATGTTCCGAGTCCAGGCGCTCAGTTCAGTTTCTTAGTTGAGGCTCTCAATTTCAAGGCCTTTGACGGTTGATGTACGTTAGGAAATATTTTTTCATGAGTTAAAATAAATTTCAAATTTTTTGAAATGGAAAATTAATGATGTTCAGGGCCCAATTGTATAAAAGGCAGATATCGCTATCCAGCGGATAAGAGATAGCAAAACCTACTGCGCTATCCACCGGATAGAGATTTATTCAGTGTACAGCGTTATCCAACCTTCGAACAACCGAGGCCAGAACTATTCGAAGTGATGAGTATTGAACGAGTAGCTTGTATTCGGATCCTCGTGTTTGTCTTTCATTCGACTGTAACAATGGTATCTTTTTCATTGGATTGGCACGTTAGTGTCTCGCGCACTTTTAGAATTCTCTTTTATTGGCTTATGACGTCAGTATCTCGCGCACTTTTAGAAATCTCTTTTATTGGCTTATGACGTTAGTGTCTCGCGCACTTTTAGAATTCTCTTTAAGGACAAGTGACAATAACTCTCAAAAACGAAACGACAACTTTGAGTTTAAATTTACAAGACATGTTTCGACATTCTCATGTCATCTTCAGTTGCAAATGAGCTTTTAACGGTTGTACATTTGAATTTATATTAAGGTACGTTAAAAATTACGTGTCAGGGCTTAGGCTTCAATTTGAATATTAAATACGCGAAAAATGTAAATAGCGCGCGCTTGACTAGATCAAAAGAAAAAAATAAATAAAATAAGATACCAAGGAACAACGTAATTAAAAGGAAAGAGATAATTCTAGATACTTTAATTGCTGATTAAGAATGGGTTTTTCCCACTTGATATGCAATGCCTCTTTGATCTTTATTTGGTATTTTGAAGAGGCAGAATCTAAGATCGTGAAACAATCAGTATCACAAGAGTCGAGACAGGCCCTTGATGATTGCAGTGGATGTCTTTTCTTGTTTTGAGCTGATTAATCGGATCATGGTCAGAAATCTACTCGACAGGAAGCTAAAGGGAAAACTGGTCGCAGACCTTTCTCATATTGCCCATTCGTACGTTTCTTAACACCAACCTTCTGCAGGGGACTTAAAGAAATGTGGGCTACCTAAAATGCACAAGGCTCGGCAGCCTAATGAAACACCTCCATTTCGACCCATAGTATCTTCAATAGGTACCTACAATTACAATTTATCTGAGCTCCTTTTTAATCTTCTAGAGCCACATGTTCCGCGTGAATACAACGTCCGCGACACGTTTTCTTTTGTACATGAAATCAACCAGTTATCAACCGCAGGGAAGTTCATGGTATCTTTCGATGTTGAGAGTTTATTCACTGGTATACCTCTTGATGAATGCATTGATCTGGCGATCAGATACTTTTATCAAGGTAACCCTGGTCTTAAGATAAACGCCGCTAACCTAAAAACGCTTTTTACCCTCGCAACAGCTGAGACTGGTTTCTTGTTTAAGGGTGTGTTTTATGATCAAATAGATGGGGTTGCCATGGGGTCCCCACTTGCTCCAGTACTTGCAAACCTCTTTATGGGACATCATGAAAAAAACTGGCTGGATAACTATTCATTCTCTGAAATTCCGTTCAACAGACGCTATGTTGATGACACCTTTTGATTGTTTAATAGCGAGGAGGACGCGCTCGTGTTCTTTGATTATATCAACGCCAGGCACCCTAGTATTCGTTCCACAATGGAAAGGGAAATTGATAAGAAATTATCGTTTCTTGACATATTGTTAGACAACAGTCATACATCCATCGTCACTAGTGTATATCGCGAGAAGACGTTTACTGGTCTTCTTACTAATTATTTCAGGTTCGCCCCTATGATTTACAAATTAGGTTTAGTCAGAACATTGATTGACAGAGTATATAAGATCAATAATTCCTGGGTTGGTTTTCATCTGGATGTCAAGAAACTTATTGTCTTGCGACGGAAAAATTGTTTTCCATCTTGGGTAATAGACAAGATCATTTACAGGTATCTACCTAAGAAAAATAATCCTTCTCCTACTGGGCAGAACGCCTCTTCTAACTCCGGTAAACCTTCTTCACACTATTGTAAACTTCCCTATGTTGTTCGATTTTCTAACATCGCTCAGACTAAGTTAAGACAACTACTCAAACGCTATTGTAGAGCTGATTTAGATGTTATGTTAGTCTTCAGTATGTTTAAACTCAGAAACATGTTCAGTGTGAAAGATTCAGTACCACTAGGTCTACGTTCGCGTGCCGTTTATAAATTTTCGTGTGCTGGCTGTAATGTCAGTTATATTGGTGACACTCGCCACATTTGTACACGAGTTCATGAGCACCTCTTGTCGGACAAAACTTCGCATATTTACAAGCACCTGCAATCATCAAGGGCCTGTCTTGACTCTTGTGATTATGAATCTTTCACGATCTAGATTCTGCCGCTTCAAAATACCAAATTAAGATCAAAGAGGCATTGCATATCAAGTGGGAAAAACCCATTCTTAATCCGCAATTGAAGCATCTAGAATTATCTCTTTCCTTTTAATTACGTTGTTCCTTGGTCTCTTCTTTTATTATTATTATTATTATTATTAATTTTTTTATCTAGTCAAGCGCGCGCTATTTACATTTTTCGCGTATTTAATATTCAAATTGAAACGTAAGCCCTGACACGTAATTTGTAACGTACCTTGATATAAATTCAAATGTACAACCGTTCAAAGCTCATTCGCAACTGAAGATGACATGAGAATGTCGAAACATGTCTTGTAAATTTAAACTCAAAGTATTCGTTTCTTTTTTGAGAATTCTCTTTAATTGGCTTATGACGTTAGTATCTCGCGCACTTTTAGAATTCTCTTTTATTGGCTTATGACGTTAGTATCTCGTGCACGTTTTGGATTCTCCTACATTAGATTGTTACGTTAGGTTATAAGGTTTTTACGTTAGTATCTTGCTCACTCTAAGATTCTCCTTCATTCGAGTATCTCGTACATTTCAAATTTTTTAGGATTATCTTTCATTCGACTGTTACATTAGTGTTTCGTGCTCTGTTAGAATTCTCTTTTATTGGATTGTTTATTTAGTTTCTCGTGCAATTTTCGAATTCCTTTTATATGTTTAAGTTAATACCTACCACACTTTTGAAATTTTTTTTCAATGGATTGTCATGTTACCACCTTGCGCAAGTTTCTCTTTCTCTTTCACAAATTGGATTTTCGCGTTAGTGTCTCGTGCACTCTTTCATTTGATTGTTAAATTAGTATTTCACACTTTGTTAGAATTATTTTTCATTGCATTGTTATGCTAGTATCTGGGGCACTTTTCTCTTTGCATAGGCTCGGTAGGTTAGTACTTTGCGTACTTTTAGTTAGGATGTTCTTTTATTCGGTTAATAAGTTAGGTTCTCGTGTACTGACTTTTGGATTATCTTTTATTGGATTCAGTGTTACATTAGTCTATCGCACCCGTTTAGGCTTCTCTTTTATTCACCTGTCAAGTTTAACTTAGTCTTTCGTGCGCTTTTATTATTGTTTTTCATTGGTTTTCTCATTGGCTTCTCTTTCAATTGATTGTTACTTTGGAATCTCGGGCACTTTTAGAGTTTCTTTTCATTCCATTGTTACGGTGGCAACTCGCTCCTTGTTGGTTTCTTCTTGATTCTAGAGTTACGTTAGTATCTCGTGCAGTTCTAGCATTGCATTTCACTTGATTTAAAGGGTAATCATCCGCCACTCTTACTGTAATTAGATTTTAAGCATAGATCATAGACAAAAGCGTCGCTGATCTCGAAGGAATCATCAATATGCGGAGTTTTGCGATAAAAAATGGCTATTGAAGGCTTTCAGAACGCCTGAAATGATTAAAACTTGATTTTAGTTGTGATCTTGTCGAAAGGCACGCTAACAGTTAATAATGTAATCAGTTATTTTTCTATAACAAAATATGAATTTGAATATCAAATATTTTTAATCCGTCACTTTTATTGGCAAAAAAGAAACAGTGAAAATGATAATAAACTGAGTATTTTTGAAAACCTGAAGACTAGTCTACCATTTTATAGAAAGTTCCAGAAAGGGAGATTCCGAGGAATTTTAAACGATTTGACGGCCGATATAAAGCTGTCATTTTGACGACTGACGGTAAAAATCTATGCTTTTTGATGGCTGATCGTTGAATGTTAGACCCTATCAAAGACTCAAAGAATGTCAATAGTTTTAAACGTAATGTTTTTAAGTTTTTAATATAGCTATTTACGTTTAATTTTTATTTATACTTATTTATTTTTTATGCATTTTTTGTATCCTTTTAATCCCTTAGTAATTTTATTGCTTTTTTGTTTCTAATATATATATCTAGTTTCGAGGTCCTTTTTGAAAACCATATTTGTTATGAAAAAGTTTCCTCAATAAAGATGATGATTATTATTAGTGACAGCAGACGGTAAAATCCCATTGAGACCCTAACTTTAGGTTATAAGCACAGGGTCTCAGTTCAGCTTAGGCTCGCAGTTCAGGCTCTCAGTTTATTTTCCCAGTTCACTTCTCAGTCCAGGCTCTCAGTCCAGGCTCACAGTCCAGGCTCTCAGTCCAAGCACTCAGTCAAGGCTCTCAGCCCAAGCTCTCAGTCCAGGTTCTCAGTTCAGGCTCTCTGTCCAGGTCCTCAGTCCAGGCTCTTAGTTCAGGCTCTCTGTTCGGGCTCTCGGTTCAGGCTCTCAGTTTAGGTTCTCAGTTCATACTTCGAGTTCATGTTCTAAGTTCATGTTTTGAGTTCGTGTTCTGAGTTCATGGTCTGAGTTCATGGTCTGAGTTCATGGTCTGAGTTCATGGTCTGAGTCCACGTTCTGAGTTCGCGTTCTGAGTTCGCGTTCTGAGTTCGCGTTCTGAGTTCGCGTTCTGAGTTCACATTCTGAGTTCACGTTCTGAGTTCACGCTCTGAGTTCACGTTCTGAGTTCACGTTCTGAGTTCACGCTCTGAGTTCACGTTCTGAGTTCACGTTCTGAGTTCACGTTCTGAGTTCATATTCAGAGTTCACGTTCTGAGTTCACGTTCTGAGTTCATATTCTTTCCCGATTTCTTGCGCGACTTCTTGCGCGCTCTAGCCGCTTCTTAAGTGCTTTACAACAGAATAAAGCACAGTCGAGGTACCTATATTTGTTAAGTACACAAAAGGATGAAAAATACAAACGGAAGTGGATATTGATTATAACATTTGAAGAGACTCTTACATAAGGGAGCCTCGACTATGCCCATTTGGTCTTGTGACTGGTTTGTAATATAGTGCAGCCCCTCCAACTCCAACTCCGACTCGATAACCTCGGAACTCCCGGTAACACGAACAATATTTGATTTTCTTTCACCCATTTTTTCAGCCATTCATATTATTAAATTTTGACGTTTTCACATACTACAGGTTCATCCAGCTAAAGATATCTCTAAAAAACAGTGAATTTGACTGTGGAAAAGAGACTTGGAAAACTTTACACCTCGTAAATGGGTGTTGCCTTGTAATTCTGATGACTATAGTTTGCTGAGGTAGTTGAGATAGTAGAGGAGGATATTTAAAAAAAAGAGGCTTAAAAAGGTACTAAGTAGCACCTCCAACACAGGAAAGATTAACGATCGGATTATGATTTCCTGATACCCAGATATCATTGAACGTCAGTTTGAACTTCTGTACTCCTAGGTGTCACGTGTTTAAATAAAGGATTGATTGATTGATTGATTGATTGACGTCACAAATGGTGGTTTCCGTGACCTGCTTCATAATGATTTTTTTGGGGGGTGATGCTTTTGGTAGTACATAGAGATGTACAGGTTCAAGGCGATTTTAGCGATATCTTCGGAACTACAAAAGCAAGTCTTTTTTGAGAGGGAGGGAGGAAGGAGGGGAGTAACTTTTTTAGATACTCAATATGGAATAATTGCGGTTGGTTAAGCCGTTACCGTGACAATGGCTTCAAAGGAAACCGAGATAAACATGGTTTTTGTGAAATATATTTGAATTAAATTGTTATAGATTTGCAATAAAAGAGAAGTATCATAATCGTTTTGGATCAATTGACGATGTTTTTTCTAATTTTATTGCAATCTGGAGCTCTTGTCAGAGCTCAACGACACCCCGGTCAATCTACAAACGTCTTGTGATCGGGAGCTCTTATCAGAGCTCATTGACATCCCGATTAACCAAAATACGTCTTGCGATCGGAAACTGTTAAAGAGAATAAACGTCATAATCTTTAAAAGTTATGAACCAGCATTCCTCTTCATCTGCACAATTGCCATACCACCTATGATGAATGCAGATGATAATTCAACAGCACAGTGTCCATGAAGTCTTGGTAGACCAACAACATTTTCGTCAAGGGCACCTTACTTATTGCATGCTCTTTTTTTTCTGTCTCAGAGACCTGTCTGTGTTCCAAAGTTGAAGGAATGGAGATTAGTTCGTACTTCAGAATCTTTCTAAGCTTTATCTCTCAAGATCTTGTAACAAAAAGCTTTCGAGCGGATAAATTCCCGTCCGCGCTCACCGTTAGAAGTTTCTCATTAGCAGATTTTGACTTAGCCTTCATGGCAAACATTTTGATGTTCATCTTGAGTAATGGTCTCACAAAATCCAACTTTATTACGATGTATTTCTTTTTTTAACAATGATTTTATCTCTTCCACCCAGTTTTTATGCGTTGAAGACCCAAACCATCTGGCAAGAATGCTCCTGTAGCTAGTTCCTTAATAGCGTATTACAGCACTAAGTGGATCTAACTTTACCATGGTCAACATCTTGCGATAAGGAGGTCTTATCAGAGATCTGCGATAACCTAATCGACAAAAAATCTACCTGTTCTCTGGAGCTCTTACGACGGCTCATTCCAAGCCCCAAACTGGTTGCGATGGGGAGCTCTCTCACATTTCATTGATACCCCGATCAACCGATAAATGTCTTGGAATCGCGAGTTTTTATCAAAGAGCATTGACACCCCGACCGACCAGTAAAACGTCTTCCAGTCGGAAGCTCTTGTCAGAGCTCATAGGCACCCCGATCGACCAACAAACGTCTTGCTGTCAAGACAGCCAATCAGAGCTCATTGACACCCTTATCGACCGACAAACACCTTGCGATCGGGAACACTCATCAAAGCTCATTGACATCCCGGCCGACCGACAAACGTCTTGTGATCGGGAGCTCTCATTATAGCTCGTTTTCCTCATGGTTGAGTGTCGACTGGTTGACCTACAAAGCTCTTGCAAACGGGAGGTGTTATCACAGGTCACTGACACCCCGATCAACCGACAAACGTCCTAAGATCAGGAGCTCTTGTCAGAGCTCATTGACATCCCGATCGACTGACAAACGTCTTGTGATCGGGAGCTTGTATTCTACTCTCTATTTAAGCTTTTTGACTGGTTGACCAAGACAGCTCTTGCAAACGGGAGCTGTTGTCACAGGTCATTAATACCCCGATCGACCGACAACCACCTTGCGATCGAGAGCTCTTATCAGAGCTCGTTGACACCCCGATCGACCGACAGAAGTCTTATAATCGGGAGCTCTTATTAGAGCTTGTTTACCCCCAGTTTGAGCTTATTGACTGGTTGACCTACAAAGCTCTAGCAAACGGGAGCTGTTATCACAGGTCATTAATACCCCGATCGAGAGCTGTTAACCGCCTCCCGGTTATCTCAATGGATAGAGCGTTGTACTGTTGTGCGGGAGGTCGAGGGTTCGAGCCCCGGCTGGACCTACACTCAGGGTCTTAAAATAATCGAGAAGAATTTGCTACCTTAAAAATGGTTAGATATTCTAGTCTTCTCGGATAGGGACGAATAAATGGGGGTCCCGTCTCCTACAGGGTTAGGGTAGGAGACGTTAATTTCCCACACACGAGATTACTGTGTGATGGATGTCCTCCTCTGGGGTGGGATGGGTGGGTTGTTCTGTATTACAGAGGGCCATGTGTTACAAAACTCTTTACTGGGTTAATCATGTATTTACCCTCTTAAAATAAAGGACATTGTATTGTATTGTATTGATCGACCGTGAAACGTCTTGCGATCGGGAGCTATTGTTAAAGCTCATTGACACCCCAATCGACCGACAAATGTCTTGTGATCGAGCGTTTTTATTATAATTTGGATATATCAACAAAGTCGCTCCGACGAAGGGCTAACGCTCGAAACGTCAGCTTTTGTAATCATTACGGTGGCCAATTTACCATTTCAACTTTGTTGATATATCCAAATTATTTCGTTACTCCCACCGACGCAGCCCCAAATAGTTTCTTTCGAAACTATCAGCCATTATTCGTTTTTATTATAGCTCGTTTTCCTTCTGGTTGAACTTATTGACTGGTTGACCTACGAAGTTCTTGAAAACAAGAGCTGTTATCACAGGTCATTGTCACCGCGATCGACCGACAAACGTCTTGTGGTTAGGAACTTGTATTTGAGTTCATTTTCCCTCTGGTTGAAATAATTGACCGGTTTATCAATACAGTTTTTTCAAACGGCAGCTGTTATCACAAGTCATTGACACCCCCGATAGACTGACAAACGTCTCGTGTTCGGAAGCTCTTGTCTGAGCTCATTGACACCCCGATAAACAGACAAGCTTCTTGCGGTCGGGAGCTCCTTGACACCTTGATCGACCGACAAAGGTCTTGTGATCGGGAGCTTGTAATAGAGCTTGTTTTCCCTCTGGTTGAGCTTATGACTTGCTGATCAACAAAGGTCTTTCAAACAGAAGCTGTTATCACAGGTCATTGACACCCCAAACGACCAACAAACGTCTTGTGTTCGGGAGCTCTTGCGAGATGCTTTTTATAACTTTGCGGCTGCAGTTATTACATTGTAACATGTAATTGTTATCAGGATGGGATCAAGCTTTCGATAGCGGGTAGTGGCGTTACAAATGCTGAATGCATAAAGCAATTTTATCCAACAGTTTTGGGTTTTATTATTGGAAGGACACTCCTATATCTATGCGTAGAGAGCCGACAAGGAAATCAGTATTCAATTGTAAAATCAAAGTGTGAAGAGCATTGTATAAATGTTACTTTGCTTAATGTTAATATCACGCTATTTTATTTCCCTTTTTCCTCTAACTATTACATAAACGTTCTGAGTTGTCCTTCGGTAGCATGTCTATTAGAGGGACGATTCGATTGACTCCTTCAGCTACTGTATTTTATTTATTCCAAGCTTTCGCCGATCTACGGCATCAGCCTCTTACTATCATGTTTATCGTTGTTGGTACTATAATTGCTATATTATTAATTTTATTCCCTTTCCTATAGATAATACTTGATAGAACTTAAAGTAAACATTTTTCGCCTATGGGTGACCAGCACCTGATTTCCCCCCTAAATCACACACATAGACGTCACAAGAATAAATTAAATGACCACCAACTAACACTCTCCTTAGCACTTTAGGAAATGTGAATAGAGGAATGTGCAGACTGATGTTAGGTCGAAATGGGTAAAGACCACCAACTAACACTCAACTAACACTCCCCTTAGCACCTTAGGAAATGTAAGTAGAGGAATGTGCAGACTGATGTTAGGTTCAAATGGGTAAAGACCACCAACACTCAACTAACACTCTCCTTAGCATCTTAGGAAATGTAAGTAGAGGAATGTGCAGACTGATGTTAGGTCCAAATGGGTAAAGACCACCAACTAACACTCAACTAACACTCTCCTTAGCATCTTAGGAAATGTAAGTAGAGGAATGTGCAGACTGATGTTAGGTCCAAATGGATAAAGACCACCAACTAACACTCAACTAACACTCTCCTTAGCATCTTAGGAAATGTGAGTAGAGGAAGTGCAGACTGATGTTAGGTCCAGATGGGTAAAGACCACCAACTAACACTCAACTAACACTCTCCTTAGCATCTTAGGAAATGTGAGTAGAGGAAGTGCAGACTGATGTTAGGTCCAGATGGGTAAAGACCACCAACTAACACTCAACTAACACTCTCCTTAGCATCTTAGGAAATGTAAGTAGAGGAATGTGCAGACTGATGTTAGGTCCAGATGGGTAAAGACCACCAACTAACACTCAACTAACACTCTCCTTAGCATCTTAGAAAATGTAATTAGAACATAGCTAGCAGAACCGCGCAATCAAATTCAATATTTGTAAGCGTGCTCAAAATCCCGATAGTGCACGCTGACAGCGTCAGCAAATCGCTTCGCCAGAAATTTTTTTCTCGCGCGAGCGGCCGATTGTTAGCGCGGGAAAAATAATATATTTCGCGACAATAATGGATATAAACAGAAACTCGGCCTACTAGTCCGAAAACGAAGACAATGTTTCGACCTTTTCCCTTGGGCTAGAGTTCTTAAATGAGGCAGAAAAAGAGAAAAACAAAGGAAAAGGAGACTCGGCATCAGCGCCGTCACGATTCGCTTCAACTGATATTGTTGTCTATTTTTCGCGTCGGATTTGATGCACAATTCTACCGGCTATGTTCTAAAACAATTGGTTCATGCTTTCAGCTGTGCACTATCGAGTTATGGAGCACGCGGGAAGTTTGGAGAGCACGAAAGAAGCGTAAGAGTTGCCCGAGGCGATAGCCGAGGGCAACTCTAGCTTCTTGAGTGCTCTCGAAACTTCCCACGTGCTCCATAACTCGATAGTGCACGCTAAAGCATGAACCAATTGTTAAGTAGAGGAATGTGCAGAATGATGTTAGGTCCAAATGGGTAAAGACCACCAACTAACACTCAACTAACACTCTCCTTAGCATCTTAGGAAATGTGAGTAGAGGAATGTGCAGACTGATGTTAGGTCCAGATGGGTAAAGACCACCAACTAACACTCAACTAACTCTCTCCTTAGCATCTTAGGAAATGCGAGTAGAGGAATGTGCAAACTGATGTTAGGTCCAAATGGGTAAAGGGCAGAAGACGAGTCATACCTATCCTGCTGTACGCCCTCTCCATGTCCTTATCGTAGGTATGTTTTTTTTAGAATTTGTTTTTTTATCTATCATAATGTTGTAATAATACGACAAAAAAAATAAGATAAAGGTAATGACAGTCCTTTTACTAAAATATCTAAGTGGATCCCAATAACAAGTGCCTTTGGTTTCATAATAACCACAATTTTGACTTGCTAGTGATCGTGTTAAATTATACGTAAAAGAAATAAAACTTAAATTAACAAAAATGATAAAAACGATAAAAATTTATTCAAAAGTTCCACCAGGTGGCTCTTCCCTGTTAAATGTTATTTACACAAATAGCTAATTAACAATTTCCATGCATCGTTCTCTTTCATCAGTCGAAGTAAGTTTTGCATGAATTTTGACTTAAAAGATAATTCATGTCCGTTTAAGTAAAATTTAAAAAATGAGCCGTTTAAGTACGTTACGTAGTGATCAAAATTTTATACAAACCCCACTCGTCAGACGTCCCCCGTATTATTATACAGATTAGTCGCTTGGTAATGGTTTGCCTACCAGTGTTTTTAGTATTTAAGAATTGCTTAAATTTTGCATTTTAGTCCTAATTAAATATTTTTTTAAAGCAAGCAACACAGCTTGTGTCTTACCATAACCTGAGTTTACTGTAATAGTTAGTATGTATAATCAAATTAAATGGCGACGAGTGAAATTAGGAAATGATTTCACGCGTATAATTTCATATCGTGGGTGACAAATTACGTCTTGTTTACACACGGAGGCGTAAAATCGCTCGAGTACTTTATCCAACTGCTAGGGAAGAATCATCTCCAGATTTTTCTCAAGGCTCTTTTCGTCACACCACTTCTCAAAAACTCGCACCAGTTAATTGCGCTCTTTCGCGTATTTAAATTTTCGGCCGCTTCCTTTAATTTCGTAACTTCTTCAAGCGTCACCGTCTTAAATCTCGACGCCATCTTGGCTCTGATCGAGATACAAGAGATGTTATCATGGCAATTTTGTAATTTTACATGTGAAATTAAAAATCAACGCTGAAATTTCGCGCCAAAATTAAGGAGTAATTTGTCACCTATGATATTGTCCTTTTAACTGCCGAGCAAGTTTGAAAATGACAAGCTGCCAACTATTGTTCCCCCGGTTATTTGACTCTTTAATCTCTCAGAGCGACTGGCTTTTAATTTCTATCTGTGACAACACTCTTGAATCAATTCTCCATGACAGTACCATAGAAAATTTAAAGAGAAGAGTGTGGGTGTAAGGGGTTAATAGAATTTTTGAATGCGCCGCAAAGTCTTAAAAGCAGTCAATGTTTGGAGTACAAAGAGCTCGTGCTTTTAAGTTCTGAGAAACTTTCTGTAAAATAGCGCTGACAGACATATTGACAGATATTACAAGGGGTTCCCAGATACTTTTTAGCATCCATGGACTGGTCACGGACTGCCACAAGTCCACAGAACGAGGCGTCCATCTTCGCTGTCCATTCCAGAAGCCTTACTTCCAGTGTGCAGTGCCAAGATAATAATGATAATAATAATAATAATAATAATAATAATAATGATGATGATGATGATAATATGGATAGTATTAGTAATGATAATACTAATAATAATAAGAATAATGAACTGGACTCCAGTTTTAGTCAAAACGAAAAGGCAGCAGATTTTATTAGAAGCGTTCATAATGTTTCCAAATAATTTGATGTATTCATGGCAAGTTCAAGATTTAAATCTGTGCCGCGCTTCTCGTTGATTTATAAATTTAGAAAGGGGATTCGAACATATTTTTCCAATTCGCTTATGTAGGGTTTATTACATAATTTATATTCTATTTCTTACTTCTCTCACCTACATTCTAGTGTTTCAAAACCGATCCAATGATAAAACAGTACTAAATTTGAATTTCTCCTGGGCTTTTACCCCGAAATTAATTAGATAAAGGCAAGGAGGACGCTACACGTGCACTGCGCGTTGTTTTCACGTGGTACGTTTTCCTTTATTGGTCAGTTCCCAAGTAAGTACAAATAGTTCACAGAATTAATTTTGAAGCAACCGTTACAAATACGTGACGTTTTTGGCACCATGCTTTTCCGCACTTGTGCCAGATCACACTTTTTTCTTCTATCTACAACTAAATTTGTTTGCTTTACACAATATTAACCATACATTTTCAAAATCCCATCAGTTTTTCGCGAGCATTCTTGTCTACCTAGTAACGAAACAAGAGAACTTGGACCTCTGAGACAAATTCAATCCTGCACGCTAAAGATGCATTGATTACACGTGATTCGCTTCACCTGATTGGTGAATTATTAAAGGTCATTTCGTGAAGTTCTTTAGAGTGATGGCCAAATTACGTGGCGACCGTGACCGTGACCGTGATAACGCGAAAGCGAACGATAATTTCCGTCAAATTGACAAGAGTCTAAGTCCGAACGAACTCAACTTACGGGCTGAGAGGTGAGGAAACGAGGTTACTTTCTTGTTATTGGGGAAAATAGAATAGTTTGGACCAAAAAGAAATTAATTAAACATTATATATGACTAAGCTCTAAGCTCTCAACTTCACATACGCACGATAATTAATACACTTGCCAATAGCGGATCCAGGGGGAGGGTCGGGGAGATTCGGACTCCCCCTATCAGACCTGACGCTTACAACTTTGAGACTGAACTTCTTACATCCGCAAGATCGTATATCACTTTTTAACTGGCTGATTTTTTTAATTAATGAATCCAAGTAAACGGTAAGCGGCCAAGAAATTATAACGTGCAACCGCGACTGGCGGGAGGGGGTGGGGGAGAAGTAATTTGCCTCAAAAGAGTGCAACAGTCCTTTCTGAACCAAAGTTTGGACCCCCAATCAAAAATTCCTGGATCCGCCCCTGCTTGTAATGGTTCTTCATTTATTGACGTTCATATAATAGCATAAGAAGCTTAAGACACTTTATCAATCTCTATTCCTCTTTATAAGAATTTTGTGTTCTTATTGAATATTTGCTTCACGGAATAAAACGTATTCCCTTCATTTTGTGGTTTTTATTTCTTTAAAACATGTGAAAAATTTAAAGTGGGACTACAAACCATTGAAAGCTGTTTTAAGACAAAACTAATTATCAAAAATTTGGATATATCAACAAAGTTGAAATGGTAAATTAGCCACCGTAACGATTACAAAAGCTGACGTTTCGAGCGTTAGCCCTTCGTCGGAGCGAAGGGCTAACGCTCGAAACGTCAGCTTTGGTAATCGTTACGGTGGCCAATTTACCATTTCAACTTTGTTGATATATCCAAATTATTTCGTTACTCCCACCGACGCAGCCCCAAACAGTTTCTTTCGAAACTATCAGCCTTTATTTAATTATCAAAAAGTATAGCGAAAGAAAAGGACAGAAAAAGACACTGTGAAAACACCGCGGAAACAATCATCCTGATCCACAGTAGCTGGTAATGTCTGACAGAAATGAGATACCTGTAATGGTAACTAAGCGTCAAATCTACAAATCATATGTTCAGAACTACATACATTTTCACCCTGAAAGGAGAATTAGCACTTTCACTGAAACCATTCGTTTTTTCCAATGAAATACAAAAAAAAATTTATCACAAGTAAAAAAATAAAATAACTTTTCTTCGCTATGTTAGACAGTTTCAAATGAATAAAGGCTGATAGTTTCGAAAGAAACTGTTTAAGGCTGCGTCGGTGGGAGTAACGAAATAATTTGGATATATCAACAAAGACAGTTAGACAGTTTCAGTCGAGTTCATGTATATGTACAACTTAATCTACATTTGGATGAATAAATAAAATTCTTTCCATAATCTCCAGCATTTACCTCGGAAGAATAAGCAGAATTTGCAGTTTTAATGCTGTTGTGAAATTTGGTTACAAATAATTGTAGTAAATAAAAGCCCAGTGGCTAAGTAAGAGGCTTCACAGACACCAAAAAGAGACAAACGTCCGTCAGTTCGTGATTACAAGTAATGGCTTCTTAAAAATTTGCTATTCAAATGAGCACTTCAACACCAAACATTAACTGAAAGACTCGTTTTATTTTTTCGTTTGCATCGAAGCAATAGACTAGTTCACTTCCTCTTTTTGATATACTCATCGTTATTTCTTATAATTTAGTTTTCTATCACCGTAAATTAAACGTTCATCGATCAAAACAACCATCATCTTGAAGTAATTTCAATTCCTCACTGTTTGTTTTGACGGCTTTCTTTAACACTGAAATTGATTTATCACCTTGAGACTTCAATAGTCTCGCATTTTGAGAATAACAGACTTTATCAGAAAATCACTTAGAATGACTGAAAATGGGTGATTTTAATTATTTGAAAAGTGCTTCAAATGAGAAATAAAGCAACGAATGAAATATTTGTGTTTACATCGATAGAAAATGAAAAACCGTGGTTGTAGGGAATTTTAGGCAAGGTCTTATTAACCAACTACCTGGTTCTTATTTTTTCAATTTTTATTTTTTCAATTTTTATTTTTTTAAACTTTGAATTTGCTAATGTCAATCTTATTTTCTGTAGCCGTCTTCTTTGAATTGCCAACATATATCTCTCGTTTATTCGTTTGTTTTGAGTTGTTCGTAGAAGTACAAACAGATATTTCCCACTGGTTTAAATATGACTATTTTTTCATGACCAACTCAAAATAAAACAAGGAAAATAGAACATGAAAAACTCATTGAGATATCAAAGGAGAGTTTATAAGGTAGTCACTGTAAAATTTGTTATTGGATTCTAAAGGATCTGTCTCACTGTAGAGATGCCACTTAATAATATCACTTATAAACCCAACTGAATACAACTTTCTCCGTCATAGCCTGTTTGTTGATGACAATTAAAATCCTTCCCTGACAGTTTATTGTTGCAGAAAACCCTCACCGAAATAAACTCAGGACAAAAAAAAACCAGTTTTTTTTTACTTTCTTCAGAAATTTAAAGGAGTAAATTCTTGACAGAGGAGTTTTGAATATTGCCAAGGAAACTTTTTGAATGTTAACTGAAGGGAGTGCCATCGCCTGGAGTGAGACTTGTGTGCTGTCACCAAGATATTTGAAGTTTTGGAAAAGAATGTTTTACCCATATTAGAACCCTCTAATTCGTTTACTCAAAACATACTCCACCAAGCTTCGGCTAAGGGAGGACTCGACGAAGTTTTCATACCAGACCAGGAGAGATTTCTTTTTTTCTCTGGTATATATAGTCAAGTTAAAGACGGTAGTAAAGGTGGTCATTTATCATAATGTACCGAAGAATAAAACTAAAGCTGAGCTCTTCGGCGTTACAAATAGTTCTTCTCGCTGCGTTGCTTCAAGAAGGGCTACAAACAGCCAGTGCATTTGGGTAAGTGTAGAATCTGTACATTCTTAACTCTTGCTTAAATGTAACTGTATGAATCTTATTGCACACTATTTTGTTTTGTGGATAGACTGCCTCTTATTTCCAATGAATTTTCCTCCTGTTTTTTTTGGTTTTTCTACATCAAATTAAGTTGGTCTGTCCATAGAACTGTGGATTTTTTCAATCATTTCTGTATAAATCTTATCCAAAATCTATATTTTAAGACATCAAACTCGGTTGATAAAGCGAATAATTATATTTTGAAGGTTCCATTTTATAAGTACAAGAGTTGAATAAATGAACAGAGTAATCAATTTGATGTGGTAAACATTGCGAATTTATGGAACCAATGTTTTTATCGCATAAAATTTTTTCTCTATAGTTAGAAAACGGAAACTGGCATTATTACCAGGCGCAAAATTTTTCCAAACATTCGCAGCCATTTCCAGGCGCGTCTTTTACCCAAGGGCGGATTACATACTTTATACAGTAGATAGCTATGCTTGAATATCATTCTGAAGCGAATAAACTCCCTTGAGAAGTCTGAAAGTTGGCCTTTTGTGAATCGAAATTCGCAGTTGTTGTTTTCATGATTTTCGCGGATTTTAACTGATCAGAAAACGAATATAAAGAAGCTTATTGAAACATGGCAGTGAAGGATTCCTCACTAATGAGTATTAATTCAGGTTTCCAGCCAAAAGATTAAAAAAAATTCACTCTCACAATTGGAGCATCCGTTTTGTGCCCCTTCACCTGTAAAAGGAATAGAAAATAATTACATGATAACATTTCAGCCGGAGTCACTGAAACTCTCGTTGGAATGAAAGCGGTTTCATCGATGACAGAGGTTTGATATAAGCATCTGTTAGGTTGTGGGAGAGAAAAAAATCCTTTTTTTTCTAGAAGTAAGTTAAGTAAAGTAAAAAAAAGTTAAAATAACGCAACCTTCTTCAGAAAATTTCAAACCTCTTTTTTATTCTTTATGAAAATTCGAGTCATCTGTCCTTAACTACAACATTTTCTTACCGTTACTCAATATCAGAATATTGATGAAAATACATGTCTGACAATTTATTCGACATTTTGTCCCTCAGGTATAATTTCGAAAAGACATTTGAAACAGAAGTCGACAGCCTTGTACAACTGGAAAATCAACGATCTTTAAGAAGCCGTAAGTACTGGCGGAAAATATTTCCTTTAGTAGTATACTGCTTGGGATATCCGAGACAAACGTAACTTCAACTGTTTTAAAAAAGCATTGAGTTGTTGAACATAATAATTATGAAGTCGCATTTTACTTAAGCAAGCTATTCTATTTCCGAATGCAAAAATATTTAAGTGGGATGAATTTATCGGACCGAGGGAGGTAGCTAAATAATTGCAGTTTTGTTTTAAATTTTCAGTTTACATGGCAACCCTCTAGACAGAGACTTACTGCCGTTTCTGTTTGGTTGAAAGAAATATAAGGAAAAAAAGCGAAAAAACTCACGGAGTAGTTACATTTTCTGAGATTTATTGAGGACATTCTTAACTGTATATTACCCAAAAATTTTATATGTACGCATTAGAGTATGTTTCTATGATACTTATCTTCTTCTGATTGGACAATCCCACGAGCAGTTCACGTGAATCGAGTGAGACCTTGAACACATTTATTTCCTTTCCTAATTATCTCCCAAGGAAGATCTACAAAAATTTTCCTTTTTTTTCTAAGGAAAAATTTGTGGGAGCATTTATAATGGCAAACAAGGAGAATTGCTAAAGGTTTACGTTTATACAAAGCTTTTCTTCAACTCGTTAAACCCCCTTGCTTGTGGACTATCATTTCACGTAATTAGCCATGTCTCTTGTTAATGCAAAATTTCAGAAACTTTGTTCAGGAATAAATTTTTTGGATCACATCCAAAACTTTCTCGGCGAACATTGTAAACTTATGAAGTCAAATTCTGATAATTAAAGCACACTTCAAGTAACCAATCGACGCCTGTTACTAACATTAAATAGAGTAATTTCTTTCAGAAATTATCACACGCTAACAGGCCTTACGTTTTAGCCACCTTGGCAGCGAAAATGTATTGTTTCCCATGTACATCGGTTTGCCAAAGGAACCTCACCCTGTCTTGAATGCATACTGTGAGACCACATGCTTGTAAAAAGATCCTGAATCTTCCGTAATAGTATTTTGCACTCCTAATCAGAGCAATCAGTCTGGTCCATTGTTGAACTAGTGCATTATTGAGAACGAACCTTCACTATACTGAAGACCAAATCCCCGTGGGGCGTCATGAATTCAATTTACAAGCACCAGAGATAAAGTCTAAAAAATAGCTTTGAGATGAACAATTTTCAAAAATTCTGATTGCAATCGGGTTTATCATGCTTCAGTTTTGTTTATCTGGGGTTTGCTCCTTATTTCAAATAATGGTCAACTGCTCTTTCATTATAGGAATGGCTTATTTTCTTGTTCTGGATTGAATTCGATGGCCGGTTGGCAATTGCTCAATTGGTGTAATCTCTTGAATCCTTTATCTCTTTTCTCTTGGTTGGTGGCTCGATTTAAATTCAAATCAATGGGTTAAAGATGATACATGCCATTTAGCAAAAAAAAAAAACCGCCTTATTAGAGTAAACCAAAATGGAAAATGGCGCTCATTTATGCCCGAACTTGAGTTAAGCACTCTGTTGAAAGTGTTGGTTCCTGCTATATTAGGTCAATAAAATTCATTTATACCAAATTCCAAGAGCGAATGTCTATGCATTCGATCTTGGATGCCAAATTTGAGAGCTTCTGTAAATCACAAAATCTCTGATTCGGGAGTTTTAGATATCTGGGTGGTCCTCCGATTGAGCTGAACGTTTCTATTACTGGAATAGCCTGAAAGAACTTGAGAAAGGTAAAAAAAAAATCATATTTGTTGGGATAACGTGCAGCCTCAATCAATCATCTTCACTCTAGGGTTTTTAAGAGTTTCTTGATTAGATTTTGTGACAATTCATTGTATTATTTCATCGCCTGGAACGAGAAGAGTTTTTAACATTGCTACCATGTTTCGTGACATAGCCATATAACCCACTTGAGACTTAGTAGTCCACCCTACTAACTCTGTCCATATGCATGAGCCTTTCCTGTTGCCGAGGGTTATCAAAGCGGAAAGTATCAATCTGGATTTTTTTCGTTATATGTAGCGATTAGAATACTAAACAAGCGAGAGCTAGATATCCATATGATACTAACTGCCTCTGCATGAAACCGCAGTTTTTCCGGAAGGAAATTCAACCAAAGGGGTCTGGGTCAGGTAAAACCATGATGGCAAGGATAGAATCGCCAAGCGTAATTGTCTAGGTAGTGGGCAACTTCATATTTTAATGGATTGCCTACGTCGCCCCTCAACCACTGAAGTCCAAGGACATAAATGATTTTCTCGGCAAGTTTTATGCCTCCAATTTAGAGTGGTTCTTTTGTGCGTTTTTCTTTTTACATATTTTCATATTTCTTACATTCTGATCGGCAGCCTAAGAAATTACAGGATTACTCAAAAGACTCCGACACTTTTATGTGTTTCTGGCTGTTTTTTTTTTCTTTGAAATTTTCTATGAAACACAACGAATATATGAAACTCATATATCTGAACTGCGGTCAAGGTTATAGAAAGTATATTATATATTATGTTATATTTTAGTCGTTCAGTGAAGTTTCTAAAACTCTTTCCCTCTTCATGTTCATCTGCTTGACTGAAATGCCTGACTCATTTTACAAACGTGATATTTTTATTTTTCGGCCTAATTTCGGCTAAAAACATCATTTCTCGAATGCAAAGTTGAATGTTGTTTTTAAGTTTTTGACTCGTATTTTTAAGTTTTTGACTGGTGGCGTTGGGAGAATGTAAATAATCCTTTTCGGTGAATTTCCTAGAGTGAAAAAACTACGTCAATCAATTTAAGTGATTTCATGATAAGCTTTCAAGCAGTTTGAGTCCGCTCTACTTCCATTTTTTAAACAAAGCTACCAAGGGCTAAAAATTGAACCAAAAATGCTGACTTCAAGTGAGACTATGCTATATTTGGATAATTCTAATGCCTGTTAGATCCCATAACTAAATTCGGATAGGTCTTGAAGATCTCTTTTAACACAAGATTTTACTTGGCAACTAATAAATTTACATGCAGTTGCACAGTTTTGCTAGTCATCAAAAGGAACGAAAAAGAAAAAACAGCCAACTATGGACTGTTTTATTGCGTGGGTCTCGCATCAAACAGCAGATTTAATAGATTCGCGTGGACCTTTGGGCCATTTTTCCCCTCTTTATGATGTAAAGGTGCCATGCCCACATAGCAACGCTTGGAAACGCACACTTGCCTATAGTGCTTTTACACTTTCCATCTATCCTAGTTCCGACCTAAAAGAGTTCTCTACTTCTTCTCTGCTTTTTTAACTGTTTTTCATAGTACCAACCACAACCCCCATATTTTACTCTCTTTCATCGATCTCTATATTTACAATTTCTATTATGTGTTATAGCTTATACTAATTTAAATATCGTTTCTTTATATATATATGTCCAAATTGAGCACTGTGGGGTGAGTCATTGCCGCTTGCATTGCGCATAGCTCACTAGGCTTTCCTAGTTTGAGCACTCTGGCATGGCTTAGACGATGCCATAAATGTGAGATCGTTCGGGGTAACCATATCGGTTCTCTCCAATCCTAGCATCAGCACTGCACTGATGAGGCCCAGAAGGCCGAAAGACTACTGTCTGCATTATTATATAATAATACCTCAAGGTTTAGGTTACTTGAACTTTTACTGCAACTCTGAGTTTCATGCCTCTTGCGAAGCTTCGCAAGAGGCATGAAACTCAGAGTTGCAGTAAAAGTTCAAGTAACCTAAACCTTGAGGTATTATTATCCATGGCTCTAGCCCTACTATTGAGCACTTTTTAGTAGATGATGATCTCATTCCGCTATTTTGGTTATATATATATATATATATAACCAAAATAACGGAATGAGATCATCTTCTAAAAAGTGCTCGATAGCAGGGCTAGAGCTGTGGATAATTATACTTCAAGATCTAGGCTACTTGAACTTTTACTGCAGTAAAAGTTCATGTAGCCTAGATCTTGAAGTATAATTATATATATATAAAACCTTATCTAAAAACCTTATATAAAAACCCTATATATAAAAAACCATATCCTCGAATCGGAGAGTGCTCTACAATCCTGAAGCTTTGTAAACAATTGTATAAATAACTTTTCCATGTCGACTCGGGATAATAGAGTGCTCGACTTGCGGGGTTAGGGTTACAGAAAACGTAAAAAACCTTATCCTCGAATCGGAGAGTGCTCTACAATCCTGGAGCTTTGTAAGCAATTGTGTATATATATAATTTTAGAATAATATCAGAGCTGAGCAAAGAGTTTCCAGCAATCTGATTGGTCGAGCGGTTCCTAATATGACTCTATATAAACCGCTCCACGCGGTTTATATAAAATGTTAAAATAAGATGTTAATAAATGTTACCAAAATGTTATGATTTTAGAAATTTCTCTGTTGTTCAACTCTGAAATTATACTAAAACAATTATTCGCCTCAGGTCCGGTGAATATTGTCAAATAATCCCCTCGAGTTCGTCTCGGGGATTATTCGACGATATTCACCTCGCCTTCGGCGAATAATTGTTAAATATATTTAGTATATTTAGTATAATTTCAGAGCTGAGCAAAGAGTTTCCAGCAATCTGATTGGTCGAGCGGTTCCTTATATGACGCTATATAAACCGCTCCACGCCGTTTATATAAAATGTTAAAATAAAATGTTAATAAATGTTACTAAAATGTTGTGACTTTAGAAATTCCTCTGTTGTTCAGCTCTAAAATTATACTAAAACAATTATTCGCCTCAGGTTCGGTGAATATTGTCGAATAATCCCTTCGAGTTCGTCTCGGGGATTATTGGACGATATTCACCGAACCTGAGGCGAATAACTGTTAAATATATATATAGATATATATATATGATGCAATGAATATATATGAAGTTCATATATTTTGAACTGCGGTGTTAAATACGTATGATGCACGATCCTTCGCAGTAGATAGCGCTATTTATGCAATAGCGAAAATCAGACCTGAAAAAATCAGGCCTGTACGGGATTCGAACCACTGACCTCTGTGATACTAGTGCAGCGCTCTACCAATTGAGCTAACAAGCCAACTGGGAGCAGGCCGTTAAGTAGATATAGATATATATAATAAATGTTTGAAAAGAAAATTTGCCCTGAGTGGGATTTGAACCCACGTCCCCCTGTTACTAGTCAGGGGTGATGACCACTACACTATCAGGACAACTACGCTGGCAACCCCGCAATCAAAGATGTGATTTACGAGATCGGAGACGTGGTCTCCCGGGAAACTTAATTTTCAAGGTGACAGGGTAGGGGAAGCCTATAACCCCATATGAAACCCAACTAAGGATCTATCGAAGATACACGACCGAAGTCAACTTCGCGGATGACAAAGGAGGATCCAATTACGGATACAGGCTAAATTCAATTTATTGAATAAAGTGCTGAACGGAAAACTGCACTTACTAAAGTTTTTTTAAAAAATCTAAGTGTGCGATAACAATAAAGCAATTCGAACAAAGGCCAAATTTTGCGAGCACTTTTAAATTGTGAATGCGAGCATGCGAGCAGTTACAAAAATTTTGCGAGCACGAGCAAGCGAGCGCCAGTGTAATTCTTTCGAGCAATTCGATTGGTTATACTTCGACACGTGAAAGAGCTGTACGCCATTCTGATTGGCTGTATAGGCTTTTTTCATATGTGAAAATAAAGCGTATAGATTTTTACAAATGAGCTTTATGGAATAAAATTCTCCTGTTATGTGTAATAATTATGTATATTGATATGCATATTTGTCATCTAAATTTATTTTTTTGAGGGCCGTAAGTTAAAAAACTATAATAAGTTGTTGCGCCTCCTTAAGTTATATCGAGCAGGAACATTTTAATTGCAGAGAAATGTTCCGTCTCAAATATAAATAGTGCGGTTTGAAATGAATTCCCCTTGGTGAGCGATTGATTGCCTTGTTCTCAAGTTTTGTGAAATAGAATTATTTTGAACGGTAAAAAACCAAGTTCGCTAACAAAAGATTGCAAGACGCTTATAATTTTCCTAAAAATACTACAGATTTGGGATGCTCTTGGTTTTATATTAACCTTTCATCAATTTCAATTTCAATATTCTCGTAAAAATGTGAGCACAATTGGGTGGAGGACAAAAATAAAAGTCCATTAAAACCAGCTTTTTAGCCTTAAACTAGATACATAAACTCGTTGGTAAACCCTTTAATATTGTCTCATCGCTCTAACAGTGAAGGATGCTTCATCGCTACTAGAACCAGAACATGCACCGTCACTGGCACCAGATTCAGGAGCAAACAAGGTGTTTTTGCTGGAAGCTATCGACAATATCCTGCGGAAACGTGGTTATTCGGCTAATACCGACGAATGCTTTAGATACCTGGTGCAACTACACCAGAGTTGTGACGATAACAACTCGCTTCATAATAAAAGAGAATGCGTCACCATGTGTAGTAAGTTTTATCTCTATTTATGGTTCCAACGAAACCTTGCAAGTACAAAATCACACTTACTGGAAAACATCAGATTCAGAACACTAAGAAAAATACTAATGATAAAGATAATCATGTTTATGGTGATAAAATCATCATAATTTTATTACTATTAATAAGAAAAATAACAATAATAATACGAGAAATTAGCCTTAAATGATAAACTCTTGAACCAAATTCATGAACCAAGTTCATTTCACCGGTCAAAAGCCTCGTCTGTCGGCCAGAATCTTTTCAGTGATGTTTTATCCAATCAGTGGCCACGAAAATTTTATTTGCAATTTCAGGATGACATTAAGGTCAGTGCAACTTATAGGAAATGATATTTTTTGTCACAGTTATTCTAACATTTCTTGATTTCATTATGGAATTCATAAGCAGCTGATTAAAAATACGTATTTGTGAATTTGCTTTTTCCTTTTAGTACCAAGACTAACAGGGGGTCTTTGTTACAAACTCTGGGAGCCGGAGGAATTTGGAGAGGTCAATGTTCAAACTGAAAAGCGCTGGTATTTCAAGTCTGATACTAGCTCATGCTTACAGTTTGATTACGGGGGTTGTCTTGGAAACGAAAATAGATATGACAGTCTGAAAGACTGTATTGTGCAGAACAACTGTAAGTATGCAATTCAAGGTCACTTGATATATCTAATTATACTTTTAGTTGGAAGCTTGACCACCACTCATTCTAGATTTTGCCCAAGGAGTGAGAATTAATTTTATCCCTAGGCCAGTAAATTTCGTTATTCTTCGACGAGTCATTTGTAGATCCTATAGATCCCTGAGGTAAATCTTGTTTGACTTTGATTGCCTTCAAGTAATCGGTTCTCTTTCTCACTTTTACATCGTAAGCTGATGACTAGCGTCAGAGAAGAGCTACAAAAGTTTTATAGGGTTTGAAGTGAAGAAAATAATTACAATACTAAAATGAAGTTTTAGGACCACCTAATGTTTTTTGTTTGAAGTGCCTATTACAGTCCAAAAGATTAACGGCTCATTCTTCGTCCCCCCCTCACGTGCTCATTATTGTAAAGTCCTGAATTATAAAAGTTTACAAAATTACTTTTATTTCATTAAGGAAGTTTTGAGAGAGGGTGGACTTAATTTTTTTTAATAAAGGCTGATAGTTTCGAAAGAAACTGTTTGGGGCTGCGTCGGTGGGGGTAACGAAATAATTTGGATATATCAACAAAGTTGAAATGGTAAATTGGCCACCCTAACGATTACAAAAGCTGACGTTTCGAGCGTTAGCCCTTCGTCGGAGCAAATAGAGGATTTGTGGGTTGTGTGTGCTTTTAAAGGCAGAAAATGGAGCTACGTTATTGGTGGGAAGATGGAAACGAGAAAAACAAGAATAAATTAAATTAGTTTTTCTCGTTTCCATCTTCCCATCAATAACGTAGCTCCATTTTCTGCCTTTAAAAGCACACACAACCCACAATTCCTCTATTCGCTCCGACGAAGGGCTAACGCTCGAAACGTCAGCTTTTGTAATCGTTACGGTGGCCAATTTACCATTTCAACTTTGTTGATATATCCAAATTAATTGTTTTTATATGTTTTAATGTAATTATAACTTATGGGAATGCTTTTAATTAGACTGTGCTATTTTCATCCTGTTTTGCTCTCCACAGTAAAGACACCTCTCTTAGACGATCAAGCTGACAGTGGCTTCGACTTTACACAACCGATAAAGGGAGCGTTAACAAGTAAGGTTTGATTTTTTTTTTCTTGCCGTCAATGGGTTTGAAAGAAATCACTTGCTTTTGATCTTAAAGATGAAAACGAGCATAGGAACATGTACTGACGTTCATGTAGGGATCATGTACTGATCATACTTGTGATCTCTATGACTCTAAGCAATGATCAACAACAAATTGTCCCGCAGGCAAGTGATGAGAACATAAAACATAACAGCCTCGCCCGTAAGACGAAAAAGGTCCTATTGGCTATTTCATAATTTAATTTTCTCGAGGCATTTAGCTATTATGACATTCCTAGTCTGTGCTGTGCTCGAGCCAAGTGGCGCCTATTCAGCCTGAGCTTATCCCGGTCTCCATAGTGTGAAGCGATTGGAAGTGTAACTACTTGCCTCTGGATGAACTGCTGGTCCATCGCAAAGTTTCCCCCCCCCCCCCCTGAACCGCACAGCATTTTTACACCCGGGTTTGCGTAGTGGCTGTTAAGGCGCATGTCAGCTATTTTATTTCAAAATGTGGTGGAAGGCAATCAAAAGGAGCTGAGAGAAAGGGCTCAAAGTATTTCACCTCTGGCAGATAACAAACTTCAAAAAATTTATCAGATAGAAGATATAATAAATGAAGTTTCAAACAAGTTTTAAAATAAACAGATTGAATCCCTTTTCAAAACAAATGAAGTGTTGAAGACAAAAAGTCCAAATTTTGGAATACTGTCAAGGTAAATAAGACGGAAATGCTACTGAAATGTTTTACATATATAGAAGTAGCAAAAATGTACCAAAACTTATCTGGGAAAGGGCTCCATCCACCTGTTTCCCTCATTTTGTCATTTTTTTTAGCCCTCTTCAAGATATAATTGTAATTACTTTCGCAACGGCGTCTTTCTTTAGGTGAATACCCAGGTTATGGTACGTGCTCAGTTTTTGGAAACGGATACTTCAAAACCTTTGATGACGTAACGTATGCCTTTCACGGCAAATGCAAGTACATCCTGTTACAATTGGAGAATAATCCCGACGATTTGAAAGTAATCTTAGAGAACGATTTCGAATGCGACCCCACGCAAGTGTGCCAGAAGACTCTGCTTCTTTATGTTCACGGCGTGAGCATCGAACTTGGTCCTAAGAAACATGGAGAGTTCGATGTCAAAGTTGGAGGCTCTCCAGTGGAAATTCCACACAGAGATGTGACCAAATCAGTATACATCAAAGCTCTAGTATGTAGCCCCTTGCATTTATTCATTCGCGATTTTTTAATAGGCTGGCCTTCTTCAGCTTAAAGCTGGTTTAAACGGGGGCCTGTATACTTTGTAAACAATCTAAAGGCCAGACCAAAATACTGGGACATACATTCCCTACTCGATATGAAAAGTGCATGAGCTAACCAAGGGACCTAATGAGTAAATAATCACACATTGTTTATTTATTTCCCTTAGAAAAATTCCGCTAGGGTGGGAAAAATCAATGATTCAAAAGATTTTTCTTTCAATGTAGGTTTAAAAAAGGTCGTATGCCCTTAGCACCCTCGTGAAATTATCTTAGAAAAAGACATAGAGGTTATTCCATGGAAAGTGCGTACGAAGGATTCTTATCCACTCGTTGCGATACATCTCAAATAACGAACAAATGAGTGCAGCGGACGAGTGAGTTTTTTGATACATCGCAACGAGTGAATAGGAATCGTTCAAGCACTGTCCATGGTATGATTTTTTTATTTCATATATACTGAGACTTTTTCCTACGGACCGACGCATCTCAGATTGGAAGCGAGCGACTGTAAAATACATCTTTCCAATCAGAGACATGAACGCTTCAATCAGAGACAAGAACGATAGTACTCCACAGTGTAAATCTCAGTATGTATGAAATAAATACATTTCCCAGATCGCTGACCCCAAGATTAAAAATTATCATAAATTCCCCGGTAATATTGCAAAAGCTTTTTGGGGACAATGGGCAACTACAATGCAATTAAAGAAGATGTTTGACGGAGAGGTGGTAAAGAGACTTTTTTCGTGACTAATGAAGAAATGATTCCACTTGCGCCTCTCGCATGCCAGCAAGATTGTTGTAGCCTCCCGGTTAGCTCAATTGGTTAGAGCGCCGGATTGTGTTGTGCGGGAGGTCGAGGGTTCGAGCCCCGGCTGGACCAATACTAATGGTCTTAAAATAACTGAGGAGAATTTGCTACCTTTCTATAAAATCAAGAAATGGATAGATATTCTAGTCTTCTCGGATTAGGACGAATTAACCGTAGGCCCCGTCTCCTGCAGGGTAAGGGGTAGGAGATGTTAATTTCCCACGTACGAGATTACCGTGTGGTAGATGTCCTCCCCTGGGGTGGGGTGGGTGGGTGTTTAATTACTTTGCTCGGCATATTAGCATGTATTGCTAGGGGCCTAATCAACCTCAACAACCTGAGTTGAAGTAAAGTTACTTACTTTACTTAACCAAAGCGGTGCTACCAGCCTCGGTGGCATTCTGCGCGTGGAAAATACATTTAGTTATTTCACATCATATTCAAATGTGAATGAATGAATAAGGGACAGCCAGGAAGAAATAAATGCAACAAGAAAATTAACAACGGGTTTGAAAACAGTTGTCAGAACAACTTTTCTAAAAGTACCTAAAAAAAGAGTAACTTGTTTCGTTTGTAGTTTCCACTTAAAGGTACGAAGGAACATATTGTAGTAACCACGAAAGACAAAGTCATAATCACATGGGACGGAGAAAGATCGGTGGACATCCATCTGCCAGACACAGCCAAAGAAACATGGCACACGTCAGGGCTGTGTGGAAGTTTCAATGACGACAACTCTGACGATATGAAATCCCTTGCAAACGAGATTATGAAAAAGGTGTACGACTTCGCTAATAGTTTCATATACTCCCCTGGTGAATCCTTGTGTAAGTCAGATGAAATTACGTTAAAGGACACCTGCGATGCAAACGAGTCTGTGAAGAGATTGTGCTCAGTTCTGGACACGAAAGACTTTGAGGCCTGCCATAGCGTGGTGGATCCTACAATCTTCAAAGAAATGTGCCTATTAGACGTGTGCGCTGCTAGCAAGACACCTCAGCTCATGGAAGAGGCAAGATGCGCGATTTTGACACGCTACAGTCAATTATGTAGTTGGAATAACACAGAGCTGACCTGGAGATCAGAAAGCCTCTGTCGTAAGTGAAACGTATTATGCATTACTGTCAGTCAGTCTTTCTGTCAGATAATGGCAAATCGGTCTTTGAGATCTCCTGGCCATCTTGCCAGTGCTGTGGAGAGTGACTAAAATTAATTTTCAAGGCAATTTCTAGAATGCACAGTCATGCTGACTTTCATGCAAAAACCTTCTAGAACCTTTTATCAGGTTTTGTTGTCATAGCACCGAAATAGTTATGTTGTAAGCTTCTGAAAAGTTCCGGTATACTTTGAAAATGTGGAATCGGTCCTGTAATAGTTGTAGGTGTTGCTTTACTGTTTGAAAAAGCTATACCAATAGAGAGGACTGTTTTGGAAGATTGTTAATTTTAAGGAACTTTGGTGAAAACTGTCAGTTTGTGCAGTGGTGAGCTAAGATGAAGTTTGTAGAGGGCTTAGTAAGTTATCCAAGATAGTTACTGTATTTCTACTGGAGTCGCTCCTTACTACGAATATTACACGTCATTTGATAAAGTAGTTGAGTTTTCAAGATTGCAGTGATTTTCTGTCGGTTGAATTATTCCGTAACATCAGCCAGCCAGCAAGTAAGTGACAATCAGTTGGTTGGTCGGTCGGTCGCAGCTCGATCAGCCACTCAGGATTTAGGTCAGCTAATCAGTCAATCGGTCTTTGATTTTAATAGATTTCCTGACCGGTATTTAGTCAGCCAGTTAATGAGTCTGTCGGTTGGTTGGTCGGTCGGTTGCAGCTTAATAACTAGTCAGTTAAGGAATTTTCAAAGAATTCGTCCGCTCTGACGAATAGGTTTGCTATTGCATTTTAAGCTTTCTGAAGAGTGTCATTTTCTTTCGCCACTCAGCGAAAACCTGTCCAGAAACTATGGAGTACAGTGAATGCGCCAGTGGATGTGCTAGAACCTGCAAAAAAAATGCACCAAAATGCACAACTAAATGCCTACCAGGCTGCACTTGTCCCCCCGGGTTGTATCACGACGGGTTGAAGTGCGTGGAGCAGTCTAGTTGTTCCTGTTACCACGATGAGCGGCGCTATGAACACGGAGAAGTTCGTCGCGATATCTGCGAAGCCTGGTAAGCTGAATAGTTCTTAAGCAGGCTATCAGGGCCGTAGCTAGCACGAGGCAAGACGAGGCAATTGCCTCGTCTTAATTTTGGCCTTTTTCATTTTTTTTTTTAAAGATTGACTTTTCTGAAGAAAAATGCCACAGAAAATCCTTAAAAGAGCATTTCTAAACCTCTAGATTTCAAAGTTTTCTGGGGGGCATGCCCCCAGACCCCTCTAGCGGCTCGCGCCTTCGGCGCTCGAAACTTGCCTGGTCTTGTCCTGAAATCTAGCTACAGCCCTGGCTATCTGTTTTTTTTTCATTAATTTGAGAAAGAATTGACTCCCTAATGGTGACTAATTAGGGTTTGAACTGAATAATTTACATTAAATTTACATTAATAATTATAACTATGTGGGCAATCTACAAAATGTGCGGTTGTATCGTATGATAAACATTGACTACAGGATTTATTTTTCTAATATCACATTTCATTTTGCAGTATTTGAACTCTTAACTTACGAAGAACTGAATGAACATCTTATCGATCGCAAAATTCTTGTGCGAACTTGACGAAAACAACACGTACGAAAACACAATTAGACTAGGCCCAAAGTTGTTCATTGATATTATGGCTGCCGTTATCGTTTATAACTCGTGCCACGCAATTTCGCGGTGGGGTCGCGAGTAGGAGATAGCTATTTTGATCCATTCTGTCCCGGCATAAGGACACTTTCGAGCCTCATTAAAAGTTCGTTTCTTAAAACGTCACGCCTAAAGGTCAAAATTAATTCAGTGTGTATGTTGTTTAAATTAAGATGAAACAAATTTCTAAAACGCAGTTTACAGCATCTGTTATTCTTAAAGAAATATGCGACTCTCAAAAAAGTCTAACCCTTGGTCATTAATGTGACAATTTAAACTACATTCTGGAGACTCAAATTTTGAGCAGCCAACACATCTATTCCATTTGAGAAGGCACCGGTATTTCCAACAAGGTAACTTATGCTGTTCCGTCAGTCAGGTTATCTATTTAGGATACCACTAGATGTTCATGGTGAACTTTAGTTAATCTGATAGACTGGAAACCCTCATTTCCACACTAATTTAAAGATTTTCATTCGCCTCTTATAACTTTTATTAAAAAATACTTTCCATTTTATAGCCAATGCGAAGGGGGAACGTGGAATTGTTATTCCATTCCTTGTAGAGGTGAGTATTTATTATTATTTTCTCGATGCGTGAGCGGGCGGTATAATTCAAAACCTCTGTTCCGAGAGTGGGCAGTATTCTTCAATCCGGCCCGTTCACGCAGGTGGTATCCTATCCGTTGCGTGTTGAGTCGCCTAGTACATTCTCAGCTCCATTGAAAATTTTTAGAACTGTATACAATTTGTTTCGCAGGTTGGGCAGAATTTATGTGTAGAGATTTCGGTCACGACCTTGGTGATAAATGATTTATTAATTCTCCCCCCCCCCCCCTCCTCTCTCTCTCTCTCTTCATCTCTTAAATCACTATGGTTGGTCAGCAAAAATTGCTTTCGACATGAATTTTTTTTTTGTACCAGATGTGTCACGGGAATTCTCTTGGTTTATCAAAAAGACAAGCATGAAGATTTCAAAACATACATCTAAATTTACTTAAGATTTAACTTTCCTTGACAATTAAAACTGAACAGAGGTAATTCTTCGTAAATTAATCGACGTTGGAAGGGAATAATAATACTTTCCGTAAGATCATTGAAGATGAAAAAGTTATTGTGATAATCATTTAACTCGAGTATACTTGCACAACCAGTGCTGTTGTTTTTTCTGATTCGACAAGAGACCTTTTACGAGGTCTAGCGGTCTAGACAAAAATGGGAAAATAAGACTGAAACAATTGAACAAATACTACGGTGTGATAGCAGTACTAAACTATTTAAAATGTGGATATATTTACAGGTGAATGTACGATTTTGGGAAGTACCAATTTCAAGACGTTTGATGGCAAAACATACAGGGTTTTCCCTAAGGATTGCGAGTTTCATTTACTAAAACACAAGGACGGCGAAATATCTGAATTCGATATTAGAGTCAAAAATAAGGATTGCGAGGAGACCATAGCACGTCCGTTCTGCCAAGGTCAAGACATCACTATCCTTTTTGGTAATAATAAAACAGTTGTTACAATTGAAAGGCACCTCAGTTCAGATCCTAAATTCTTGGTCACCCACGGCTCCTTGGATGTAGACATGTCCGTGGAAAAAGTTGGAGGACAGACTGTAGTGTTATCCACTCGCTATTTCCAAATGACAGCAACCAGGCAAAATCTCTTTCTATCCGTGTCTCCTGATCTAAAGAAGCAGACATCTGGTCTCTGCGGCACATTTAACGAAAACAGCAACGACGATTTTTTGAAACCCGACTTGGCGGAGGCTGCCTCTTCGAACGACTTCTTGAAGAAATGGTTGACCATGGACGATGAAAATTCAAAAACATGCACTGGAAAACAATTAGGAGACGACCCTGCTCTCGCTGCTCCCACGCAGATGGATTTCTGCCAACGTAATTCTGAGCTTAAGCCTGCGGCGAAAATGCACGCCGATCTGCTAAGGGCCGTGGATAGTCCTTTTAAAGAGTGCCGGAGACATGTGCAAGACGAGATTTTTTACCAAAATGCCATAGAAGCGTACTGCAGGCACTCTGTTAGTCTCTGCGACGTCATAGCTGGATACGCCAAAGCTTGTGGCGATAAAGGAATTAAAGTGCTACGCTGGAGGCAACGAGCAGAGGTCAAAGGCCTATGTGATGAGCGTACGTAAAGGTTTTATTCTAAACATTTTAAGTTTTTTTCACTTTAGTGTTCAAATGATGGTCCTATACAGGTACATGTAAATTTTTCACTTCAAGAGGAGCGAGATGGTCCCCAGCGTTAAAGTTTTCTAATTGTCCTAACTCTTGATGGGAAATAAAACATTACTTTGCAAAACTCGCCCAAAAACTTGAACTCACGCAAATGGGACCAAATCATTGCTAGCTCTTCCAAAATCCGTTCGATAAAGAGTTGAACATAAAATTTGAAATGAAACACAAACGAGTCAGCCAGTTCATGTATGCCATATGCTAAGATGGGTTTTACTATCCTGCTTTTTTTCTGCTAATTTCTTTTTTTCGTCTTGCAGCGAGTTGTCCATCCAGTGATCAAGAGTTTAAATACTGTTTAGATGCGTCTTGCCCGCAGACGTGTGGGGATGTAAAAAACAAGCAAGCTTGCCAGAAGTAAGTCTCACAACTTTATAGCTTACGTTGTTTAGGTTCGCCTATAAATTGCAAATGCAGGCGAGAACTTACCTTTCAAGGCCAACCTTCAAATACCAGTGGGTATACGGTGGTTCGTGTTGCATCTTCCTTTTAGTCTATTGCATTATCATTGCAGTTTCAATACTTTAACAAAAAAGCCTCCCAGTGGGGTTAACCGTCAAACGTTCAAGACCGAAATCGCAAGGTTCTGTAAACAATAGACCACGCCTTGTAAGGGTTTACCGTCGTAAAAACCCATGCAGGACGTCGGGAGAACACGAGAAACGTTTTGTAAATCCAGGATCAGAAGCCAATCAGGGAGTTCGTAGCATTTCAGTTTATTTTTTATAACCAGCAACATCATTTCATCCGGCCCATTTTAGCTGTCGGATTTCCTCGATAATCTTTATCAATTTAGAAGTAGAAAGAATTCAAGGTATGTCATATCCTCACAGTCGACGTAAACATTGCACAAAGCACATTGCACAAAGCACACTGCACAAAGCACACTGCACAAAGCACATTGCACATTGCACAAAGCACACTGCACAAAGCACACTGCACAAAGCGCACTGCACAAAGCAAATTGCACAAAGCACATTGCACAAAGCACATTGCACAAAGCACATTGCACAAAGTACATTGCACAAAGCACATTGCACAAAGTACATTGCACAAAGCACATTGCACAAAGCACACTACACAAAGCACAAAGCACATTTGAACAAAGGTTTTCTTACATATTTTCTACTAGTGTAAGACAGCACTGAATTTCTTCAGGAAACAGATGTGGTGAACTGAAAACGTTTTCGCGATTTGTGAGGGGGTGCCTTTGGCCATTAACCTTTGGCATTAACCGGTCACTCAACCGTCATGCGTACCAAGCAGTTTAGAAACAATTTTTTCTCATAAAGTTCAGTTAGCAATTATTTCTTAAATCATAATGTTATATTTGTAAAAACAACCGTGGCGTTTTGCCTGAGTCACAACGACTGCTTAAGGAAATACAAAATTTATACGAACTCTTTCTCTCTGTCACCGCTTATGCAATAAAAAGCTGACCATTTGACGAGAAGATTATGAAAAAAAAAAATCAGGTGTGCGGTGCTCCTACACAGATTATGCTCTTTGGTTTATTGCCAGCAAATAATTGTTCGCTTAATTTCTTTTTTTTTTCTGTTTAGTCGTGGATGCATAGAAGGGTGTTTTTGCAAAAAGGATGGCATGGTTCTGCGCGGAAATGAGTGTGTCGCAGAAGATGAATGTGCAGGTTAGAGTACTTTACATTAAAGCTTGAAGCAACATTGAATTAATGTTCAAAATTATAACAAGAGGGGATGAAAATTGCTATGAACGAATGTTATTATTTACATATACTATTAACCTTTGTATTTGTTAGTAGTAGTTGGTATCTCCGCGGTTTAAGAAGACGGTCAAACGTCTCTGCATGTGGAACACTAAGTGTCTAAAGAGGCCATCTGTCACGGTACTTTCAATCTAAACAAAAAAGGGGCCTATGTGTCTCTTTGACACAACGTTGGTAGGGGGGGGGGGTTGGGGAGTTGGGATATAACAAGATAGTCTGGTTTTATCCACTAAGTTGATAATGTAATTAGCCACCGTCAAGAACATTCAAAGTCGACCTTCGACCGTTAACCCCTCGTCACAGGAAATGGCTCTGCGTGTAAATCTCCGCGTTTTTAAAGATTACAACTTTCTGAGAAAGCTTGAAAAAAAAAAGGTAAAGTGTTTGGATTTAACCAACATCAAATAAGCTTGGTTGCTATAAAATCTCGAGTTTTCGTTTCCCTGCTTTTGATTCCTTCAACAGTTTTTTTTGTGAACGTACGTTTCAATTCTTTTTTTCTTCTCGCGTTTTGTGCGACTCAGATTGCTGCTTATGTACTTCTTTGAAAATTGAACGCATGAGTTTAAGGTGCTGCCGGCGAAAATTAATCGATCTGCGCATACCCAGTGATTAACGTCTGTGTTCTTCAACTGTTAGATTAAGCCCTCGTGCAGATTGCTTCACTTTAAAGCAAACCCATGTCTTGTCTTGATTCTAATATGCAGACTGATGAACGTTAATCATAAATTATTCCCAAAGCACTGAATTTGAAAATAATGATAATCATGATATCAATACACACTTGGCAACAGCAATCGTGCCAAAGGTCTAGTAAAAGTTTTCAAATCCAACACGAACTCTTTTTTTATCTTTTGAAATCTTCCAGTTCAATGTGAAGCAGAGGACCATGAATATAGTTCATTTGGACGTACTTGTTTGGATTTGGAGTACGGCCTTCCTACAGATAACACTCCAGGATGCCACTGCAAAAACGGTCTTTACTGGAATGAATACAAGAAGGCGTGCGTTCCAAAGGACAAGTGTGGATGCATCCACGAAAAAGCATATTATGAAAAAGGCGAATCTTCACCGTTGTCTTGTTCAATGTAAGTACTAGTATGTCAAAGGTAGGAGGTGGGAAAATAACGACAGAGGGGTACATGTAATGAAAAGTCTGCCTTGTTATTTTCAAAAGGCTTTGCTTCATGTCACCATGTGTTGGATCATTTCTGGTGACGCATGTAAAAGACTATTTAAATAGAATCCAATTAAAATGTTATAAATATTGTAAAATATTATTTAGATGCTCAAAAAGGAATAGATTCCTAGCCATTTCTTTTAATTGTAACGACTGATTTTTTCGTTCCCGACAGGAAATGTTCTGGTGCACGAGAATGGATAACTGATCCAAGCATTGATCCCCTGCCTGAATACGAATGCGCTGCGTTTGGTCAGGAGCAGTATCGAACATTTGACGGCATGTGGGTCACATTTAATAGCGGTGAAAACTGCGAATACACACTCATGCGGATAAAGAACACTAAAAATACGGTCAGCGTGTCAAACGAGGCATGCTTGGAATCACTGGAGCTGCAAATGTGCAAGAAAGTACTCATCGAAACAAAAGAAGGATCAATCGAACTTTTCCAGAGGAAAATTACAATTGCTACCGCAGGATCATCTACACAATATGTGCCAGGGACCTACCCTGAACCATGCACCAGAAGCGCATTAGACAACGCGGAGATTTTCAGCAAGGGGTTATTTATAATCGTGCGTGTGTTCAGCCCCTACGATCCTTTCAAGCCCTTGTTTGAGGTTTGTCAAAACTTTTTTACCTTATGTTCCTTTCTTATTATAGGTTTCAATGCTTTTTCTTCTTCATTATGTCCGGAGTAATACACAGGGATGGTTTCAATAATATCCAGTTTCCTGCGCTCTTCCGCAGGTCCTAAGGCCTATTAATGCCGTCGGTTTAGATTTTTATTTCCAAGATGTCTTGGTCGTTTCGTAATGGCAGCCACCTATTTCACCCCGGGCAGTCAATCATAATTGGAATTCGGAATTCCAGATTGGGGATCAGAAAAACTGAGGATATTAGAAATTGAAGGTTGAATTTCAAAAAAAGCTGCAAAATGGCATTTAGCCCATTAGCGCATTGCTGATGATTCTGAGTTGGAACCCGATGGCCATTTAGGATAACAAACCATAAGCTATCAGCAGCTAGTTCATTATTCGAAAAGATTTGACAGGCTGTGGGGTGAGACAATAATGTAGAATGTGGGCATCACTGTATTCGACGACTTAAAGCTCTGATATTACCGTTACATCACAAATTTTAATTTGTTTACCCTCCTTCCCCTACTACAGGTGAAATACGACAAAGGTAACCGAGTTTTCATTACCCCTAACAAAAAGTTCAAAAATCAAAACAAACTTGAAGGAATTTGCGGTAACTTCGATGGAAAGAATGGGAATGATAAAATCCTGAGGAATAATGAAACCCTGGGAAAGAATGAGCTCATAACAACGAGCAACAAAGATTTTGTTGATGATTGGAGGAATAATGAAGATTGCGATGGTATTGCGGAAGAGACTAGTTTCATGGAGGTGTGCGACCTCTACTCCGACCGAAAGAGTTGGGCCTATAAAGGTGAGTTAAATGGTAGTTTTAACTTAAAATTGACCAGCGTTGACCAGGAAATTCACTCAGGCTAAGCATTAACCGCACTCTGATAAAAGAAGAACTCAGAGCTCGGAATAGCTATATTTTGCAAGCCATGCTTAGGCAATCAATAGTGGTATCCCTAAATTGCTACAGCCCTTATCTCTGGTTTCCCATGGATCAAGTACTTGTTGACTGCTGATTCCTTCGAGTTCACTCTACAATGAAGGAGTACATTTAGATGCAATTAGATAAACAACTAGCTATTTCACACCCTTTTGGTAGTAAGACCTATTGTCTATTATGATACAGCAACGATTTTCGAATGAACAGTGAAACAGAGGCAACAAAAATGAATCCAATAGTTGAGAATTATCGCAAAAGTATGAAGTGATTCACAAGGTTTTTCAAACATAACTGTCCAGTTTTCCACAGAACAGTTTTACAGAGACGCTAAAATTTGGTAAGTACTATTTGAAAAAATTAGTATTATCCAAATTAGAGCGATTTTCGATTTAATATCGTAAGAATGACACCAAAATAATCACAAAAGGCCAATCCAAAAAAAGGAAAATACCCCAAAGAACCAATAAAAACAAAAGGTAACAACAAAATCAGCTGCTTAAAACGCGGGAAAACGCAGGTGATCAAGTCGTGATTGGGTTTACTTTGGTATATGATCGGTTCGTCATCATCAACATCATCATCTTTATTTGCCTTATTTTAACAATACAAAGATTTATTTACAGCGATAATGGCTAGAAGGCGAGGAGACCCAAGGAGCCACCGGGGTTATGGGAGAGCCAACTCACTTACAATAATAAATCGAGTAAAGAAAAAAGTGGTACTAATGTTCGGCTTGGCCAATTCAGTGGTTATTTAAGTAAAACCTCTTGCATTTTCGTCTTAAAGCTAAGAAGGTTTGACAAAGGAGTGATTTAGAGAGTGGCGCAAGTTCTCTGAACCAATCACAGAGCGAAGTAAACAAATCCGGGATTACTGGTGGATGTCCTCCCCTGGGGTGGGATGGGTGGGTTTACTGGGCCCTCAGTAATTGGCGCAAGCTGTTGCGGTGTCCCTACCGGTCGGCGAAGCTTAATAAAAAAAAAAAAACTTTCGACACTTCATTAAAAACTGTTCTGTTACTACGACTATGACTACCCTTTTATCAAAATTATTGTTGTATGTAAAATAACAAAAGTAATACTTGATCTGTCTCATTTTTCTTTGTAGGATGTGCAATGCTGTATACGGACAAAAACTTTACCACTTGTCACGCGGTTGTTCCACCACTTGATTATTATAAGGCTTGTCTTCACGAGACGTGTTTGTGCAGCAAAGGAGGTGACTGCGCATGTTTCTGTGCGGCTATTGCAACCTATGTGAGAGCCTGTAATCAGCACGGGGTCTCCATCACGTGGCGTCGGGAAGGATTTTGTGGTAAGAGCTGGATAGAGTGACATTTTAAGAAAGCTTAGTTAACTCCAGAAAAGTTCTTTTTTTTTCTCTCCGCCACTTATAAAGTGTGGATGAAGTTATGACAATAACCATGTCCCGAGTTGACAATAGTAAATTATGATTTAATCTCTTTGAATGTGCTCTCTTATAAACCTGTGTGCGTCGTCATTCCAAACGCCCCTTGTTGTGAGACTTCAGCACACAACACAAGTACATTCGAGTCATTTTAGCGGACCTGAACAGGGAGCACAATGCCAACAAGGGGATGATTCACCAAGTGGCAGAGATAAAAATGAAATGGTTTTCGGAGCTTCATTCTTCTTTTAAAGTTAGCCTTTAGTTTTTTTTGCTTAGATTTAAATATCTCAACGTTTTCAGTCATATCTGATGTCGATCGGCAAAGTGATCGTATTGCGAATTTTATTGATATCATTAATTTGAATCATTATTTTCGCGAGCTATTGAGTGAATCTCTCGTTTATTAAAGCACCATTTGATTGGATGACCACAGACCAGAATCAATGTAGATCCAATTTTCGAGGATATTAATAAATGGGAATCGAAGTGAAGCAAAATACTCGAAGTGCAAGGAAACGTAATGGGATGGGATGGGGTAATGTTAAATAAGGGATTTAGCAGTGGACATTCCACGAAGTAGTTCTTCTTGTCCTCTGTTTTCAAGTAGAATTGGAATTTAGAATGTTAAAAATATTAGTGACTAGGTCGCAATTGGTTCAGCTTTACTTCCCAAAAACGAAACACTTTGGGCAAATTTACCAAACTAATAAGGAGGCGAGAAAAGGCAAAGTCGGTGCAATCTGGAATTACTCTCACTGCTCAATTGAAAATTTGTATGTCCATCAACACAAGCTTGGTCTATATTTAAACAGAACTTCCTTGCTGCCGACCATGTGCAAACAGTGGTGGATATGAAGCAAACATTACCATACCTTCCACTTGCGAAAGTAAGGGCGAATGTGCAGCAGGGAACGAGAGATGTTGTCGTGGAACAAAAGTTGAGGGTTGTTCATGTCCTGCTGGAAACTACTTCAATGGAAAGAAATGCGTAGCGCAGTCAGGTGCTTGCGAACAGCCTTGTTCGTCAGTCAGCAGTTCATCTATGTCAAGTTCAAGGTTGGTGTAAAACTAAGTAAGATACATTATTATACGGCCGGTTTGTCCTGAGGTAAATCCAAGCGTTCTGATTTGTTCTTACCTGGGTCCGTTTTGCGTCCGTTTTCCCACGTAAACGGTTATGATCTGTGTATTTGTGTTCACCAAAGCTAGCAAATTCCAAATAAACACGTTTCCTACGATTGCCATATAATAAACTATTTATCAGACTTGCTTGCTCGAGCCGTACTGCGAAATATTGGTCCTTGGTCAATAGTATATTCTTCACGCTCGGTTAGAAAAAAGTCATTAATCAAGATGAAGTGATGAAACCTGTTTCAAACAAGCAGATCAATACATTTTTAAACTATTGAAAAGCTTGGTAATAAAGAATTTGTGCAAGGTGAAGGAGAAGATCTTCACGAAAACTTCTAGAACTAGCTTTGAAACTCTTTAGAGTGGTCATTTTATATTATCAACTCAGTTGATAACACCTTAATCACCTTGCTACAACCCCTTTAATTGTTTAGATTATTACTTGCAACTTTTCTAGAGGTGGCATGACTCCATTTTTTCGGAACAATTTTGGACAATTTTTCGAGTCCTTATGGGGACTCGGACATTTTTATTCTCTTTCTACCGACCTCAAAAACTTACCTTCTTCCTTAATCTTTAAAAAAAGAAAAGAAAACTGACTTTATTTGGAAAATAAAATCTCAATGTTAACCATGAATTCTTGAACTAGAAAAAATTTGAAAATTAAAATGAGACAATGTAAAAGCGGAGGAGAACAGAGGTCTGCGCCTCTAATGCCCTCGACCCATTCGAAAGAAATACGACCTTCGCTAAGCACTTCAATCTAATGTTTTTTCCCTCTGTTTTTTTTTAAGCGTTTCCACGTCAAGTTCAATTTCTTCTTCGTCATCAATATCATCAAGGTATCCAATTTTGCTGCTTTTATTTTAGAGGCGGGACGCCAATTTTTAAGGTTTTCTTAATAATCTACTTATGTCTTTACCAACTCTGACTTTCCTGCATTTAATTTTGTCTTCGTTTTTTATTATAGTTCAATTTCCACTTCGTCTTCAATATCATCAAGGTAATAGATGTTTTAAACTTTAAATAAACTGGCGAATGTCTCTTTTGTTTCAAATGTCTATTGTGCGTTCTGCTAGGTTGACCAATTCCCCGTTAGTAAACTTTGCTATTCAGATTTAAAGATCTTGTAAGATAATTTGCTAATTCGAAGTTGACACTGAAAACATTACGTTTCAGTGTATCCACTTCGAGTTCGATCTCGACTTCGTCATCAGCATCCACGTCTTCATCTTTATCAACTTCTTCAAGGTAGTACCATTTTTCCCAATTTTAATTATTAACGTATATTTCAGTAACACAAATTTCACTTACTAAACAAAAAAAGTTGCTAAGTGATCGAGTGATAGTAATTCTTAGAAGAGTAACTGAAAATCGACAAGCTGTTCTTAATAAAAATGAATAAAGGCTGATAGTTTCGAAAGAAACTGTTTGGGGCTGCGTCGGTGGGAGTAACGAAATAATTTGAATATATCAACAAAGTTGAAATGGTAAATTAGCCACCGTAATGATTACAAAAGCTGACGTTTCGAGCGTTAGCCCTTCGTCGGAGCGAATAGAGGAATTTTGGGTTGTGTGTGCTTTTAAAGGCAGAAAATGGAGCTACGTTATTGGTGGGAGCATGGCAACGAGACATGTCCCGTACAGGCCTGATTTTTTTCAGGTCTGAATTTCGCTATTGCTCAAATAGCGCTATCTACTGCGAGGATCGTCCATCATACGTATCAAATACCGCAGTTCAAAATATATGATTTTCATATATTTATTCTATCTCATGAATAAATTAGTGGAATGAAAAGCATTCGTTGATCCCTATGGGATTTAGACTACCGTTTTGAAAGATGAGCTTTTGTTCAAGATTTTTACGGCTTTCCGTGCCACCTAAGTGCAAGGAAAGACCGCAGATTGCCATGTGCTGCTTAGAATGATTACGTAAATTAAAATGTCTAGCGACTGGTTTCGATGTGTCCTTGTCATTCCTTTCCACGTCTCGAAGGTGTTCTCGGAATCGGTCACCTAGTCTTTTGCCTGTTTCGCCGATGTATATCTTTTTGCAATAAGTGCAAGTTATGCAATAGATTACATTGGCGGAGGTGCACGTGAAGTGATCGGTGATCTTAATGGATCGTTTAGGTCCCGACATTTTATCAGTGTTGTGAATGAAAGGACACGTTTTGCATCGTGCACGAGCGCATTTAAAAGTGCCTGGTTGGTCATTAGTCTGAAAAGAACTTCTGACCAAAAAATTGCCTATGTTTTTGTCGCGTTTGAATGAAATGAGCGGAGGCTGCGAAAAGATAGTGCTTGTCTCTAGATCGTTTTGAAGTAATTTAAAGTTTTTAAGAATGATGGATTTAACTGAGTGGTTGTGAGGGTGAAACGTGAGAGTGAATGGAATGCGGTCGGAATCTTCCTTATGCGACGTTTGTAGTGCTGAATGTCGATCAATAAGTTGAGCGCGGTGGTAACCCGCTTGAACGACGGAAACAGGGTAACCACGTTTATCGAAGAACTGGCACATTGACTCTGATTTGTGGTGGAAATCAGAGTCATCACTACATAAACGACGAAGTCTTAGAAACTGAGATAAAGGAATGGAATTCTTAACGTGAGATGGATGCGAAGACGAATATAACAAGTAATTATGCGAGTCTGTAGGTTTGTAATACACACTAGTGCATAAACCGTTACCTTCAATTGAAACTTTGACGTCTAAAAAGGATAAAGAATTGTCAGAAATTTCCCAAGTATATTTCAGAGCCGGGTGAAAAGAATTGACTGCGGTTATGAATTTAGTGAGCTCCTCTCTGGTAGAGGAGGTAGCGCCGATACAGTCGTCGATGTAGCGACCGTAGAGTTCAGGTTTGGACCCGTTGTATTAGCTGAAAAATTGATGTTCGACAAAACCTACAAAAAGATTGGCATAGCTAGGTCCCATTTTGGTGCCCATGGCTACACCATTGGTTTGTTTGAAGAAGTTGTTTCCGAATGAAAAGCAATTGAGTGTGAGCACTAGTTCGGCTAAGCGTAGTAGTGTTTCAGATTTAGGTTCCTTAACAGTACGTTGATCAAAAAAATGTTTAAGGGCCAGAAGGCCTTCGCCATTAGGAATGACAGTGTAAAGAGACGTAATATCCATGGTGAAAAGAAGTTTGTTTTGGCCAAGGAAATTAAAGTCTCGAAAAATTCGAAGAGCGTGTTGACTGTCTTTAATATATGATGGTAAAGTTTTGACGATGGGAGCCATAATTATGGCCATAATCATGACTCTGATTTCCACCACAAATCAGAGACAATGTGCCAGTTCTTCGATAAACGTGGTTACCCTGTTTCCGTCGTTCAAGCGGGTTACCACCGCGCTCAACTTATTGATCGACATTCAGCACTACAAACGTCGCATAAGGCAGCCATACTTCGGCGCGCATACATTAAGTGTCTTATCAATAGAAATCTCATACAAAATTTAACTCTTACCTCAGAAATTTTTTTGGGTTCTTAGTGTGTCGACATCATCGTCAGTATCGACTTCATCAAGTCTTTCAACGCTGACCTCAACAAGGTAAAAGAAGAAGCACTAATCCCAAATTATCCCTGCTAAATGACTGGAAAATGCACACTTCACATTTTCTGGATAAGAGTGTACTACCGCACATTTTACATACAGTCTTTGAAGGCAATTCGATCTTCACAATAGATTTGTTTTTTTTTTTCAGTATATCCACTTCAAGTTCCATTTCCACATCCTCGTCAGCGTCAACGTCTTCAAGGTTCGTGCAAGAGTTACACGGTTGTTTTGAAATACCTTTATGGATGTAAGGCAAAGAGATACCAGGGCTTTCTTTACTTACATGGCTAAAGAAGAAAAGGAAATATGCAAATGTCTCGGGATAGTAAATTCCTCTGTAGTGTTCTTATCCACCTCCCAAATAATCTTAATTAGTTTATCATTCAACTTCACTTATTATCCATACGTTAATCCTTCCAGCAGCACAAAAAGTTCTACATACTCCACTTCATCACTTTCAACAAGTGCGTCTACCTCATCTTTATCTACTTCCCTGTCATCAGGAAGTACAAGGTAGGAACAATACTAAGACTCTTTCAGTTTGAGTAAACAGTCATTGATTTGTTACCCTTTTTGATGAAAATTACGAAATAGACTAGTAGTGTTTGGTTAATCACCAACAAAAAAGTGAATAACTTCACCGTACAACCCTATCCTACTACGACAAAGAATTCCGCTTAGCACAGATGTCTGAAATAGACGTAGCTCGCCATAGCTGTAAAACTGGAGTTTAATACGTGTGGGTTTGATGATGCTAAGATGTAAATTAACCACCAATTTTTTTCTGCAGCATTTCCTCGTCAAGCCTTTCGTCATCAAGGTACGATGAAGTGTTGTTCTTGTTAACAGTTTATTCCCAACTGCACATAATTGCACCATTGCATATATAGCTTGGTCAATGTGGTTTTCAAATACCAATAATGAGTAAGAAATTTAAGAGTAATGAATACGCACTCTTATGAGTTATGAAAATATTGACAATTTTTAAACCGATATCCCAGTATTTCCTCTTCATCACCGTCGTCATCAACTACTTCAACATCGTCATCAGCGTCTACATCATCATCAGTGTCGACATCATCAAGCGCTTCAACATCATCATCAGTGTCAACATCGTCTTCGGTTTCCACACCAACTACCACGAGGTAGGGACTTTATCTTGTTCACATTACTATAGATGTGACCATTTTGGTCTAAACCTCGAATAAGGTGGTTTTGATCGATAAAAGTAGTACAAAAACTATCATTAGCCTTTATCGATATTATAGATAAACTTTAGTAGATCGGTGTTTACACTTCTGGAGAGTTGAAATGGACTCAGTGTTCCAAATTTTTAAAAAGACCATATATGTGTCCCTTAAATTACAATATTGATGGAAAAAATGAGAAGTACACAATTACAAAAAAAAAGAAGATCAGTCATTGACTTAGAGAGTAATTATTTGCTAAGGTTTTAAAAAATTTTTGAAATATAAATAAATAAATAAATTAAATGCAACTTGAAATGGGTATAGCTTCAAGAGGCCTAAGACAGCGGCAAATAATTGGAATTGCTGATACAAAGGCACCAAGCAAAGTTTAGTAAAACTTGATTGATTTCTAGTGGTGCTATTCTTCATTTGTTGCATTTTTTAAATTGGGCAACGTTTTAAAAAAACCGGGAACAGTTTTTAGTGGTGGTTCTCTACATTTGTTGCAGTTGTTTTCTCATGTTTCTTTTTTATCTCTCTTTATAGTGTATCTACTTCAAGTTCGTCAAGTCTGTCAACTTCATCAAGGTATAAAAAATCTTTGATCCGCAATTGTAGTTTTTAAGTTTATTCATTGATTCATTTGTGCTAAAAAAAAATACTTTTCGAAAGGTAAAAAGAACGAGGGACGAAGGTGCGGGATACACAATAGAGCGAGGCTCTAAACTGAGTGTGCGCTCAAGAAAAATACACAAATACTAACCACGTAAACACTGAAAATCATAAGTAAGAAGTATTCCTTCAACGAAGTTACAAAGCCAACAATAGAAAGCAAATGAGCTTTCTTTTCTTTAATTTTACTTTAGTGTTTCGACATCAAGTTCAGCATCGACATCGTCAAGTGTCTCAACCTCATCAAGGTAATGATACACAAATAATTTGCGTTACTTACTATGCCTACTTAAAATGTTTTATCGTTGTTTTAAAAGCATCAAGTTAACTTCGCTTTTTATTTTCTTTTCACTGCTCGTTAAATTAACATAAAACCATTAAAACACAAATTTCTCCATTTATTTCACATTTTTAGCGCGTCAACGTCAAGTTCAGTGTTGACATCTTCCCCGGCGTCCACGTCATCGAGTGCTCCCACACAAACAACGACGAGGTATAAGTAACGCTTTAGAAACCTTGTCTCTATGTTATATCGAAAAAACAACTTTACTCTTGGCTCTATGCTAATGGTCTTATCAAATATTTTGCATTTATTTCACTGTCAGTGTCAAAGTTGTCTTGTGAGTCAGCCCCATTAAGGCAATTAGCTATTTAGTTTTTTTGAGATCTCAATAATGTCGCCTTTTTTACATAAAAAGCTTTTATCGAGAATATTTTTTAAGGTTACTGTGATTATTAGATTTTCTAAAAGTGAAAAGTTCGAAAGAAATTTTCTGTTACACAAATTCCTTTCTTCCTCGTAGTGTATCTACATCAAGTTCGGCATCAACATCATCCAGTGCTTCAACCTCTTCGTCCTTATCAACATCATCTAGTGCTTCGACTTCATCATCAGTTTCGACATCCTCGAGTGTCTCAACATCGTCGTCACTGTCAACATCATCAAGTGCCTCGACATCGTCGTCAGTGTCGACATCATCAAGCATTTCAACATCGTCGTCGGCATCAACATCATCGAGCGCTTCAACATCATCATCAGTATCTACATCGTCTTCTGTTTCGACGCCAACTACCACAAGGTATGGAATTAATCGTGTTCAGATTAGAATAATTATAACCATTATGTAGTGTTCTGCAATGCATTCATAAGAAATATTACTCCTAAGCAGCATGTCTCACAACATCTACACCTACTTTTCCTCACACTTTTAAATGATATTTCGTTAATGTCAATTTTATTGGCAAAATGAATAGAAAAAATAATACCGGCATTTATTTTTATTCTGAATAAATTTTAGTTGAAAGGAAATACACTGCGAGAGCCTTAAAATTGACTTATTCTTCTCATAGTTTTACAAGACTATGTAGATGACATTAAAATTAAAGTATTGATCGAAAATAATCAGTAGTGCAAATATCCAAAAAAAAAAAGATTTAGTAATTAAATGAGATAAATGCCATATCCTTAACTTTTAAAAGTGTCCAAATAATAGATATTTAAATTAAAAGAAACTTCAAATGGGTAAGGCTTTAAGAAACTGGAATAAAGACAAAGAATTTGAATTTCTGATAGCACAGCACCAAGCAATGTTTAGAAAAACTCGATCAATTTTTAGCAGTGCTATTCGACATATGTTGCAGTCATTTGATTCATGTTGCTTTTTATTTCTCTGTAAAGTGTGTCTACTTCAAGTTCGTCAAGGGTATCAACTTCATCAAGGTATCAAAAAACTATTTGATACGAATATGTAATTTTTAATTAAGAATTATAGCTAAAGCAAAACTACAAAGCCAACCATAGAAAGTATATGAGATTTTTTCCAACAGCATTGAATATTTTTAATTTTATTTCAGTGTTTCGACATCAAGTTCAGCATCGACATCGTCAAGTGTGTCAACTTCATCAAGGTAATGTTGAACAACTGTTTTTCATTGCTTACGATACCAACTTAGTAATGTTTTTATTCCCTTTTCATTGCTTATACGATCAACATAAAAGGATTGAAGCACTTAAAGTTTTATTGACTTCATCATTTTCTAGCGCGTCAACTTCAAGTTCAGTGTCAACATCTTCCTCGGCGTCGACGTCAGCAAGTGTTTCAACACCAACAACGACGAGGTAGGAATAATGCTTTACAGACCTTGCTTCTTGACTATTTAATGTCTAATATATTAAAGGTCTTGGTGTTAACTTTTCGAATTCTACATCTAGTCTATGGCCAATCTCAACATTGTCCAGTTTTCCCCCCCGTTTAGGGTATTTCCCTGTCTAATTCTTAGCGATTATTCTGTTTAATCGTTGATAGGCGTCGTTTCAAGTTTACGTATGTAATTTCTCTGAGGAAGTTTTTTAAGGTTATTGCGATCACCAAGTGTAATAAAATATAAAGAAAAGAAAGAGACTATTCCCTTATCTATGTTTTGATCTATCTCTTAGTGTCTCTACATCAAGTTCGGCATCAACATCATCAAGTGCTTCAACGTCGTCGTCTGTGTCGACATCATCAAGTGCTTCAACATCTTCCTCAGTGTCCACAACATCAAGCGTATCCACATCCTCGTCAATTTCGACCTCATTGAGATTTTCACCATATAAACCTCAGACAGAAACAAAGGTATCAACGAGGTTTCTCTCGTCGTACGTTTCGAAATCCTCGGGATACGTTTTCTCGCTGTCGTCCAGTACCTTAACATCATCCTTAGCATCGACATCATCAAGTGCTTCAACATCGTCGTCAGTATCGACGTCATCGAGTACTTCAATATCATCGTCACTATCGACATCATCGAGTGCTTCAACATCATCGTCAGTATCGACATCCTCAAGTGTCTCAACATCGTCGTCAATTTCGACCTCATCAAGCATTTCAACATCGTCGTCGGCATCAACTTCATCAAGCGCTTCAACATCATCATCAGTGTCAACATCGTCTTCTGTTTCGACACCAACTACAACGAGGTATGTATTGGTTAAACTTAGTTCAATACCAATATTCATCTCAATATCAGTATTATGTGACAATATGATATTGAAGTCTCACATTGTACCATTTCGAGAGAAAAGAAACTTTGACAATTACGCGTTTTTCTATTAAAATGTGGATGATACACTACAACTTTTATCAGTCTACAAACATTTCTCTCCGAGCTAAAAACTATTATGCTTCCTCATAATTACTAAGAAACTTCTTAGACTCCTTAAACATGTATATAGTCTGTTTTCGGGCCTAAGCTAAATTTACAATTGTACTGTGTGTATACACTTTCATGTGAAATTTTAATGCATTTCTTTACTTCAGTGCGTCTACTTCAAGTTCATCAAGTGTGTCAACTTCCTCAAGGTATTTGGAATGTGTTTTAAAGTTAGGGTGGATCAGAAACAGGTATCGATATATAATCATATTTAAAAGAGTAAATAGATAAACTAATGTGTTAGTCTTTTCGACGCATAAAATCTTTAAATTTTTTTGTAGCGTGTCCACATCGAGCTCTGCGTCAACTTCGTCAAGTGTGTCAACATCGTCAAGGTAGAAACAAACATAATGGTTTTAAATTAGATCTTTGAGTTAAATGAAATTTATGGATCATGTCAATTATTGGTTGTAAGAGAACCAGTTAGATTATTGCTTTTATTTTCATTTAATATTTTTTCTGCAAATGATCCTTGGGTTTTTTTCGCCGTTGTTAGTGGACTGTTGTAGACATTGCATTTTTTTGCATTTTATGTGAAACCTTGACAACTATTTTGGTGTGTTTTATTTTCCAATAAGTGCATCAACCTCAAGTTCTGTGTCGACAACATCATCTGCGTCGACGTCATCTTCTGTTTCAACACCAACAACAACGAGGTATGAATGACGTCTGTTAGATCTTGTTTCTGAACCCCCGTGAGTTTTTGCTCGACATAACTGAGTCATTACATCTTGTCATCTGGTTTATTTACCACTTCAAGGTTATTAGTGATAGTATTGATGTACGTGATATTATTTTGGAGTATTTAACTCAATGCGAAAGGTTACTTTTTTCATAACTGTTTTTAAGAATAAACGGGTTTTTGATGCAGGCTATCTATATTTCAATATCTGTTTTTAAAGGTTTTCTAAGATTTATTATACTTGAGTTGAATTGGTTAGTACTTTCCCTTCCTGACTCCCCAATTGTTAATTTCTGCTTTGAAGACGTAACTGTTTTAGTGGCCAGATAATGACTCTATCATCTCTTTTTTCTATATCGCTAAGAGCATCGAGGTATAAAGGGTGATCGAGAGACTGTTTCTAGACTTCGTGACGAAAAACTTTTCTCCACCGTAGCCGTCTTTTTTAAACGACTTTACTTGTCTTTCAGTATTTCTACATCAAGTTCTGCATCCCCATCATCGTCAGTATCGACGTCGTCTAGTGTGTCAACCTCATCAAGGTAGTTAATTATCTCCTTTTTAAGGATCAATCCGTGTAATCTCAAATAACCGCCTTTCTCCTTTTACTTGGGTAGTTTCCATAAAAGAACTTCGTTGACGCTACTGTGATCAACTGGTTTAATTGAAAGAGAAAAATATAACTGTTTGTCTCTCTTTAATAGTATTTCTACATCAAGTTTAACATCAACACCAACGACTGCTTCAACGTCTTCGTCAGCGTCGACGTCATCGAGTGCCTCAACGTCGTCCTCAGCGACGACGTCATCAAGTGCTTCAACTTCGTCCTCAGCGTCGACGTCATCAAGTGCTTCAACGTCGTCCTCAGCGTCGACGTCATCAAGTGCTTTAACGTCGTCCTCAGCATCGACGTCATCAAGTGCTTCAACATCTTCGTCAGTGTCCACATCATCAAGTATCTCAACATCTTCGTCAATCTCCACCTCATCGAGCATTTCATCATCGTCGTCGGCATCAACATCATCAAGCGCTTCGACTTCATCATCAGCGTCTACATCGTCTTCTGTTTCGACACCAACTACCACGAGGTAAGGACCTTTTCTCGTTCAGATAGCAATACATGTGACCATTTTGTGCGAGCTCATTTATAAACGCATTCTGAAGAATTATTACTCTCTAACAGCTGGGTTCACATAATCCACAGCTACATTTTCTTAATCAGAGGAAACAATTTTGATCCAAACCTCACATAATGAAATTGTGATTTGTCAACTTTGTGCCTAATTTATCATCAGCCTTCATTTCCATTATAAATTATTTTGAATAGAAAGGTTGATACAATCCAAGAGCGTTTCAATCGAGTAATTGTTTTCAGCATTTCACAAGACCGTAAATTGCAATTGAAATATTGATCGAGAAAAAAAAAACACCAATATTAGAAAGTTACAGGGAAACAATTTAGCAATTGACTCAGGTAGTTATTATACCCTGGGGCGTTTAAAAATTTCAGTAGTATAGATAACTAACTGACAAACTTAAATGCATTGGCCTTCAAGTAACTTTAAGTAGTGACAAAGAATTGGCATTACTGATTACACAGCAGCAAACAACATTTAGAAAAATGTCGATCAGATTTTAGTTGCTGTATTCTACATATGTTGCAGTTGTTTTCTCATGTTCCTTTTTATTTCTCTTTATAGTGTATCTACTTCAAGTTCGTCAAGTGTGTCAACTTCATCAAGGTACCATAAAAATATTTTATATGCATAGGAAATTTTGAAATAGGAAAGTCTCGCTTAAATGGAATTACAACCAAAGAAAGTATATGAGTTGTCTCTCAAACACTATTACACTTATCAACTTTATTTAGTGTTTCCACATCAAGCTCAGCATCGACATCGTCAAGTGTCTCAACTTCATCAAGGTATTAAAAGACAAGTGTTTTATATGACTTCGTATGCGTCTTTAAAATGTTTTATCGTTTCTTAAGAGCATCGTGTTGACCTCCGTTTTCTTTTTCCTTTTTGACTACTAGTACCATCGATATAAAATCATTGAAACATGAATATTATTATTAATATCATCATTTTTAGCGCGTCAACTTCAAGTTCACTGTCAACATCTTCCTCGGCGTCCACGTCATCGAGTGTTTCCACACCAACAACGACGAGGTATTACTAACGCTTTAGAGACCTTGTCTCTATGTTATATCGAAAAAACAACTTTACACTTGGCTCTATGTTAATGGTCTAATCAAATATTTTGCATTTAATTCACTGTCAGTGTCAACGTTGTCTTGTGAGTCAGCCCCATTAAGGCAATTAGCTATATTAATTTTTTTATACCGTTCCGAGAGATCTCAAATATATCGCCTTTGTTTTTTACATAAAAAGCTTTTAAGGAGAATATTCTTAGAGGTTATTGTGAATATTAGCTCTTCTTAAAAGTGAAAAGTTAGAAAGAAACTTTTCTCTTACATATATTCCTTTCTTCCTCGTAGTGTATCTACATCAAGTTCGGCATCAACATCATCCAGTGCTTCAACCTCTTCGTCCTTATCAACATCATCTAGTGCTTCGACTTCATCATCAGTTTCGACATCCTCGAGTGTCTCAACATCGTCGTCACTGTCAACATCATCAAGTGCCTCGACATCGTCGTCAGTGTCGACATCATCAAGCATTTCAACATCGTCGTCGGCATCAACATCATCGAGCGCTTCAACATCATCATCAGTATCTACATCGTCTTCTGTTTCGACGCCAACTACCACAAGGTATGGAATTAATCGTGTTCAGATTAGAATAATTATGACCATTATGTCCGTGTTCTGCAATGCATTCATAAGAAATATTACTCCTGAGAAGCATGTCTCACAACATCTACACCTACTTTTGCTCACACTTTTAAATGATATTTCGTTAATGTCAATTTTATTGGCATAATGAATACAAAATATAATACCGGCATTTATTTTTATTCTGAATAAACTTTAGTTGAAAGGAAATACACTGCGAGAGCCTTAAAATTGACTTATTCTTCTCATAGTTTTACAAGACTATGTAGATGACATTAAAATAAAAGTATTGATCGAAAATAATCAGTAGTGCACATATCCAAAAAAAAAGAAAATTTAGTAATTAAATGAGATAAATGCCATATCCTTACCTTTTAAAAGTGTCGAAATGATAGATATTTAAATTAAAAGAAACTTCAAATGGGTAAGGCTTTAAGAAACTGCAATAAAGACAAAGAATTTGAATTTCTGATAGCACAGCACCAAGCAATGTTTAGAAAAACTCGATCAACTTTTAGCAGTGCTATTCGACATATGTTGCAGTCATTTGATTCATGTTGCTTTTTATTTCCCTGTAAAGTGTGTCTACTTCAAGTTCGTCAAGTGTATCAACTTCATCAAGGTATCAAAAAACTATTTGATACGAATATGTAATTTTTAATTAAGAATTATAGCTAAAGCAAAACTACAAAGCCAACCATAGAAAGTATATGAGATTTTTTCCAACAGGATTGGATATTTTTAATTTTATTTCAGTGTTTCGACATCAAGTTCAGCATCGACATCGTCAAGTGTGTCAACTTCATCAAGGTAATGTTGAACAACTGTTTTTCATTGCTTACGATACCAACTTAGTAATGTTTTTATTCCCTTTTCATTGCTTATACGATCAACATAAAACGATTGAAGCACTTAATGTTTTATTGACTTCATCATTTTCTAGCGCGTCAACTTCAAGTTCAGTGTCAACATCTTCCTCGGCGTCGACGTCATCAAGTGTTTCAACACCAACAACGACGAGGTAGGAATAATGCTTTACAGACCTTGCTTCTTGACTATTTAATGTCTAATATATTGAAGGTCTTGGTGTTAACTTTTCGAATTCTACATCTAGTTTATGGCCAATCTCAACATTGTCCAGTTTTTCTCCCCCGTTTAGGGTATTTCGCTGTGTAATTCTTAGCGATTATTCTGTTTAATCGTTGATAGGCGTCGTTTCTAGTTTACGTATGTAATTTCTCTGAGGAAGTTTTTTAAGGTTATTGCGATCACCAAGTGTAATAAAATATAAATAAAGAAAAGAAAGAGATTATTCCCTTATATATGTTTTGATCTATCCCTTAGTGTCTCTACATCAAGTTCGGCATCAACATCATCAAGTGCTTCAACGTCGTCGTCTGCGTCGACATCATCAAGTGCTTCAACATCTTCCTCAGTGTCCACAACATCAAGCGTATCCACATCCTCGTCAATTTCGACCTCATTGAGCATTTCAACATATAAACCTCAGACAGAAACAAAGGTATCAACGAGGTTTCTCTCGTCGTACGTTTCGAAATCCTCTGGATTCGTTTTCTCGCTGTCGTCCAGTACCTTAACATCATCCTTAGCATCGACATCATCAAGTGCTTCAACATCGTCGTCAGTATCGACGTCATCGAGTACTTCAATATCATCGTCACTATCGACATCATCGAGTGCTTCAACATCATCGTCAGTATCGACATCATCAAGTGTCTCAACATCGTCGTCAATTTCGACCTCATCAAGCATTTCAACATCGTCGTCGGCATCAACTTCATCAAGCGCTTCAACATCATCATCAGTGTCAACATCGTCTTCTGTTTCGACACCAACTACAACGAGGTATGTATTGGTTAAACTTAGTTCAATACCAATATTCATCTCAATATCAGTATTATGTGACAATATGATATTGAAGTCTTACATTGTTCCATTTCGAGAGAAAAGAGACTTTGACAATTACGCGTTTTTCTATTAAAATGTGGATGATACACTACAACTTTTATCAGGTTACAAACATTTCTCTCGCAGCTAAAAATTATTATCCTTCCTCAAAATTACTAAGAAACTTCTTAGACTCCTTAAACATGTATATAGTCTGTTTTCGGGCCCAGGCTAAATTTACAATTGTCCTGTGTGTATACACTTTGATGTGAAATTTTAATGCATTTCTTTACTTCAGTGCGTCTACTTCAAGTTCATCAAGTGTGTCAACTTCCTCAAGGTATTTGGAATGTGTTTTAAAGTTAAGTGGATCAGAAACAGATATCGATATATAATCATATTTAAAAGAGTAAATAGATAAACTAATGTGTTAGTCTTTTCGACGCATAAAATCTTTAAATTTTTTTGTAGCGTGTCCACATCGAGCTCTGCGTCAACTTCGTCAAGTGTGTCAACATCGTCAAGGTAGAAACAAACATAATGGTTTTAAATTAGATCTTTGAGTTAAATGAAATTTATGGATCATGTCAATTATTTGTTGTAAGAGAACCAGTTAGATTATTGCTTTTATTTTCATTTAATATTTTTTCTGCAAATGATCCATAGTTTCTTTTCGCCGTTGTTAATGGACTGTTGTAGACATTGCATTTTTTTGCATTTTATATGAAAACTTGACAACTATTTTGGTGTGTTTTATTTTCCAATAAGTGCATCAACCTCAAGTTCTGTGTCGACAACATCATCTGCGTCGACGTCATCTTCTGTTTCAACACCAACAACAACGAGGTATGAATGACGTCTGTTAGATCTTGTTTCTGAACCCCCGTGAGTTTTTGCTCGACATAACTGAGTCATTACATCTTGTCATCTGGTTTATTTACCACTTCAAGGTTATTAGTGATAGTATTGATGTACGTGATATTATTTTGGAGTATTTAACTCAATGCGAAAGGTTACTTTTTTCATAACTGTTTTTAAGAATAAACAGGTTTTTGATTCAGCCTATCTATATTTCAATATCTGTTTTTAAAGGTTTTCTAAGGTTTATTATACTTGAGTTGAATTGGTTAGTACTTTCCCTTCCTGACTCCCGAATTGATAATTTCTGCTTTGAACACGTAACTGTTTTAGTGGCCAGATAATGACTCTATCATCTCTTTTTCCTATATCGCTAAGAGTATCGAGGTATAAAGGGTGATCGAGAGACTGTTTCTAGACTTCGTGACGAAAAACTTTTCTCCACCGTAGTCGTCTTTTTTAAACGACTTTACTTGTCTTTCAGTATTTCTACATCAAGTTCTGCATCCCCATCATCGTCAGTATCGACGTCGTCTAGTGTGTCAACCTCATCAAGGTAGTTAATTATCTCCTTTTTAAGGATCAATCCGTGTAATCTCAAATAACCGCCTTTCTCCTTTTACTTGGGTAGTTTCCATAAAAGAACTTCGTTGACGCTACTGTGATCAACTGGTTTAATTGAAAGAGAAAAATATAACTGTTTGTCTCTCTTTAATAGTATTTCTACATCAAGTTTAACATCAACACCAACGACTGCTTCAACGTCTTCGTCAGCGTCGACGTCATCGAGTGCCTCAACGTCGTCCTCAGCGACGACGTCATCAAGTGCTTCAACTTCGTCCTCAGCGTCGACGTCATCAAGTGCTTCAACGTCGTCTTCAGCGTCGACGTCATCAAGTGCTTCAACGTCGTCCTCAGCATCGACGTCATCAAGTGCTTCAACATCGTCATCAGTGTCCACATCATCAAGTATCTCAACATCTTCGTCAATCTCCACCTCATCGAGCATTTCATCATCGTCGTCCGCATCAACATCATCAAGCGCTTCGACTTCATCATCAGCGTCTACATCGTCTTCTGTTTCGACACCAACTACCACGAGGTAAGGACCTTTTCTCGTTCAGATCGCAATAGATGTGACCATTTTGTCCGAGCTCATTGATAAACGCATTCTGAAGAATTATTACTCTCTAACAGCTGGGTTCACATAATCCACAGCTACATTTTCTTAATCAGAGCAAACAATTTTGATCCAAACCTCACATAATGAAATTGTGATTTGTCAACTTTGTGCCTAATTTATCATCAGCCTTCATTTCCATTATAAATAATTTTGAATAGAAAGGTTGATACAATCTAACAGGGTTTCAATCGAGTAATTGTTTTCAGCATTTCACAAGACCGTAAATTGCAATTGAAACATTGATCGAGAAAAAAAAAACACCAATATTAGAAATTTACAGGGAAACAATTTAGCAATTGACTCAGGTAGTTATTATACCCTGGGGCCTTTAAAAATTTCAGTAGTATAGATAACTAACTTAAAAACTTAAATGCATTGGCCTTCAAGTAACTTTAAGTAGTGAAAAAGAATTGGCATTACTGATTACACAGCAGCAAACAACATTTAGAAAAATGTCGATCAGATTTTAGTTGCTGTATTCTACATATGTTGCAGTTGTTTTCTCATGTTCCTTTTTATTTCTCTTTATAGTGTATCTACTTCAAGTTCGTCAAGTGTGTCAACTTCATCAAGGTACCATAAAAATATTTTATATGCATTGGAAATTTTGAAATAGGAAATTCGCGCTTAAATGAAGTTACAACCAAAGAAAGTATATGAGTTGTCTCTCAAACACCATTACACTTATCAACTTTATTTAGTGTTTCCACATCAAGCTCAGCATCGACATCGTCAAGTGTCTCAACTTCATCAAGGTATTAAAAGACAAGTGTTTTATATGACTTCGTATGCGTCTTTAAAATGTTTTATCGTTTCTTAAGAGCATCGTGTTGACCTCCGTTTTCTTTTTCCTTTCTGACTACTAGTACCATCGATATAAAATCATTGAAACATGAATATTATTATTAATATCATCATTTTTAGCGCGTCAACTTCAAGTTCACTGTCAACATCTTCCTCGGCGTCCACGTCATCGAGTGTTTCCACACCAACAACGACGAGGTATTACTAACGCTTTAGAGACCTTGTCTCTATGTTATATCGAAAAAACAACTTTACACTTGGCTCTATGTTAATGGTCTTATCAAATATTTTGCATTTAATTCACTGTCACTGTCAACGTTGTCTTGTGAGTCAGCCCCATTAAGGCAATTAGCTATTTAATTTTTTTAAACCATTCCGAGAGATCTCAAATACATCGCCTTTGTTTTTTACATAAAAAGCTTTTAAGGAGAATATTCTTAGAGGTTATTGTGAATATTAGCTCTTCTTAAAAGTGAAAAGTTAGAAAGAAACTTTTCTCTTACATATATTCCTTTCTTCCTCGTAGTGTATCTACATCAAGTTCGGCATCAACATCATCCAGTGCTTCAACCTCTTCGTCCTTATCAACATCATCTAGTGCTTCGACTTCATCATCAGTTTCGACATCCTCGAGTGTCTCAACATCGTCGTCACTGTCAACATCATCAAGTGCCTCGACATCGTCGTCAGTGTCGACATCATCAAGCATTTCAACATCGTCGTCGGCATCAACATCATCGAGCGCTTCAACATCATCATCAGTATCTACATCGTCTTCTATTTCGACGCCAACTACCACTAGGTATGGAATTAATCGTGTTCAGATTAGAATAATTATGACCATTATGTCCGTGTTCTGCAATGCATTCATAAGAAATATTACTCCTGAGAAGCATGTCTCACAACATCTACACCTACTTTTCCTCACACTTTTAAATGATATTGTGTTAATATCAATTTTATTAGCAAAATGAATACAAAATATAACACCGGCATTTATTTTTATTCTGAATAAACTTTAGTTGAAAGGAAATACACTGCGAGAGCCTTAAAATTGACTTATTCTTCTCATAGTTTTACAAGACTATGTAGATGACATTAAAATTAAAATATTGATCGAAAAAAATCAGTAGTGCACCTATCAAAAAAAAAAAAACAATTATAGTAATTGAATGAGATAAATGCCATATCCTTAACTTTTAAAAGTGTCCAAATAATAGATATTTAAATTAAAAGAAACTTGAAATGGGTAAGGCTTTAAGAAACTGGAATAAAGAAAAAGGATTTCAATTTCTGATAGCACAGCACCAAGCAATGTTTAGAAAAACTCGATCAATTTTTAGCAGTGCTATTCGACATATGTTGCAGTCATTTGATTCATGTTGCTTTTTATTTCTCTGTAAAGTGTGTCTACTTCAAGTTCGTCAAGTGTATCAACTTCATCAAGGTATCAAAAAACTATTTGATATGAATATGTAATTTTTAATTAAGAATTCTAGCTAAAGCAAAACTACAAAGCCAACCATAGAAAGTATATGAGATTTTTTCCAACACCATTGCATTTTTTTAATTTTATTTCAGTGTTTCGACATCAAGTTCAGCATCGACATCGTCAAGTGTGTCAACTTCATCAAGGTATTGTTCAACAACTGTTTTTTATTGCTTACGATACCAACTTAGTAATGTTTTTATTCCCTTTTCATTGCTTATACGATCAACATAAAACGATTGAAGCAGTTAAAGTTTTATTGACTTCATCATTTTCTAGCGCGTCAACTTCAAGTTCAGTGTCAACATCTTCCTCGGCTTCGACGTCATCAAGTGTTTCAACACCAACAACGACGAGGTAGGAATAATGCTTTACAGAACTTGCTTCTTGACTATTTAATGTCTAATATATTGAAAATCTTGGTGTTATCTTATCGAATTCTGCATCTAGTTTATGGCCAATCTCAACATTGTCCAGTTTTTCTCCCTCATTTAGGGTATTTCCCTGTCTCATTCTTAGTGATTATTCTGTTTAATCGTTGATAGGCATCGTTTCTAGTTTACGTATGTAATTTTTCATGAGGAAGTTTTTAAAGGTTATTGCGATCAGCGAGTGTACTAAAATATAAATAAAGAAAAGAAAGAGATTATTCCCTTATATATGTTTTGATCTATCCCTTAGTGTCTCTACATCAAGTTCGGCATCAACATCATCAAGTGCTTCAACGTCGTCGTCTGCGTCGACATCATCAAGTGCTTCAACATCGCCGTCAGTATCGACGTCATCGAGTACTTCAATATCATCGTCACTATCGACATCATCGAGTGCTTCAACATCATCGTCAGTATCGACATCATCAAGTGTCTCAACATCGTCGTCAATTTCGACCTCATCAAGCATTTCAACATCGTCGTCGGCATCAACTTCATCAAGCGCTTCAACATCATCATCAGTGTCAACATCGTCTTCTGTTTCGACACCAACTACAACGAGGTATGTATTGGTTAAACTTAGTTCAATACCAATATTCATCTCAATATCAGTATTATGTGACAATATGATATTGAAGTCTCACATTGTACCATCTCCAGAGAAAAGAAACTTTGACAATTACGCTTTTATCTATTAAAATGTGGATGATACACTACAACTTTTATCAGGTTACAAACATTTCTCTCGCAGCTAAAAATTATTATGCTTCATCATAATTACTAAGAAACTTCTTAGACTCCTTAAACATGTATATAGTCTGTTTTCGGGCCTAGGCTAAATTTACAATTGTACTGTGTGTATACACTTTGATGTGAAATTTTAATGCATTTCTTTACTTCAGTGCGTCTACTTCAAGTTCATCAAGTGTGTCAACTTCCTCAAGGTATTTGGAATGTGTTTTAAAGTTAGGGTGGATCAGACACAGATATAAATATATAATCATATTTAAAAGAGTAAATAGATAAACTAATGTGTTAGTCTTTTCGACGCATGAAATCTTTAAATTTTTTTGTAGCGTGTCCACATCGAGCTCTGCGTCAACTTCGTCAAGTGTGTCAACATCGTCAAGGTAGAAACAAACATAATGGTTTTTGACATTAGATCTTTAAGTTAAATGAAATTTATGGATCATGTGAATTATTTGTTGTAAGAGAACCAGTTAGATTATTGCTTTTATTTTCATTTAATATTTTTTCTGCAAATGATCCATAGTTTCTTTTCGCTGTTGTTAATGGACTGTTGTAGACATTGCATTTTTTAGCATTTTATATGAAACCTTGACAACTTTTTTGGTGTGTTTTATTTTCCAATAAGTGCATCAACCTCAAGTTCTGTGTCGACATCATCATCTGCGTCGACGTCATCTTCTGTTTCAACACCAACAACAACGAGGTATGAATGACCTCTGTTAGACCTCTTTTCTCAACCCCCGTGAGTTTTTTGCTCGACATAACTTAGTCATTACATCTTGTCATCTGGTTTATTTACCACTTCAAGGTTAATAGTGATAGTACTGATGTACGTGATATTATTTTGGGGTATTTAACTCAATGCGAAAGGTTACTTCTTTTTCATAACTGTTTTTAAGAATAAACGTGTTTTTGATTCAGGCTATCTATATTTCAATATCTGTTTTTAAAGGTTTTCTAAGGTTTATTATACTTGAGTTGAATTGGTTAGTACTTTCCCTTCCAGACTCCCCAATTGTTAATTTCTGCTTTGAACACGTAACTGTTTTAGTGGCCAGATAATGATTATATTATCTCTTTTTTCTATATCGCTAAGAGTATCAAGGTATAAAGGGTGATCGAGAGACTATGTTTCTAGACTTCGTGATGAAAAACTTTTCTCCACCGTAGTCGTCTTTTTTAAACGACTTTACTTGTCTTTCAGTATTTCTACATCAAGTTCTGCATCCCCATCATCGTCAGTATCGACGTCGTCTAGTGTGTCAACCTCATCAAGGTAGTTAATTATCTCATTTTCAAGGATCAATCCGTGTAATCTCAAATAACCGCCTTTCTCCTTTTACTCGGGTAGTTTCCGTAAAAGAACTTCGTTGACGCTACTGTGATCAACTGGTTTAATTGAAAGAGAAAAATAGAAATGTTTCTCCGTCTTTCATAGTATTTCTACATCAAGTTTAACATCAACACCAACGACTGCTTCAACGTCTTCGTCAGCGTCGACGTCATCGAGTGCCTCAACGTCGTCCTCAGCGTCGACGTCATCAAGTGCTTCAACTTCGTCCTCAGCGTCGACGTCATCAAGTGCTTCAACGTCGTCTTCAGCGTCGACGTCATCAAGTGCTTCAACGTCGTCCATAGCATCGACGTCATCAAGTGCTTCAACATCATCGTCAGTGTCCACATCATCAAGTATCTCAACATCTTCGTCAATTTCCACCTCATCGAGCATTTCAACATCGTCGTCGGCATCAACATCATCAAGCGCTTCGACTTCATCATCAGCGTCTACATCGTCTTCTGTTTCGACACCAACTACCACGAGGTAAGGACCTTTTCTCGTTCAGATCGCAATAGATGTGAGCATTTTGTCCGAGCTCATTGATAAACGCATTCTGAAGAATTATTACTCTCTAACAGCTTGGTTCACATAATCCACAGCTACATTTTCTTAATCAGAGGAAACAATTTTGATCCAAACCTCACATAATGAAATTGTGATTTCTCAACTTTGTGCCTAATTTATCACCAGCCTTCATTTCCATTATAAATTATTTTGAATAGAAAGGTTGATACAATCCAAGAGCGTTTCAATCGAGTAATTGTTTTCAGCATTTCACAAGACCGTAAATTGCAATTGAAACATTGATCGAGAAAAAAAAAAACACCAATATTAGAAATTTACAGGGAAACAATTTAGCAATTGACTCAGGTAGTTATTATACCCTGGGGCCTTTAAAAATTTCAGTAGTATAGATAACTAACTTAAAAACTTAAATGCATTGGCCTTCAAGTAACTTTAAGTGACAAAGAATTGGCATTACTGATTACACAACAGAAAACAACATTTAGAAAAATGTCGATCAGATTTTAGTTGCTGTATTCTACATATGTTGCAGTTGTTTTCTCATGTTCCTTTTTATTTCTCTTTATAGTGTATCTACTTCAAGTTCGTCAAGTGTGTCAACTTCATCAAGGTACCATAAAAATATTTTATATGCATAGGAAATTTTGAAATAGGAAAGTCTCGCTTAAATGAAATTACAACCTAAGAAAGTATATGAGTTGTCTCTCAAACACCATTACACTCATCAACTTTATTTAGTGTTTCCACATCAAGCTCAGCATCGACATCCTCAAGTGTCTCAACTTCATCAAGGTATTAAAAGACAAGTGTTTTATATGACTTCGTATGCGTCTTTAAAATGTTTTATCGTTTCTTAAGAGCATCGTGTTTACCTCCGTTTTCTTGTTCCTTTTTGACTACTAGTACCATCGATATAAAATCATTGAAACATGAATATTATTATTGATATCATCATTTTTAGCGCGTCAACTTCAAGTTCACTGTCAACATCTTCCTCGGCGTCCACGTCATCGAGTGTTTCCACACCAACAACGACGAGGTATTACTAACGCTTTAGAGACCTTGTCTCTATGTTATAACGAAAAAACAACTTTACACTTGGCTCTATGTTAATGGTCTAATCAAATATTTTGCATTTAATTCACTGTCAGTGTGAAAGTTGTCTTGTAAGTCAGCCCCATTAAGACAATTAGCTATATTAATTTTTTTTATACCGTTCCGAGAGATCTCAAATATATCGCCTTTGTTTTTTACATAAAAAGCTTTTAAGGAGAATATTCTTAGAGGTTATTGTGAATATTAGCTCTTCTTAAAAGTGAAAAGTTAGAAAGAAACTTTTCTCTTACATATATTCCTTTCTTCCTCGTAGTGTATCTACATCAAGTTCGGCATCAACATCATCCAGTGCTTCAACCTCTTCGTCCTTATCAACATCATCTAGTGCTTCGACTTCATCATCAGTTTCGACATCCTCGAGTGTCTCAACATCGTCGTCACTGTCAACATCATCAAGTGCCTCGACATTGTCGTCAGTGTCGACATCATCAAGCATTTCAACATCGTCGTCGGCATCAACATCATCGAGCGCTTCAACATCATCATCAGTATCTACATCGTCTTCTGTTTCGACGCCAACTACCACAAGGTATGGAATTAATCGTGTTCAGATTAGAATAATTATAACCATTATGTCCGTGTTCTGCTATGCATTCATAAGAAATATTACTCCTGAGAAGCATGTCTCACAACATCTACACCTACTTTTCCTCACACTTTTAAATGATATTTCGTTAATGTCAATTTTATTGGAAAAATGAATACAAAATATAACACCGGCATTTATTTTTATTCTGAATAAACTTTAGTTGAAAGGAAATACACTGCGAGAGCCTTAAAATTGACTTATTCTTCTCATAGTTTTACAAGACTATGTAGATGACATTAAAATAAAAGTATTGATCGAAAATAATCAGTAGTGCACATATCCAAAAAAAAAAGAAAATTTAGTAATTAAATGAGATAAATGCCATATCCTTAACTTTTAAAAGTGTCGAAATGATAGATATTTAAATTAAAAGAAACTTCAAATGGGTAAGGCTTTAAGAAACTGGAATAAAGACAAAGAATTTGAATTTCTGATAGCACAGCACCAAGCAATGTTTAGAAAAACTCGATCAATTTTTAGCAGTGCTATTCGACATATGTTGCAGTCATTTGATTCATGTTGCTTTTTATTTCTCTGTAAAGTGTGTCTACTTCAAGTTCGTCAAGTGTATCAACTTCATCAAGGTATCAAAAAACTATTTGATACAAATATGTAATTTTTAATTAAGAATTATAGCTAAAGCAAAACTACAAAGCCAAGCATAGAAAGTATATGAGATTTTTTCCAACACCATTGCATTTTTTTAATTTTATTTCAGTGTTTCGACATCAAGTTCAGCATCGACATCGTCAAGTGTGTCAACTTCATCAAGGTAATGTTGAACAACTGTTTTTCATTGCTTACGATACCAACTTAGTAATGTTTTTATTCCCTTTTCATTGCTTATACGATCAACATAAAACGATTGAAGCACTTAATGTTTTATTGACTTCATCATTTTCTAGCGCGTCAACTTCAAGTTCAGTGTCAACATCTTCCTCGGCGTCGACGTCATCAAGTGTTTCAACACCAACAACGACGAGGTAGGAATAATGCTTTACAGACCTTGCTTCTTGACTATTTAATGTCTAATATATTGAAGGTCTTGGTGTTAACTTTTCGAATTCTACATCTAGTTTATGGCCAATCTCAACATTGTCCAGTTTTTCTCCCCCGTTTAGGGTATTTCCCTGTCTAATTCTTAGCGATTATTCTGTTTAATCGTTGATAGGCGTCGTTTCTAGTTTACGTATGTAATTTCTATGAGGAAGTTTTTTAAGGTTATTGCGATCACCAAGTGTAATAAAATATAAATAAAGAAAAGAAAGAGATTATTCCCTTATATATGTTTTGATCTATCTCTTAGTGTCTCTACATCAAGTTCGGCATCAACATCATCAAGTGCTTCAACGTCGTCGTCTGCGTCGACATCATCAAGTGCTTCAACATCTTCCTCAGTGTCCACGACATCAAGCGTATCCACATCCTCGTCAATTTCGACCTCATTGAGCATTTCAACATATAAACCTCAGACAGAAACAAAGGTATCAACGAGGTTTCTCTCGTCGTACGTTTCGAAATCCTCTGGATTCGTTTTCTCGCTGTCGTCCAGTACCTTAACATCATCCTTAGCATCGACATCATCAAGTGCTTCAACATCGTCGTCAGTATCGACGTCATCGAGTACTTCAATATCATCGTCACTATCGACATCATCGAGTGCTTCAACATCATCGTCAGTATCGACATCGTCAAGTGTCTCAACATCGTCGTCAATTTCGACCTCATCAAGCATTTCAACATCGTCGTCGGCATCAACTTCATCAAGCGCTTCAACATCATCGTCAGTGTCAACATCGTCTTCTGTTTCGACACCAACTACAACGAGGTATGTATTGGTTAAACTTAGTTCAATACCAATATTCATCTCAATATCAGTATTATGTGACAATATGATATTGAAGTCTCACATTGTACCATCTCGAGAGAAAAGAAACTTTGACAATTACGCGTTTTTCTATTAAAATGTGGATGATACACTACAACTTTTATCAGGCTACAAACATTTCTCTCGCAGCTAAAAACTGTTATGCTTCCTCATAATTACTAAGAAACTTCTTAGACTTCTTAAACATGTATATAGTCTGTTTTCGGGCCTAGGCTAAATTTACAATTGTACTGTGTGTACACTTTGATGTGAAATTTTAATGCATTTCTTTACTTCAGTGCGTCTACTTCAAGTTCATCAAGTGTGTCAACTTCCTCAAGGTATTTGGAATGTGTTTTAAAGTTAGGGTGGATCAGACACAGATATAAATATATAATCATATTTAAAAGAGTAAATAGATAAACTAATGTGTTAGTCTTTTCGACGCTTGAAATCTTTAAATTTTTTTGTAGCGTGTCCACATCGAGCTCTGCGTCAACTTCGTCAAGTGTGTCAACATCGTCAAGGTAGAAACAAACATAATGGTTTTACATTAGATCTTTAAGTTAAATGAAATTTATGGATCATGTCAATTATTGGTTGTAAGAGAACCAGTTAGATTATTGCTTTTATTTTCATTTAATATTTTTTCTGCAAATGATCCATAGTTTCTTTTCGCTGTTGTTAGTGGACTGTTGTAGACATTGCATTTTTTTGCATTTTATATGAAACCTTGACAACTATTTTGATGTGTTTTATTTTCCAATAAGTGCATCAACCTCAAGTTCTGTGTCGACAACATCATCTGCGTCGACGTCATCTTCTGTTTCAACACCAACAACAACGAGGTATGAATGACGTCTGTTAGATCTTGTTTCTGAACCCCTGTGAGTTTTTGCTCGACATAACTTAGTCATTACATCTTTTCATCTGGTTTATTTGCCACTTCAAGGTTATTAGTGTTAGTATTGATGTACGTGATATTATTTTGGAGTATTTAACTCAATGCGAAAGGTTACTTTTTTCATAACTGTTTTTAAGAATAAACGTGTTTTTGATGCAGGCTATCTATATTTCAATATCTGTTTTTAAAGGTTTTCTAAGGTTTATTATACTTGAGTTGAATTTGTTAGTACTTTTCCTTCCTGACTTCCCAATTGTTAATTTCTGCTTCGAAGACGTAACTGTTTTAGTGGCCAGATAATGTCTATATTATCTCTTTTTTCTATATCGCCAAGAGTATCTAGGTATAAAGGGTGATCGAGAGACTATGTTTCTAGACTTCGGGACAAAAAACTTTTCTCCACCGTAGCCGTCTTTTTTAAACGATTTTACTTGTGTTTCAGTATTTCTACATCAAGTTCTGCATCCCCATCATCCTCAGTATCGACGTCGTCTAGTGTGTCAACCTCATCAAGGTAGTTAATTATCTCATTTTTAAGGATCAATCCGTGTAATCTCAAATAACCGCATTTCTCGTTTTACTTGGGTAGTTTCCATAAAAGAACTTCGTTGACACTACTGTGATAAACTGGTTTAATTGAGAGAGAAAAATAGAAATGTTTGTCTGTCTTTCATAGTATTTCTACATCAAGTTTAACATCAACACCGACGACTGCTTCAACGTCTTCGTCAGCGTCGACGTCATCGAGTGCCTCAACGTCGTCCTCAGCGTCGACGTCATCAAGTGCTTCAACGTCGTCTTCAGCGTCGACGTCATCAAGTGGTTCAACGTCGTCCTCAGCATCGACGTCATCAAGTGCTTCAACATCATCGTCAGTGTCCACATCATCAAGTATCTCAACATCTTCGTCAATTTCCACCTCATCGAGCATTTCAACATCGTCGTCGGCATCAACATCATCAAGCGCTTCGACTTCATCAACAGCGTCTACATCGTCTTCTGTTTCGACACCAACTACCACGAGGTAAGGACCTTTTCTCGTTCAGATCGCAATAGATGTGAGCATTTTGTCCGAGCTCATTGATAAACGCATTCTGAAGAATTATTACTCTCTAACAGCTTGGTTCACATAATCCACAGCTGCATTTTCTTAATCAGAGCAAACAATTTTGATCCAAACCTCACATAATGAAATTGTGATTTGTCAACTTTGTGCCTAATTTATCATCAGCCTTCATTTCCATTATAAATAATTTTGAATAGAAAGGTTGATACAATTTAACAGGGTTTCAATCGAGTAATTGTTTTCAGCATTTCACAAGACCGTAAATTGCAATTGAAACATTGATCGAGAAAAAAAAAACACCAATATTAGAAATCTACAGGGAAACAATTTAGCAATTGACTCAGGTAGTTATTATACCCTGGGGCCTTTAAAAATTTCAGTAGTATAGATAACTAACTTAAAAACTTAAATGAATTGGCCTTCAAGTAACTTTAAGTAGTGACAAAGAATTGGCCATTACTGATTACACAGCAGCAAACAACATTTAGAAAAATGTCGATCAGATTTTAGTTGCTGTATTCTACATATGTTGCAGTTGTCTTCTCATGTTCCTTTTTATTTCTCTTTATAGTGTATCTACTTCAAGTTCGTCAAGTGTGTCAACTTCATCAAGGTACCATAAAAATATTTTCTATGCATAGGAAATTTTGAAATAGGAAATTCGCGCTTAAGTGAAATTACAACCAAAGAAAGTATATGAGTTGTCTCTCAAACACCATTACACTTATCAACTTTATTTAGTGTTTCCACATCAAGTTCAGCATCGACATCGTCAAGTGTCTCAACTTCATCATGGTATTAAAAGACTTCCTATGCCTCTTTAAAACGTTTTATCGTTTGTTAAGAGCATCGTGTTGACCTCCGTTTTCTTTTTCCTTTTTGACTACTAACACCATCGATATAAAATCATTGAAACATGAGTATTATTACTAATATCATCATTTTTAGCGCGACAACTGCAAGTTCAGTGTCAACATCTTCCTCGGTGTCCACGTCATCGAGTGTTTCCACACCAACAACGACGGGGTATTACTAACGCTTTAGAGACCTTGTCTCTATGTTATATCGAAAAAAAAACTTTACACTTGGCTCTATGTTAATGGTCTTATCAAATATTTTGCATTTATTTCACTGTCAGTGTCAAAATTGTCTTCTGAGTCAGCCCCATTAAGGCAATTAGCTATTTAATTTTTTTTATATCGTTCCGAGAGATATCAAATATGTCGCCTTTCTCTTTTACATAAAAAGCTTTTAAGGAGAATATTCTTAGAGGTTATTGTGATTATAAGCTGTTCTTAAAAGTGAAAAGTTAGAAAGAAACTTTTCTCTTACATATATTCCTTTCTTCCTCGTAGTGTATCTACATCAAGTTCGGCATCAACATCATCCAGTGCTTCAACCTCTTCGTCCTTATCAACATCATCTAGTGCTTCGACTTCATCATCAGTTTCGACATCCTCGAGTGTCTCAACATCGTCGTCACTGTCAACATCATCAAGTGCCTCGACATCGTCGTCAGTGTCGACATCATCAAGCATTTCAACATCGTCGTCGGCATCAACATCATCGAGCGCTTCAACATCATCATCAGTATCTACATCGTCTTCTGTTTCGACGCCAACTACCACAAGGTATGGAATTAATGGTGTTCAGATTAGAATAATTATGACCATTATGTCCGTGTTCTGCTATGCATTCATAAGAAATATTACTCCTGAGAAGCATGTCTCACAACATCTACACCTACTTTTCCTCACACTTTTAAATGATATTTTGTTAATGTCAATTTTATTGGCAAAATGAATACAAAATATAATACCGGCATTTATTTTTATTCTGAATAAACTTTAGTTGAAAGGAAATACACTGCGAGAGCCTTAAAATTGACTTATTCTTCTCATAGTTTTACAAGACTATGTAGATGACATTAAAATTAAAATATTGATCGAAAAAAATCAGTAGTGCACATATCAAAAAAAAAAAAAAACAATTATAGTAATTGAATGAGATAAATGCCATATCCTTAACTTTTAAAAGTGTCCAAATAATAGATATTTAAATTAAAAGAAACTTCAAATGGGTAAGGCTTTAAGAAACTGGAATAAAGAAAAAGGATTTCAATTTCTGATAGCACAGCACCAAGCAATGTTTAGGAAAACTCGATCAATTTTTAGCAGTGCTATTCGACATATGTTGCAGTCATTTGATTCATGTTGCTTTTTATTTCTCTGTAAAGTGTGTCTACTTCAAGTTCGTCCAGTGTATCAACTTCATCAAGGTATCAAAAAACTATTTGATATGAATATGTAATTTTTAATTAAGAATTCTAGCTAAAGCAAAACTACAAAGCCAACCATAGAAAGTATATGAGATTTTTTCCAACACCATTGCATTTTTTTAATTTTATTTCAGTGTTTCGACATCAAGTTCAGCATCGACATCGTCAAGTGTGTCAACTTCATCAAGGTAATGTTGAACAACTGTTTTTCATTGCTTACGATACCAACTTAGTAATGTTTTTATTCCCTTTTCATTGCTTATACGATCAACATAAAACGATTGAAGCACTTAAAGTTTTATTGACTTCATCATTTTCTAGCGCGTCAACTTCAAGTTCAGTGTCAACATCTTCCTCGGCGTCGACGTCATCAAGTGTTTCAACACCAACAACGACGAGGTAGGAATAATGCTTTACAGAACTTGCTTCTTGACTATTTAATGTCTAATATATAGAAGGTCTTGGTGTTATCTTATCGAATTCTGCATCTAGTTTATGGCCAATCTCAACATTGTCCAGTTTTTCTCCCCCGTTTAGGGTATTTCCCTGTCTAATTCTTAGTGATTATTCTGTTTAATCGTTGATAGGCATCGTTTCTAGTTTACGTATGTAATTTTTTATGAGGAAGTTTTTAAACGTTATTACGATCACCAAGTGTACTAAAATATAAATAAAGAAAAGAAAGAGATTATTCCCTTATATATTTTTTGATCTATCCCTTAGTGTCTCTACATCAAGTTCGGCATCAACATCATCAAGTGCTTCAACGTCGTCGTCTGCGTCGACATCATCAAGTGCCTCAATATCATCGTCAGTATCGACATCATCGAGTGCTTCAACATCATCGTCAGTATCGACATCATCAAGCGTCTCAACATCGTCGTCAATTTCGACCTCATCAAGCATTTCAACATCGTCGTCGGCATCAACTTCATCAAGCGCTTCAACATCATCATCAGTGTCAACATCGACTTCTGTTTCGACACCAACTACAACGAGGTATGTATTGGTTAAACTTAGTTCAATACCAATATTCATCTCAATATCAGCATTATCTGACAATATGATATTGAAGTCTCACATTGTACCATTTCGAGAGAAAAGAAACTTTGACAATTACGCTTTTATCTATTAAAATGTGGATGATACACTACAACTTTTATCAGGTTACAAACATTTCTCTCGCATCTAAAAATTATTATGCTTCATCATAATTACTAAGAAACTTCTTAGACTCCTTAAACATGTATATAGTCTGTTTTCGGGCCTAGGCTAAATTTACAATTGTACTGTGTGTATACACTTTGATGTGAAATTTTAATGCATTTCTTTACTTCAGTGCGTCTACTTCAAGTTCATCAAGTGTGTCAACTTCCTCAAGGTATTTGGAATGTGTTTTAAAGTTAGGGTGGATCAGACACAGATATAAATATATAATCATATTTAAAAGAGTAAATAGATAAACTAATGTGTTAGTCTTTTCGACGCTTGAAATCTTTAAATTTTTTTGTAGCGTGTCCACATCGAGCTCTGCGTCAACTTCGTCAAGTGTGTCAACATCGTCAAGGTAGAAACAAACATAATGGTTTTACATTAGATCTTTAAGTTAAATGAAATTTATGGATCATGTCAATTATTGGTTGTAAGAGAACCAGTTAGATTATTGCTTTTATTTTCATTTAATATTTTTTCTGCAAATGATCCATAGTTTCTTTTCGCTGTTGTTAATGGACTGTTGTAGACATTGCATTTTTTAGCATTTTATATGAAACCTTGACAACTTTTTTGGTGTGTTTTATTTTCCAATAAGTGCATCAACCTCAAGTTCTGTGTCGACAACATCATCTGCGTCGACGTCATCTTCTGTTTCAACACCAACAACAACGAGGTATGAATGACGTCTGTTAGACCTTTTTTCTTAACCCCCGTGAGTTTTTTGCTCGACATAACTTAGTCATTACATCTTGTCATCTGGTTTATTTACCACTTCAAGGTTAATAGTGATAGTACTGATGTACGTGATATTATTTTGGGGTATTTAACTCAATGCGAAAGGTTACTTCTTTTTCATAACTGTTTTTAAGAATAAACGTGTTTTTGATTCAGGCTATCTATATTTCAATATCTGTTTTTAAAGGTTTTCTAAGGTTTATTATACTTGAGTTGAATTGGTTAGTACTTTCCCTTCCAGACTCCCCAATTGTTAATTTCTGCTTTGAACACGTAACTGTTTTAGTGGCCAGATAATGATTATATTATCTCTTTCTTCTATATCGCTAAGAGTATCGAGGTATAAAGGGTGATCGAGAGACTATGTTTCTAGACTTCGTGATGAAAAACTTTTCTCCACCGTAGTCGTCTTTTTTAAACGACTTTACTTGTCTTTCAGTATTTCTACATCAAGTTCTGCATCCCCATCATCGTCAGTATCGACGTCGTCTAGTGTGTCAACCTCATCAAGGTAGTTAATTATCTCATTTTCAAGGATCAATCCGTGTAATATCAAATAACCGCCTTTCTCCTTTTACTTGGGTAGTATCCATAAAAGAACTTCGTTGACGCTACTGTGATCAACTGGTTTAATTGAAAGAGAAAAATAGAAATGTTTCTCTGTCTTTCATAGTATTTCTACATCAAGTTTAACATCAACACCAACGACTGCTTCAACGTCTTCGTCAGCGTCGACGTCATCGAGTGCCTCAACGTCGTCCTCAGCGTCGACGTCATCAAGTGCTTCAACTTCGTCCTCAGCGTCGACGTCATCAAGTGCTTCAACGTCGTCTTCAGCGTCGACGTCATCAAGTGCTTCAACGTCGTCCTCAGCATCGACGTCATCAAGTGCTTCAACATCATCGTCAGTGTCCACATCATCAAGTATCTCAACATCTTCGTCAATTTCCACCTCATCGAGCATTTCAACATCGTCGTCGGCATCAACATCATCAAGCGCTTCGACTTCATCATCAGCGTCTACATCGTCTTCTGTTTCGACACCAACTACCACGAGGTAAGGACCTTTTCTCGTTCAGATCGCAATAGATGTGACCATTTTGTCCGAGCTCACTGATAAACGCATTCTGAAGAATTATTACTCTCTAACAGCTTGGTTCACATAATCCACAGCTACATTTTCTTAATCAGAGGAAACAATTTTGATCCAAACCTCACATAATGAAATTGTGATTTGTCAACTTTGTGCCTAATTTATCATCAGCCTTCATTTCCATTATAAATTATTTTGAATAGAAAGGTTGATACAATCCAAGAGCGTTTCAATCGAGTAATTGTTTTCAGCATTTCACAAGACCGTAAATTGCAATTGAAACATTGATCGAGAAAAAAAAAGCACCAATATTAGAAATTTACAGGGAAACAATTTAGCAATTGACTCAGGTAGTTATTATACCCTGGGGCCTTTAAAAATTTCAGTAGTATAGATAACTAACTTAAAAACTTAAATGCATTGGCCTTCAAGTAACTTTAAGTAGTGACAAAGAATTGGCATTACTGATTACACAGCAGCAAACAACATTTAGAAAAATGTCGATCAGATTTTAGTTGCTGTATTCTACATATGTTGCAGTTGTTTTCTCATGTTCCTTTTTATTTCTCTTTATAGTGTATCTACTTCAAGTTCCTCAAGTGTGTCAACTTCATCAAGGTACCATAAAAATATTTTATATGCATAGGAAATTTTGAAATAGGAAAGTCTCGCTTAAATGAAATTACAACCTAAGAAAGTATATGAGTTGTCTCTCAAACACCATTACACTTATCAACTTTATTTAGTGTTTCCACATCAAGCTCAGCATCGACATCGTCAAGTGTCTCAACTTCATCAAGGTATTAAAAGACAAGTGTTTTATATGACTTCCTATGCGTCTTTAAAATGTTTTATCGTTTCTTAAGAGCATCGTGTTTACCTCCGTTTTCTTGTTCCTTTTTGACTACTAGTACCCTCGATATAAAATCATTGAAACATGAATATTATTATTGATATCATCATTTTTAGCGCGTCAACTTCAAGTTCACTGTCAACATCTTCCTCGGCGTCCACGTCATCGAGTGTTTCCACACCAACAACGACGAGGTATTACTAACGCTTTAGAGACCTTGTCTCTATGTTATATCGAAAAAACAACTTTACACTTGGCTCTATGTTAATGGTCTTATCAAATATTTTGCATTTATTTCACTGTCAGTGTCAAAGTTGTCTTGTAAGTCAGCCCCATTAAGGCAATTAGCTATTTCATTTTTTTTATCCCGTTCCGAGAGATCTCAAATATATCGCCTTTGAATTTTACATAAAAAGCTTTTAAGGAGAATATTCTTCGAGGTTATTGTGAATATTAGCTGTTCTTAAAAGTGAAAAGTTAGAAAGAAACTTTTCTCTTACATATATTCCTTTCTTCCTCGTAGTGTATCTACATCAAGTTCGGCATCAACATCATCCAGTGCTTCAACCTCTTCGTCCTTATCAACATCATCTAGTGCTTCGACTTCATCATCAGTTTCGACATCCTCGAGTGTCTCAACATCGTCGTCACTGTCAACATCATCAAGTGCCTCGACATCGTCGTCAGTGTCGACATCATCAAGCATTTCAACATCGTCGTCGGCATCAACATCATCGAGCGCTTCAACATCATCATCAGTATCTACATCGTCTTCTGTTTCGACGCCAACTACCACAAGGTATGGAATTAATCGTGTTCAGATTAGAATAATTATGACCATTATGTCCGTGTTCTGCAATGCATTCATAAGAAATATTACTCCTGAGAAGCATGTCTCACAACATCTACACCTACTTTTCCTCACACTTTTAAATGATATTTCGTTAATGTCAATTTTATTGGCAAAATGAATACAAAATATAATACCGGCATTTATTTTTATTCTGAATAAACTTTAGTTGAAAGGAAATACACTGCGAGAGCCTTAAAATTGACTTATTCTTCTCATAGTTTTACAAGACTATGTAGATGACATTAAAATAAAAATATTGATCGAAAATAATCAGTAGTGCACATATCCAAAAAAAAAAGAAAATTTAGTAATTAAATGAGATAAATGCCATATCCTTACCTTTTAAAAGTGTCCAAATGATAGATATTTAAATTAAAAGAAACTTCAAATGGGTAAGACTTTAAAAAACTGGAATAAAGACAAAGAATTTGAATTTCTGATAGCACAGCACCAAGCAATGTTTAGAAAAACTCGATCAACTTTTAGCAGTGCTATTCGACATATGTTACAGTCATTTGATTCATGTTGCTTTTTATTTCTCTGTAAAGTGTGTCTACTTCAAGTTCGTCAAGTGTATCAACTTCATCAAGGTATCAAAAAACTATTTGATACGAATATGTAAATTTTAATTAAGAATTCTAGCTAAAGCAAAACTACAAAGCCAACCATAGAAAGTATATGAGATTTTTTCCAACACCATTGCATTTTTTTAATTTTATTTCAGTGTTTCGACATCAAGTTCAGCATCGACATCGTCAAGTGTGTCAACTTCATCAAGGTAATGTTGAATAACTGTTTTTCATTGCTTACGATACCAACTTAGTAATGTTTTTATTCCCTTTTCATTGCTTATACGATCAACATAAAACGATTGAAGCAGTTAAAGTTTTATTGACTTCATCATTTTCTAGCGCGTCAACTTCAAGTTCAGTGTCAACATCTTCCTCGGCGTCGACGTCATCAAGTGTTTCAACACCAACAACGACGAGGTACGAATAATGCTTTACAGACCTTGCTTCTTGACTATTTAATGTCTAATATATTGAAGGTCTTGGTGTTAACTTTTCGAATTCTACATCTAGTTTATGGCCAATCTCAACATTGTCCAGGTTTTCTCCCCCGTTTAGGGTATTTCCCTGTCTTATTCTTAGCGATTATTCTGTTTAATCGTTGATAGGCGTCGTTTCTAGTTTACGTATGTAATTTCTCTGAGGAAGTTTTTTAAGGTTATTGCGATCACCAAGTGTAATAAAATATAAATAAAGAAAAGAAAGAGATTATTCCCTTATATATGTTTTGATCTATCCCTTAGTGTCTCTACATCAAGTTCGGCATCAACATCATCAAGTGCTTCAACGTCGTCGTCTGCGTCGACATCATCAAGTGCTTCAACATCTTCCTCAGTGTCCACAACATCAAGCGTATCCACATCCTCGTCAATTTCGACCTCATTAAGCATTTCAACATATAAACCTCAGACAGAAACAAAGGTATCAACGAGGTTTCTCTCGTCGTACGTTTCGAAATCCTCTGGATTCGTTTTCTCGCTGTCGTCCAGTACCTTAACATCATCCTTAGCATCGACATCATCAAGTGCTTCAACATCGTCGTCAGTATCGACGTCATCGAGTACTTCAATATCATCGTCAGTATCGACATCATCGAGTGCTTCAACATCATCGTCAGTATCGACATCATCAAGCGTCTCAACATCGTCGTCAATTTCGACCTCATCAAGCATTTCAACATCGTCGTCGGCATCAACTTCATCAAGCGCTTCAACATCATCATCAGTGTCAACATCGTCTTCTGTTTCGACACCAACTACAACGAGGTATGTATTGGTTAAACTTAGTTCAATACCAATATTCATCTCAATATCAGTATTATGTGACAATATGATATTGAAGTCTTACATTGTTCCATTTCGAGAGAAAAGAAACTTTGACAATTACGCGTTTTTCTATTAAAATGTGGATGATACACTACAACTTTTATCAGGCTACAAACATTTCTCTCGCAGCTAAAAACTATTATGCTTCCTCATAATTACTAAGAAACTTCTTAGACTCCTTAAACATGTATATAGTCTGTTTTCGGGCCTAGGCTAAATTTACAATTGTACTGTGTGTACACTTTGATGTGAAATTTTGTTAATGCATTTCTTTACTTCAGTGCGTCTACTTCAAGTTCATCAAGTGTGTCAACTTCCTCAAGGTATTTGGAATGTGTTTTAAAGTTAGGTGGATCAGAAACAGATATCGATATATAATCATATTTAAAAGAGTAAATAGATAAACTAATGTGTTAGTCTTTTCGACGCATGAAATCTTTAAATTTTTTTGTAGCGTGTCCACATCGAGCTCTGCGTCAACTTCGTCAAGTGTGTCAACATCGTCAAGGTAGAAACAAACATAATGGTTTTAAATTAGATCTTTGAGTTAAATGAAATTTATGGATCATGTCAATTATTGGTTGTAAGAGAACCAGTTAGATTATTGCTTTTATTTTCATTTAATATTTTTTCTGCAAATGATGCATAGTTTCTTTTCGCTGTTGTTAGTGGACTGTTGTAGACATTGCATTTTTTTGCATTTTATATGAAACCTTGACAACTATGTTGATGTGTTTTATTTTCCAATAAGTGCATCAACCTCAAGTTCTGTGTCGACAACATCATCTGCGTCGACGTCATCTTCTGTTTCAACACCAACAACAACGAGGTATGAATGACGTCTGTTAGACCTTGTTTCTGAACCCCCGTGAGTTTTTTGCTCGACATAACTTAGTCATTACATCTTACAACAACAAACATATGAAACATATACGTCATTACATCTTGTCATCTGGTTTATTTCCCACTTCAAGGTTAATAGTGATACTATTGATGTACGTGATATTATTTTGGAGTATTTAACTCAATGCGAAAGGTTACTTTTTTCATAACTGTTTTTAAGAATAAACGGGTTTTTGATTCAGCCTATCTATATTTCAACATCTGTTTTTAAAGGTTTTCTAAGGTTTATTATACTTGAGTTGAATTGGTTAGTACTTTCCCTTCTTGACTCCCGAATTGATAATTTCTGCTTTGAACACGTAACTGTTTTAGTGGCCAGATAATGACTCTATCATATCTTTTTTCTATATCGCTAAGAGCATCGAGGTATAAAGGGTGATCGAGAGACTGTTTCTAGACTTCGTGACGAAAAACTTTTCTCTACCGTAGCCGTCTTTTTTAAACGACTTTACTTGTCTTTCAGTATTTCTACATCAAGTTCTGCATCCCCATCATCGTCAGTATCGACGTCGTCTAGTGTGACAACCTCATCGAGGTAGTGAATTATCTCCTTTTTAAGGATCAATCCGTGTAATCTCAAATAACCGCCTTTCTCGTTTTACTTGGGTAGTTTCCATAAAAAAACTTCGTTGACGCTACTGTGATCAACTGGTTTAATTGAAAGAGAAAAATATAAATGTTTGTCTCTCTTTAATAGTATTTCTACATCAAGTTTAACATCAACACCAACGACTGCTTCAACGTCTTCGTCAGCGTCGACGTCATCGAGTGCCTCAACGTCGTCCTCAGCGACGACGTCATCAAGTGCTTCAACCTCGTCCTCAGCGTCGACGTCATCAAGTGCTTCAACGTCGTCTTCAGCGTCGACGTCATCAAGTGCTTCAACGTCGTCCTCAGCATCGACGTCATCAAGTGCTTCAACATCGTCGTCAGTGTCCACATCATCAAGTATCTCAACATCTTCGTCAATTTCCACCTCATCGAGCATTTCATCATCGTCGTCGGCATCAACATCATCAAGCGCTTCGACTTCATCATCAGCGTCTACATCGTCTTCTGTTTCGACACCAACTACCACGAGGTAAGGACCTTTTCTCGTTCAGATCGCAATAGATGTGACCATTTTGTCCGAGCTCATTGATAAACGCATTCTGAAGAATTATTACTCTCTAACAGCTTGGTTCACATAATCCACAGCTACATTTTCTTAATCAGAGCAAACAATTTTGATCCAAACCTCACATAATGAAATTGTGATTTGTCAACTTTGTGCCTAATTTATCATCAGCCTTCATTTCCATTATAAATAATTTTGAATAGAACGGTTGATACAATCCAAGAGCGTTTCAATCGAGTAATTGTTTTTAGCATTTCACAAGACCGTAAATTGCAATTGAAATATTGATCGAGAAAAGAAAAACACCAATATTAGAAATTTACAGGGAAACAATTTAGCAATTGACTCAGGTAGTTATTATACCCTGGGGCCTTTAAAAATTTCAGTAGTATATATAACTAACTGAAAAACTTAAATGCATTGGCCTTCAAGTAACTTTAAGTAGTGAGAAAGAATTGGCATTGCTGATTACACAGCAGCAAACAACATTTAGAAAAATGTCGATCAGATTTTAGTTGCTGTATTCTACATATGTTGCAGTTGTTTTCTCATGTTCCTTTTTATTTCTCTTTATAGTGTATCTACTTCAAGTTCCTCAAGTGTGTCAACTTCATCAAGGTACCATAAAAATATTTTATATGCATTGGAAATTTTGAAATAGGAAAGTCTCGCTTAAATGAAATTACAACCAAAGAAAGTATATGAGTTGTCTCTCAAACACCATTACACTTATCAACTTTATTTAGTGTTTCCACATCAAGCTCAGCATCGACATCGTCAAGTGTCTCAACTTCATCAAGGTATTAAAAGACAAGTGTTTTATATGACTTCCTATGCGTCTTTAAAATGTTTTATCGTTTCTTAAGAGCATCGTGTTGACCTCCGTTTTCTTTTTCCTTTCTGACTACTAGTACCATCGATATAAAATCATTGAAACATAAATATTATTATTAATATCATCATTTTTAGCGCGTCAACTTCAAGTTCACTGTCAACATCTTCCTCGGCGTCCACGCCATCGAGTGTTTCCACACCAACAACGACGAGGTATTACTAACGCTTTAGAGACCTTGTCTCTATGTTATATCGAAAAAACAACTTTACACTTGGCTCTATGTTAATGGTCTTATCAAATATTTTGCATTTAATTCACTGTCAGTGTCAACGTTGTCTTGTGAGTCAGCCCCATTAAGGCAATTAGCTATTTAATTTTTTTAAACCGTTCCGAGAGATCTCAAATATATCGCCTTTGAATTTTACATAAAAAGCTTTTAACGAGAATATTCTTCGAGGTTATTGTGAATATTAGCTGTTCTTAAAAGTGAAAAGTTAGAAAGAAACTTTTCTCTTACATATATTCCTTTCTTCCTCGTAGTGTATCTACATCAAGTTCGGCATCAACATCATCCAGTGCTTCAACCTCTTCGTCCTTATCAACATCATCTAGTGCTTCGACTTCATCATCAGTTTCGACATCCTCGAGTGTCTCAACATCGTCGTCACTGTCAACATCATCAAGTGCCTCGACATCGTCGTCAGTGTCGACATCATCAAGCATTTCAACATCGTCGTCGGCATCAACATCATCGAGCGCTTCAACATCATCATCAGTATCTACATCGTCTTCTGTTTCGACGCCAACTACCACAAGGTATGGAATTAATCGTGTTCAGATTAGAATAATTATGACCATTATGTCCGTGTTCTGCAATGCATTCATAAGAAATATTACTCCTGAGAAGCATGTCTCACAACATCTACACCTACTTTTCCTCACACTTTTAAATGATATTTCGTTAATGTCAATTTTATTGGCAAAATGAATACAAAATATAACACCGGCATTTATTTTTATTCTGAATAAACTTTAGTTGAAAGGAAATACACTGCGAGAGCCTTAAAATTGACTTATTCTTCTCATAGTTTTACAAGACTATGTAGATGACATTAAAATTAAAATATTGATCGAAAATAATCAGTAGTGCACATATCAGAAAAAAAAAACAATTTTAGTAATTGAATAAGATAAATGCCATATCCTTAACTTTTAAAAGTGTCGAAATGATAGATATTTAAATTAAAAGAAACTTCAAATGGGTAAGGCTTTAAGAAACTGGAATAAAGACAAAGAATTTGAATTTCTGATAGCACAGCACCAAGCAATGTTTAGAAAAACTCGATCAATTTTTAGCAGTGCTATTCGACATATGTTGCAGTCATTTGATTCATGTTGCTTTTTATTTCTCTGTAAAGTGTGTCTACTTCAAGTTCGTCAAGTGTATCAACTTCATCAAGGTATCAAAAAACTATTTGATACGAATATTTAAATTTTAATTAAGAATTATAGCTAAAGCAAAACTACAAAGCCAACCATAGAAAGTATATGAGATTTTTTCCAACATCATTGCATTTTTTTAATTTTATTTCAGTGTTTCGACATCAAGTTCAGCATCGATATCGTCAAGTGTGTCAACTTCATCAAGGTAATGTTGAACAACTGTTTTTCATTGCTTACGATACCAACTTAGTAATGTTTTTTCCCTTTTCATTGCTTCTACGATCAACATAAAAGGATTGAAGCACTTAAAGTTTTATTGATTCCATCATTTTCTAGCGCGTCAACTTCAAGTTCAGTGTCAACATCTTCCTCGGCGTCGACGTCATCAAGTGTTTCAACACCAACAACGACGAGGTAGGAATAATGCTTTACAGAACTTGCTTCTTGACTATTTAATGTCTAATATATTGAAGGTCTTGGTGTTATCTTATCGAATTCTGCATCTAGTTTATGGCCAATCTCAACATTGTCCAGTTTTTCTCCCTCATTTAGGGTATTTCCCTGTCTTATTCTTAGTGATTATTCTGTTTAATCGTTGATAGGCGTCGTTTCTAGTTTACGTATGTAATTTCTATGAGGAAGTTTTTAAAGGTTATTGCGATCACCAAGTGTACTAAAATATAAATAAAGAAAAGAAAGAGATTATTCCCTTATATATATTTTGATCTATCCCTTAGTGTCTCTACATCAAGTTCGGCATCAACATCATCAAGTGCTTCAACATCGTCGTCAGTATCGACGTCATCGAGTACTTCAATATCATCGTCAGTATCGACATCATCGAGTGCTTCAACTTCATCGTCAGTATCGACATCGTCAAGCGTCTCAACATCGTCGTCAATTTCGACCTCATCAAGCATTTCAACATCGTCGTCGGCATCAACTTCATCAAGCGCTTCAACATCATCATCAGTGTCAACATCGACTTCTGTTTCGACACCAACTACAACGAGGTATGTATTGGTTAAACTTAGTTCAATACCAATATTCATCTCAATATCAGTATTATCTGACAATATGATATTGAAGTCTCACACATTACCATTTCGAGAGAAAAGAAACTTTGACAATTACGCTTTTACTTATTAAAATGTGGATGATACACTACAACTTTTATCAGGTTACAAACATTTCTCTCGCAGCTAAAAATTATTATGCTTCGTCATAATTACTAAGAAACTTCTTAGACTCCTTAAACATGTATATAGTCTGTTTTCGGGCCTAGGCTAAATTTACAATTGTACTGTGTGTATTCACTTTCATGTGAAATTTTAATGCATTTCTTTACTTCAGTGCGTCTACTTCAAGTTCATCAAGTGTGTCAACTTCCTCAAGGTATTTGGAATGTGTTTTAAAGTTAGGATGGATCAGACACAGATATAAATATATAATCATATTTAAAAGAGTAAATAGATAAACTAATGTGTTAGTCTTTTCGACGCATGAAATCTTTAAATTTTTTTGTAGCGTGTCCACATCGAGCTCTGCGTCATTTTCGTCAAGTGTGTCAACATCGTCAAGGTAGAAACAAACATAATGGTTTTACATTAGATCTTTAAGTTAAATGAAATTTATGGATCATGTCAATTATTGGTTGTAAGAGAACCAGTTAGATTATTGCTTTTATTTTCATTTAATATTTTTTCTGCAAATGATCCATAGTTTCTTTTCGCTGTTGTTAGTGGACTGTTGTAGACATTGCATTTTTTAGCATTTTATATGAAACCTTGAAAACTATTTTGATGTGTTTTATTTTCCAATAAGTGCATCAACCTCAAGTTCTGTGTCGACATCATCATCTCCGTCGACGTCATCTTCTGTTTCAACACCAACAACAACGAGGTATGAATGACGTCTGTTAGACCTTGTTTCTGAACCCCCGTGAGTTTTTTGCTCGACATAACTTAGTCATTACATCTTGTCATCTGGTTTATTTACCACTTCAAGGTTAATAGTGATAGTACTGATGTACGTGATATTATTTTGGAGTATTTAACTGAATGCGAAAGGTTACTTCTTTTTCATAACTGTTTTTAAGAATAAACGTGTTTTTGATTCAGCCTATCTATATTTCAATATCTGTTTTTAAAGGTTTTCTAAGGTTTATTATACTTGAGTTGAATTGGTTAGTACTTTCCCTTCCTGACTCCCCAATTGTTAATTTCTACTTTGAAGACGTAACTTTTTTAGTGGCCAGATAATGACTATATGATCTCTTTTTTCTATATCGCTAAGAGTATCGAGGTAAAAAGGGTGATCGAGAGACTATGTTTCTAGACTTCGTGACGAAAAACTTTTCTCTACCGTAGTCGTCTTTTTTAAACGACTTTACTTGTCTTTCGGTATTTCTACATCAAGTTCTGCATCCCCATCATCGTCAGTATCGACGTCGTCTAGTGCGTCAACCTCATCAAGGTAGTGAATTATCTCATTTTTAAGGATCAATCCGTGTAATCTCAAATAACCGCCTTTCTCCTTTTACTTGCGTAGTTTCCATAAAAGAACTTCGTTGACGCTACTGTGATCAACTGGTTTAATTGAAAGAGAAAAATAGAAATGTTTGTCTGTCTTTCATAGTATTTCTACATCAAGTTTAACATCAACACCAACGACTGCTTCAACGTCCTCGTCAGCGTCGACGTCATCGAGTGCCTCAACGTCGTCCTCAGCGTCGACGTCATCAAGTGCTTCAACTTCGTCCTCAGCGTCGACGTCATCAAGTGCTTCAACGTCGTCTTCAGCGTCGACGTCATCAAGTGCTTCAACGTCGTCCTCAGCATCGACGTCATCAAGTGCTTCAACATCGTCGTCAGTGTCCACATCATCAAGTATCTCAACATCTTCGTCAATTTCCACCTCATCGAGCATTTCAACATCGTCGTCGGCATCAACATCATCAAGCGCTTCGACTTCATCATCAGCGTCTACATCGTCTTCTGTTTCGACACCAACTACCACGAGGTAAGGACCTTTTCTCGTTCAGATCGCAATAGATGTGAGCATTTTGTCCGAGCTCATTGATAAACGCATTCTGAAGAATTATTACTCTCTAACAGCTTGGTTCACATAATCCACAGCTACATTTTCTTAATCAGAGCAAACAATTTTGATCCAAACCTCACATAATGAAATTGTGATTTGTCAACTTTGTGCCTAATTTATCATCAGCCTTCATTTCCATTATAAATAATTTTGAATAGAACGGTTGATACAATCCAAGAGCGTTTCAATCGAGTAATTGTTTTCAGCATTTCACAAGACCGTAAATTGCAATTGAAATATTGATCGAGAAAAGAAAAACACCAATATTAGAAATTTACAGGGAAACAATTTAGCAATTGACTCAGGTAGTTATTATACCCTGGGGCCTTTAAAAATTTCAGTAGTATAGATAACTAACTTAAAAACTTAAATGCATTGGCCTTCAAGTAACTTTAAGTAGTGAGAAAGAATTGGCATTGCTGATTACACAGCAGCAAACAACATTTAGAAAAATGTCGATCAGATTTTAGTTGCTGTATTCTACATATGTTGCAGTTGTTTTCTCATGTTCCTTTTTATTTCTCTTTATAGTGTATCTACTTCAAGTTCATCAAGTGTGTCAACTTCATCAAGGTACCATAAAAATATTTTATATGCATTGGAAATTTTGAAATAGGAAAGTCTCGCTTAAATGAAATTACAACCAAAGAAAGTATATGAGTTGTCTCTCAAACACCATTACACTTATCAACTTTATTTAGTGTTTCCACATCAAGCTCAGCATCGACATCGTCAAGTGTCTCAACTTCATCAAGGTATTAAAAGACAAGTGTTTTATATGACTTCCTATGCGTCTTTAAAATGTTTTATCGTTTCTTAAGAGCATCGTGTTGACCTCCGTTTTCTTTTTCCTTTCTGACTACTAGTACCATCGATATAAAATCATTGAAACATGAATATTATTATTAATATCATCATTTTTAGCGCGTCAACTTCAAGTTCACTGTCAACATCTTCCTCGGCGTCCACGCCATCGATTGTTTCCACACCAACAACGACGAGGTATTACTAACGCTTTAGAGACCTTGTCTCTATGTTATATCGAAAAAACAACTTTACACTTGGCTCTATGTTAATGGTCTTATCAAATATTTTGCATTTAATTCACTGTCAGTGTCAACGTTGTCTTGTGAGTCAGCCCCATTAAGGCAATTAGCTATTTAATTTTTTTAAACCGTTCCGAGAGATCTCAAATATATCGCCTTTGAATTTTACATAAAAAGCTTTTAAGGAGAATATTCTTAGAGGTTATTGTGAATATTAGCTGTTCTTAAAAGTGAAAAGCTAGAAAGAAACTTTTCTCTTACATATATTCCTTTCTTCCTCGTAGTGTATCTACATCAAGTTCGGCATCAACATCATCCAGTGCTTCAACCTCTTCGTCCTTATCAACATCATCTAGTGCTTTGACTTCATCATCAGTTTCGACATCCTCGAGTGTCTCAACATCGTCGTCACTGTCAACATCATCAAGTGCCTCGACATCGTCGTCAGTGTCGACATCATCAAGCATTTCAACATCGTCGTCGGCATCAACATCATCGAGCGCTTCAACATCATCATCAGTATCTACATCGTCTTCTGTTTCGACGCCAACTACCACAAGGTATGGAATTAATCGTGTTCAGATTAGAATAATTATGACCATTATGTCCGTGTTCTGCAATGCATTCATAAGAAATATTACTCCTGAGAAGCATGTCTCACAACATCTACACCTACTTTTCCTCACACTTTTAAATGATATTTCGTTAATGTCAATTTTATTGGCAAAATGAATACAAAATATAATACCGGCATTTATTTTTATTCTGAATAAACTTTAGTTGAAAGGAAATACACTGCGAGAGCCTTAAAATTGACTTATTCTTCTCATAGTTTTACAAGACTATGTAGATGACATTAAAATTAAAGTATTGATCGAAAATAATCAGTAGTGCACATATCCAAAAAAAAAGAAAATTTAGTAATTAAATGAGATAAATGCCATATCCTTAACTTTTAAACGTGTCGAAATGATAGATATTTAAATTAAAAAAAACTTCAAATGGGTAAGGCTTTAAGAAACTGGAATAAAGACAAAGAATTTGAATTTCTGATAGCACAGCACCAAGCAATGTTTAGAAAAACTCGATCAATTTTTAGCAGTCCTATTCGACATATGTTGCAGTCATTTGATTCATGTTGCTTTTTATTTCTCTGTAAAGTGTGTCTACTTCAAGTTCGTCAAGTGTATCAACTTCATCAAGGTATCAAAAAACTATTTGATACGAATATGTAAATTTAATTAAGAATTATAGCTAAAGCAAAACTACAAAGCCAACCATAGAAAGTATATGAGATTTTTTCCAACACCATTGCATTTTTTTAATTTTATTTCAGTGTTTCGACATCAAGTTCAGCATCGACATCGTCAAGTGTGTCAACTTCATCAAGGTAATGTTGAATAACTGTTTTTCATTGCTTACGATACCAACTTAGTAATGTTTTTATTCCCTTTTCATTGCTTATACGATCAACATAAAACGATAGAAGCACTTAATGTTTTATTGACTTCATCATTTTCTAGCGCGTCAACTTCAAGTTCAGTGTCAACATCTTCCTCGGCGTCGACGTCATCAAGTGTTTCAACACCAACAACGACGAGGTAGGAATAATGCTTTACAGACCTTGCTTCTTGACTATTTAATGTCTAATATATTGAAGGTCTTGGTGTTAACTTTTCGAATTCTACATCTAGTTTATGGCCAATCTCAACACTGTCCAGTTTTTCTCCCCCGTTTAGGGTATTTCCCTGTCTAATTCTTAGTGATTATTCTGTTTAATCGTTGATAGGCGTCGTTTCTAGTTTACGTATGTAATTTCTATGAGGAAGTTTTTTAAGGTTATTGCGATCACCAAGTGTAATAAAATATAAATAAAGAAAAGAAAGAGATTATTCCCTTATATATGTTTTGATCTATCCCTTAGTGTCTCTACATCAAGTTCGGCATCAACATCATCAAGTGCTTCAACGTCGTCGTCTGCGTCGACATCATCAAGTGCTTCAACATCTTCCTCAGTGTCCACAACATCAAGCGTATCCACATCCTCGTCAATTTCGACCTCATTGAGCATTTCAACATATAAACCTCAGACAGAAACAAAGGTATCAACGAGGTTTCTCTCGTCGTACGTTTCGAAATCCTCTGGATTCGTTTTCTCGCTGTCGTCCAGTACCTTAACATCATCCTTAGCATCGACATCATCAAGTGCTTCAACATCGTCGTCAGTATCGACGTCATCGAGTACTTCAATATCATCGTCAGTATCGACATCATCGAGTGCTTCAACATCATCGTCAGTATCGACATCATCAAGTGTCTCAACATCGTCGTCAATTTCGACCTCATCAAGCATTTCAACATCGTCGTCGGCATCAACTTCATCAAGCGCTTCAACATCATCGTCAGTGTCAACATCGTCTTCTGTTTCGACACCAACTACAACGAGGTATGTATTGGTTAAACTTAGTTCAATACCAATATTCATCTCAATATCAGTATTATGTGACAATATGATATTGAAGTCTCACATTGTACCATCTCGAGAGAAAAGAAACTTTTACAATTACGCGTTTTTCTATTAAAAGGTGGATGATACACTACAACTTTTATCAGGCTACAAACATTTCTCTCGCAGCTAAAAACTATTATGCTTCCTCATAATTACTAAGAAACTTCTTAGACTTCTTAAACATGTATATAGTCTGTTTTCGGGCCTAGGCTAAATTTACAATTGTACTGTGTGTACACTTTGATGTGAAATTTTAATGCATTTCTTTACTTCAGTGCGTCTACTTCAAGTTCATCAAGTGTGTCAACTTCCTCAAGGTATTTGGAATGTGTTTTAAAGTTAGGGTGGATCAGACACAGATATAAATATATAATCATATTTAGAAGAGTAAATAGATAAACTAATGTGTTAGTCTTTTCGACGCATGAAATCTTTAAATTTTTTTGTAGCGTGTCCACATCGAGCTCTGCGTCAACTTCGTCAAGTGTGTCAACATCGTCAAGGTAGAAACAAACATAATGGTTTTACATTAGATCTTTAAGTTAAATGAAATTTATGGATCATGTCAATTATTGGTTGTAAGAGAACCAGTTAGATTATTGCTTTTATTTTCATTTAATATTTTTTCTGCAAATGATCCATAGTTTCTTTTCGCTGTTGTTAGTGGACTGTTGTACACATTGCATTTTTTTGCATTTTATATGAAACCTTGACAACTATTTTGATGTGTTTTATTTTCCAATAAGTGCATCAACCTCAAGTTCTGTGTCGACAACATCATCTGCGTCGACGTCATCTTCTGTTTCAACACCAACAACAACGAGGTATGAATGACGTCTGTTAGATCTTGTTTCTGAACCCCTGTGAGTTTTTGCTCGACATAACTTAGTCATTACATCTTTTCATCTGGTTTATTTGCCACTTCAAGGTTATTAGTGTTAGTATTGATGTACGTGATATTATTTTGGAGTATTTAACTCAATGCGAAAGGTTACTTTTTTCATAACTGTTTTTAAGAATAAACGTGTTTTTGATGCAGCCTATCTATATTTCAATATCTGTTTTTAAAGGTTTTCTAAGGTTTATTATACTTGAGTTCAATTGGTTAGTACTTTTCCTTCCTGACTTCCCAATTGTTAATTTCTGCTTCGAAGACGTAACTGTTTTAGTGGCCAGATAATGTCTATATTATCTCTTTTTTCTATATCGCTAAGAGTATCTAGGTATAAAGGGTGATCGAGAGACTATGTTTCTAGACTTCGTGACAAAAATCTTTTCTCCACCGTAGCCGTCTTTTTTAAACGATTTTACTTGTGTTTCAGTATTTCTACATCAAGTTCTGCATCCACATCATCCTCAGTATCGACGTCGTCTAGTGTGTCAACCTCATCAAGGTAGTTAATTATCTCATTTTTAAGGATCAATCCGTGTAATCTCAAATAACCGCATTTCTCGTTTTACTTGGGTAGTTTCCATAAAAGAACTTCGTTGACGCTACTGTGATCAACTGGTTTAATTGAGAGAGAAAAATAGAAATGTTTGTCTGTCTTTCATAGTATTTCTACATCAAGTTTAACATCAACACCGACGACTGCTTCAACGTCTTCGTCAGCGTCGACGTCATCGAGTGCCTCAACGTCGTCCTCAGCATCGACGTCATCAAGTGCTTCAACATCATCCTCAGTGTCCACATCATCAAGTATCTCAACATCTTCGTCAATTTCCACCTCATCGAGCATTTCAACATCGTCGTCGGCATCAACATCATCCAGCGCTTCGACTTCATCAACAGCGTCTACATCGTCTTCTGTTTCGACACCAACTACCACGAGGTAAGGACCTTTTCTCGTTCAGATCGCAATAGATGTGAGCATTTTGTCCGAGCTCATTGATAAACGCATTCTGAAGAATTATTACTCTCTAACAGCTTGGTTCACATAATCCACAGCTACATTTTCTTAATCAGAGCAAACAATTTTGATCCAAACCTCACATAATGAAATTGTGATTTGTCAACTTTGTGCCTAATTTATCATCAGCCTTCATTTCCATTATAAATAATTTTGAATAGAAAGGTTGATACAATCCAAGAGCGTTTCAATCGAGTAATTGTTTTCAGCATTTCACAAGACCGTAAATTGCAATTGAAACATTGATCGAGAAAAAAAAAAACACCAATATTAGAAATTTACAGGGAAACAATTTAGCAATTGACTCAGGTAGTAATTATACCATGGGGCCTTTAAAAATTTCAGTAGTATAGATAACTAACTTAAAAACTTAAATGCATTGGCCTTCAAGTAACTTTAAGTAGTGACAAAGAATTGGCATTACTGATTACACAGCAGCAAAGAACGTCTAGAAAAATGTCGATCAGATTTTAGTTGCTGTATTCTACATATGTTGCAGTTGTTTTCTCATGTTCCTTTTTATTTCTGTTTATAGTGTATCTACTTCAAGTTCGTCAACTGTGTCAACTTCATCAAGGTACCATAAAAATATTTTCTATGCATAGGAAATTTTGAAATAGGAAATTCGCGCTTAAATGAAATTACAACCAAAGAAAGTATATGAGTTGTCTCTCAAACACCATTACACTTATCAACTTTATTTAGTGTTTCCACATCAAGCTCAGCATCGACATCGTCAAGTGTCTCAACTTCATCAAAGTATTAAAAGACCAGTGTTTTATATGACTTCCTATGCCTCTTTAAAACGTTTTATCGTTTGTTAAGAGCATCGTGTTGACCTCCGTTTTCTTTTTCCTTTTTGACTACTAATACCATCGATAGAAAATCATTGAAACATGAATATTATTACTAATATCATCATTTTTAGCGCGTCAACTTCAAGTTCACTGTCAACATCTTCCTCGGTGTCCACGTCATCGAGTGTTTCCACACCAACAACGACGAGGTATTACTAACGCTTTAGAGACCTTGTCTCTATGTTATATCGAAAAAAAAACTTTAGACGTGGCTCTATGTTAATGAACTTATCAAATATTTTGCATTTATTTCACTGTGAGTGTCAAAATTGTCTTCTGAGTCAGCCCCATTAAGGCAATTAGCTATTTCATTTTTTTTATATCGTTCCGAGAGATCTCAAATATGTCGCCTTTCTCTTTTACATAAAAAGCTTTTAAGGAGAATATTCTTAGAGGTTATTGTGAATATTAGCTGTTCTTAAAAGTGAAAAGTTAGAGAGACATTTTTCCCTTACATATATTCCTTTCTTCCTCGTAGTGTATCTACATCAAGTTCGGCATCAACATCATCCAGTGCTTCAACCTCTTCGTCCTTATCAACATCATCTAGTGCTTCGACTTCATCATCAGTTTCGACATCCTCGAGTGTCTCAACATCGTCGTCACTGTCAACATCATCAAGTGCCTCGACATCGTCGTCAGTGTCGACATCATCAAGCATTTCAACATCGTCGTCGGCATCAACATCATCGAGCGCTTCAACATCATCATCAGTATCTACATCGTCTTCTGTTTCGACGCCAACTACCACAAGGTATGGAATTAATCGTGTTCAGATTAGAATAATTATGACCATTATGTCCGTGTTCTGCTATGCATTCATAAGAAATATTACTCCTGAGCAGCATGTCTCACAACATCTACACCTACTTTTCCTCACACTTTTAAATGACATTTCGTTAATGTCAATTTTATTGGCAAAATGAATACAAAATATAACACCGGCATTTATTTTTATTCTGAATAAACTTTAGTTGAAAGGAAATACACTGCGAGAGCCTTAAAATTGACTTATTCTTCTCATAGTTTTACAAGACTATGTAGATGACATTAAAATTAAAGTATTGATCGAAAATAATCAGTAGTGCAAATATCCAAAAAAAAAAGAAAATTTAGTAATTAAATGAGATAAATGCCATATCCTTAACTTTTAAAAGTGTCGAAATGATAGATATTTAAATAAAAAGAAACTTGAAATGGGAAAGGCTTTAAGAAACTGGAATAAAGACAAAGAATTTGAATTTCTGATAGCACAGCACCAAGCAATGTTTAGAAAAACTCGATCAATTTTTAGCAGTGCTCTTCGACATATGTTGCAGTCATTTGATTCGTGTTGCTTTTTATTTCTCTGTAAAGTGTGTCTACTTCAAGTTCGTCAAGTGTATCAACTTCATCAAGGTATCAAAAAACTATTTGATATGAATATGTAAATTTTAATTAAGAATTATAGCTAAAGCAAAACTACAAAGCCAACCATAGAAAGTATATGAGATTTTTTCCAACAGCATTGGATATTTTTAATTTTATTTCAGTGTTTCGACATCAAGTTCAGCATCGACATCGTCAAGTGTGTCAACTTCATCAAGGTAATGTTGAACAACTGTTTTTCATTGCTTACGATACCAACTTAGTAATGTTTTTTCCCTTTTCATTGCTTATACGATCAACATAAAACGATTGAAGCACTTAAAGTTTTATTGACTTCATCATTTTCTAGTGCGTCAACTTCAAGTTCAGTGTCAACATCTTCCTCGGCGTCGACGTCATCAAGTGTTTCAACACCAACAACGACGAGGTAGGAATAATGCTTTACAGACCTTGCTTCTTGACTATTTAATGTCTAATATATTGAAGGTCTTGGTGTTATCTTATCGAATTCTGCATCTAGTTTATGGCCAATCTCAACATTGTCCAGTTTTTCTCCCTCACTTAGGGTATTTCCCTGTCTAATTCTAAGGGATTATTCTGTTTAATCGTTGATAGGCGTCGTTTCTAGTTTACGTATGTAATTTCTATGAGGAAGTTTTTTAAGGTTATTGCGATCACCAAGTGTACTAAAATATAAATAAAGAAAAGAAAGAGATTATTCCCTTATATATGTTTTGATCTATCCCTTAGTGTCTCTACATCAAGTTCGGCATCAACATCATCAAGTGCTTCAACATCGTCGTCAGTATCGACGTCATCGAGTGCTTCAACATCATCGTCAGTATCGACATCATCAAGCGTCTCAACATCGTCGTCAATTTCGACCTCATCAAGCATTTCAACATCGACGTCGGCATCAACTTCATCAAGCGCTTCAACATCATCATCAGTGTCAACTTCGACTTCTGTTTCGACACCAACTACAACGAGGTATGTATTGGTTAAACTTAGTTCAATACCAATATTCATCTCAATATCAGTATTATGTGACAAAATGATATTGAAGTCTCACATTGTACCATTTCGAGAGAAAAGAAACTTTGACAATTACGCTTTTATCTATTAAAATGTGGATGATACACTACAACTTTTATCAGGTTACAAATATTTCTCTCGCAGCTAAAAATTATTATGCTTCATCATAATTACTAAGAAACTTCTTAGACTCCTTAAACATGTATATAGTCTGTTTTCGGGCCTAGGCTAAATTTACAATTGTACTGTGTGTATATACTTTGATGTGAAATTTTAATGCATTTCTTTACTTCAGTGCGTCTACTTCAAGTTCATCAAGTGTGTCAACTTCCTCAAGGTATTTGGAATGTGTTTTAAAGTTAGGGTGGATCCGACACAGATATAAATATATAATCATATTTAAAAGAGTAAATAGATAAACTAATGTGTTAGTCTTTTCGACGCATGAAATCTTTAAATTTTTTTGTAGCGTGTCCACATCGAGCTCTGCGTCAACTTCGTCAAGTGTATCAACATCGTCAAGGTAGAAACAAACATAATGGTTTTACATTAGATCTTTAAGTTAAATGAAATTTATGGATCATGTCAATTATTAGTTGTAAGAGAACCAGTCAGATTATTGCTTTTATTTTCATTTAATATTTTTTCTGCAAATGATCCATAGTTTCTTTTCGCTGTTGTTAGTGGACTGTTGTAGACATTGCATTTTTTTGCATTTTATATGAAAACTTGACAACTATTTTGGTGTGTTTTATTTTTCAATAAGTGCATCAACCTCAAGTTCTGTGTCGACAACATCATCTGCGTCGACGTCATCTTCTGTTTCAACACCAACAACAACGAGGTATGAATGACGTCTGTTAGATCTTGTTTCTGAACCCCCGTGAGTTTTTTGCTCGACATAACTTAGTCATTACATCTTGTCATCTGGTTTATTTACCACTTCAAGGTTAATAGTGATAGTACTGATGTACGTGATATTATTTTGGGGTATTTAACTCAATGCGAAAGGTTACTTCTTTTTCATAACTGTTTTTAAGAATAAACGTGTTTTTGATTCAGGCTATCTATATTTCAATATCTGTTTTTAAAGGTTTTCTAAGGTTTATTATACTTGAGTTGAATTGGTTAGTACTTTCCCTTCCTGACTCCCCAGTTGTTAATTTCTGCTTTGAAGACGTAACTGTTTTAGTGGCCAGATAATGACTATATAATCTCCTTTTTCTATATCGATAAGAGTATCGAGGTATAAAGGGTGATCGAGAGACTATGTTTCTAGACTTCGTGACGAAAAACTTTTCTCCCCCGTAGCCGTCTTTTTTAAACGACTTTCCTTGTCTTTCAGTATTTCTACATCAAGTTCTGCATCCCCATCATCGTCAGTATCGACGTCGTCTAGTGCGTCAACCTCATCAAGGTAGTTAATTATCTCATTTTTAAGGATCAATCCGTGTAATCTCAAATAACCGCCTTTCTCGTTTTACTTGGGTAGTTTCCATAAAAGAACTTCGTTGACGCTACTGTGATCAACTGGTTTAATTGAAAGAGAAAAATAGAAATGTTTGTCTGATGTCTTTCATAGTATTTCTACATCAAGTTTAACATCAACACCAACGACTGCTTCAACGTCTTCGTCAGCGTCGACGTCATCAAGTGCCTCAACGTCGTCCTCAGCGTCGACGTCATCAAGTGCTTCAACTTCGTCCTCAGCGTCGACGTCATCAAGTGCTTCAACGTCGTCTTCAGCGTCGACGTCATCAAGTGCTTCAACGTCGTCCCCAGCATCGACGTCATCAAGTGCTTCAACATCATCGTTAGTGTCCACATCATCAACTATCTCAACATCTTCGTCAATATCCACCTCATCGAGCATTTCAACATCGTCGTCGGCATCAACATCATCAAGCGCTTCGACTTCATCATCAGCGTCTACATCGTCTTCTGTTTCGACACCAACTACCACGAGGTAAGGACCTTTTCTCGTTCAGATCGCAATAGATGTGACCATTTTGTCCGAGCTCATTGATAAACGCATTCTGAAGAATTATTACTCTCTAACAGCTTGGTTCACATAATCCACAGCTACATTTTCTTAATCAGAGCAAACAATTTTGATCCAAACCTCACATAATGAAATTGTGATTTGTCAACTTTGTGCCTAATTTATCATCAGCCTTCATTTCCATTATAAATAATTTTGAATAGAAAGGTTGATACAATCCAAGAGCGTTTCAATCGAGTAATTGTTTTCAGCATTTCACAAGACCGTAAATTGCAATTGAAACATTGATCGAGAAAAAAAAAAACACCAATATTAGAAATTTACAGGGAAACAATTTAGCAATTGACTCAGGTAGTAATTATACCATGGGGCCTTTAAAAATTTCAGTAGTATAGATAACTAACTTAAAAACTTAAATGCATTGGCCTTCAAGTAACTTTAAGTAGTGACAAAGAATTGGCATTACTGATTACACAGCAGCAAAGAACGTCTAGAAAAATGTCGATCAGATTTTAGTTGCTGTATTCTACATATGTTGCAGTTGTTTTCTCGTGTTCCTTTTTATTTCTGTTTATAGTGTATCTACTTCAAGTTCGTCAACTGTGTCAACTTCATCAAGGTACCATAAAAATATTTTCTATGCATAGGAAATTTTGAAATAGGAAATTCGCGCTTAAATGAAATTACAACCAAAGAAAGTATATGAGTTGTCTCTCAAACACCATTACACTTATCAACTTTATTTAGTGTTTCCACATCAAGCTCAGCATCGACATCGTCAAGTGTCTCAACTTCATCAAAGTATTAAAAGACCAGTGTTTTATATGACTTCCTATGCCTCTTTAAAACGTTTTATCGTTTGTTAAGAGCATCGTGTTGACCTCCGTTTTCTTTTTCCTTTTTGACTACTAATACCATCGATAGAAAATCATTGAAACATGAATATTATTACTAATATCATCATTTTTAGCGCGTCAACTTCAAGTTCACTGTCAACATCTTCCTCGGTGTCCACGTCATCGAGTGTTTCCACACCAACAACGACGAGGTATTACTAACGCTTTAGAGACCTTGTCTCTATGTTATATCGAAAAAAAAACTTTAGACGTGGCTCTATGTTAATGAACTTATCAAATATTTTGCATTTATTTCACTGTGAGTGTCAAAATTGTCTTCTGAGTCAGCCCCATTAAGGCAATTAGCTATTTCATTTTTTTTATATCGTTCCGAGAGATCTCAAATATGTCGCCTTTCTCTTTTACATAAAAAGCTTTTAAGGAGAATATTCTTAGAGGTTATTGTGAATATTAGCTGTTCTTAAAAGTGAAAAGTTAGAGAGACATTTTTCCCTTACATATATTCCTTTCTTCCTCGTAGTGTATCTACATCAAGTTCGGCATCAACATCATCCAGTGCTTCAACCTCTTCGTCCTTATCAACATCATCTAGTGCTTCGACTTCATCATCAGTTTCGACATCCTCGAGTGTCTCAACATCGTCGTCACTGTCAACATCATCAAGTGCCTCGACATCGTCGTCAGTGTCGACATCATCAAGCATTTCAACATCGTCGTCGGCATCAACATCATCGAGCGCTTCAACATCATCATCAGTATCTACATCGTCTTCTGTTTCGACGCCAACTACCACAAGGTATGGAATTAATCGTGTTCAGATTAGAATAATTATGACCATTATGTCCGTTTTCTGCTATGCATTCATAAGAAATATTACTCCTGAGAAGCATGTCTCACAACATCTACACCTACTTTTCCTCACACTTTTAAATGATATTTTGTTAATGTCAATTTTATTGGCAAAATGAATACAAAATATAATACCGGCATTTATTTTTATTCTGAATAAACTTTAGTTGAAAGGAAATACACTGCGAGAGCCTTAAAATTGACTTATTCTTCTCATAGTTTTACAAGACTATGTAGATGACATTAAAATTAAAATATTGATCGAAAAAAATCAGTAGTGCACATATCAAAAAAAAAAAACAATTTTAGTAATTGAATGAGATAAATGCCATATCCTTAACGTTTAAAAGTGTCCAAATAATAGATATTTAAATTAAAAGAAACTTGAAATGGGTAAGGCTTTAAGAAACTGGAATAAAGACAAAGAATTTGAATTTCTGATAGCACAGCACCAAGCAATGTTTAGAAAAACTCGATCAATTTTTAGCAGTGCTATTCGACATATGTTGCAGTCATTTGATTCATGTTGCCTTTTATTTCTCTTTAAAGTGTGTCTACTTCAAGTTCGTCAAGTGTATCAACTTCATCAAGGTATCAAAAAACTATTTGATTCGAATATGTAAATTTTAATTAAGAATTATAGCTAAAGCAAAACTACAAAGCCAACCATAGAAAGTATATGAGATTTTTTCCAACACCATTGCATTTTTTTAATTTTATTTCAGTGTTTCGACATCAAGTTCAGCATCGACATCGTCAAGTGTGTCAACTTCATCAAGGTAATGTTGAACAACTGTTTTTCATTGCTTACGATACCAACTTAGTAATGTTTTTATTCCCTTTTCATTGCTTATACGATTAACATAAAATGATTGAAGCACTTAAAGTTTTATTGACTTCATCATTTTCTAGCGCGTCAACTTCAAGTTCAGTGTCAACATCTTCCTCGGCGTCGACGTCATCAAGTGTTTCAACACCAACAACGACGAGGTAGGAATAATGCTTTACAGACCTTGCTTCTTGACTATTTAATGTCTAATATATTGAAGGTCTTGGTGTTAACTTTTCGAATTCTACATTTAGTTTATGGCCAATCTCAACATTGTCCAGTTTTTCTCCCCCGTTTAGGGTATTTCCCTGTCTAATTCTTAGCGATTATTCTGTTTAATCGTTGATAGGCGTCGTTTCTAGTTTACGTATGTAATTTCTATGAGGAAGTTTTTTAAGGTTATTGCGATCACCAAGTGTAATAAAATATAAATAAAGAAAAGAAAGAGATTATTCCCTTATATATGTTTTGATCTATCCCTTAGTGTCTCTACATCAAGTTCGGCATCAACATCATCAAGTGCTTCAACGTCGTCGTCTGCGTCGACATCATCAAGTGCTTCAACATCTTCCTCAGTGTCCACAACATCAAGCGTATCCACATCCTCGTCAATTTCGACCTCATTGAGCATTTCAACATATAAACCTCAGACAGAAACAAAGGTATCAACGAGGTTTCTCTCGTCGTACGTTTCGAAATCCTCTGGATTCGTTTTCTCGCTGTCATCCAGTACCTTAACATCATCCTTAGCATCGACATCATCAAGTGCTTCAACATCGTCGTCAGTATCGACGTCATCGAGTACTTCAATATCATCGTCAGTATCGACATCATCGAGTGCTTCAACATCATCGTCAGTATCGACATCATCAAGTGTCTCAACATCGTCGTCAATTTCGACCTCATCAAGCATTTCAACATCGTCGTCGGCATCAACTTCATCAAGCGCTTCAACATCATCGTCAGTGTCAACATCGTCCTCTGTTTCGACACCAACTACAACGAGGTATGTATTGGTTAAACTTAGTTCAATACCAATATTCATCTCAATATCAGTATTATGTGACAATATGATATTGAAGTCTCACATTGTACCATCTCGAGAGAAAAGAAACTTTGACAATTACGCTTTTTTCTATTAAAATGTGGATGATACACTACAACTTTTATCAGGCTACAAACATTTCTCTCGCAGCTAAAAACTATTATGCTTCCTCATAATTACTAAGAAACTTCTTAGACTCCTTTAACATGTATATAGTCTGTTTTCGGGCCTAGGCTAAATTTACAATTGTACTGTGTGTATACACTGATGTGAAATTTTAATGCATATCTTTACTTCAGTGCGTCTACTTCAAGTTCATCAAGTGTGTCAACTTCCTCAAGGTATTTGGAATGTGTTTTAAAGTTAGGGTGGATCAGACACAGATATAAATATATAATCATATTTAAAAGAGTAAATAGATAAAGTAATGTGTTAGTCTTTTCGACGCATGAAATCTTTAAATTTTTTTGTAGCGTGTCCACATCGAGCTCTGCGTCAACTTCGTCAAGTGTGTCAACATCGTCAAGGTAGAAACAAACATAATGGTTTTACATTAGATCTTTAAGTTAAATGAAATTTATGGATCATGTCAATTATTTGTTGTAAGAGAACCAGTCAGATTATTGCTTTTATTTTCATTTAATATTTTTTCTGCAAATGATCCATAGTTTCTTTTCGCTGTTGTTAGTGGACTGTTGTAGACATTGTATTTTTTTGCATTTTATGTGAAACCTTGACAACTATTTTGGTGTGTTTTATTTTCCAATAAGTGCATCAACCTCAAGTTCTGTGTCGACAACATCATCTGCGTCGACGTCATCTTCTGTTTCAACACCAACAACAACGAGGTATGAATGACGTCTGTTAGATCTTGTTTCTGAACTCCCGTGAGTTTTTGCTCGACATAACTTAGTCATTACATCTTGTCATCTGGTTTATTTGCCACTTCAAGGTTATTAGTGATAGTATTGATGTACGTGATATTATTTTGGAGTATTCAACTCAATGCGAAAGGTTCCTTTTTTCATAACTGTTTTTAAGAATAAACGTGTTTTTGATGCAGCCAATCTATATTTCAATATCTGTTTTTAAAAGTTTTCTAAGGTTTATTATACTTGAGTTGAATTGGTTCGTACTTTCCCTTGCTGACTCCCCAATTGTAAATTTCTGCTTTAAAGACGTAACTGTTTCAGTGGCCAGATAATGTCTATATTATCTCTTTTTTCTATATCGGTAAGAGCATCGAGGTATAAACGGTGATCGAGAGACTATCTTTCCTTACTATGTTTCTAGACTTCTCCACCGCAGCCGTCTTTTTTAAACTACTTCACTTGTCTTTCAGTATTTCGTCAGTATCAACATCATCAAGTGCTTCAACATCGTCGTCAGCGTCATCATCATCAAGCGCTTCCACATCTTCGTCAGCATCGACATCATCAAGTGCTTCAACATCATCTTCAGTGTCGACTTCATCAAGTGTCTCAACATCGTCGTCAATTTCGACTTCATCAAGCATTTCAACATCGTCGTCGGCATCAACTTCATCAAGCGCTTCAACATCATCATCAGTGTCGACATCGTCCTCTGTTTCCACACCAACTACAACGAGGTATGAATTGCATAGACTCAGCTCAATATCTATATTCAGCTCAATATCAGTATCATGTGACAATATGATATTCAAGTCTCACTTTGTACCATTTCGACACAAAAGAATTACAATTAAAGTCTTGATAGTTATGCTTTTTCCCATTAGAATTTGGTTGATATCATACAACCTTTTGTTAGGTTGCAAGCTTTTACTCTTGCAATAAAAAAAATTCTCCTTCGTCTTAATTGCTAAGAGATTTCTTAGACTCCTTAAACATGTACATAGTTTATTTTCGGACTTACCGTATGTTAAAACTTTAGTGCTATGTTAAAGCTTTGTTGTGTACATACAGTTTGATGTGAAATTTTAATCACGTCTTTATTTCAGTGTGTCTACTTCAAGTTCATCAAGTGTGTCAACCTCCTCGAGGTATATATAATGTGTTTTAAAGTTATAAATCTATAATCATATCAAAGATATAAATAATATCAAAGATATAAATCTATAATCATATTTAAAAGAGTAAATAGATAAACTAATGTGTTAGTCTTTCCGACGCATGAAATTTTTAAATTCTTTTGTAGTGTGTCGACATCGAGCTCTGCGTCAACTTCGTCAAGTGTGTCAACATCGTCAAGGTAGAAACAAACATAATGGTTTTACATTAGATCTTTAAGTTAAATGAAATTTATGGATCATGTCAATTATTGGTCGTAAGGTTTTACATTAGATTTTTAAGTTAACTGAAATTTATATTATTCTGGATCATGTCAATTATTGGTTGTAAGAGGACTAGTTAGTTCATTGGTTTTATTTTCATTTAATCTTTTTTCTGCAAATGATTTTTTCTTTTCGCTGTTGTTAATGGACTGTTGTAAACATTGCATTTTTTGCATTTTATATGAAACCTTGACAACTACTTTGGTGTTTTATTTTCCAATCAGCGCATCAACCTCAAGTTCTGTGTCGACATCATCATCGGCGTCGACGTCATCTAGTGTTTCAACACCAACAACAACGACGTATGAATTAGCTCTTTTAGACCTTGTTTATGGACCTCTGTGAATTTTTTGCTGGACATAACTTAGACACTACATCTTATCATCTAGTTTATTTACCTCTGCAAAGTTATTAATGGTGTCGTTAATACATGTGATACTATTTTGGGGTGTTTAACGCGACGCGACAACGTTTTTTTCACAACTGTTTTTAAGAATAAACATGTTTTGATTCAGACTATCTTTACCTCAATATCTGTTGATAAAGGTCGTCAATTTTTATTTTATACTTGAGTTGACTTGGTCAATAGTTACTCTTATTGACTCCTTAATTGTAAATTTCTGCCTTGAAGACAGAAACGTTTAAGTAGCCAGATAATTTTTATGCTATCTTAAAATGTTTTGCTCCTTTTTCGTACACAGTTAAGAGGATCGAGGTGAATAATGGAGATTTAGAGACCTTGTTTGTAGACTTCGTGACGAAAAACCTTTATCCGCCGGAACCGTCTTTCTTAAAGTACTTTACTTGTCTTTCAGTATTTCTACATCAAGTTCTGTATCCACATCATCGTCAATCTCGACGTCGTCTAGTGTGTCAACCTCATCAAGGTAGTTAGTTATCTCATTTATGAAGATCAATCCGTGTGATTTCAAATACGCGCCTTTCTCATTTTACTTGGGTAGTTTCCATAAAAAAACGTCGTTGACGCAATTGTGATCAACTGGTTTATTTGAAAGTGAAAGTAGAAATAAAGGAAATGTTTCTTGTTAAGATTGTCTGAACTCTTTCATAGTATATCTGCATCAAGTTCGGCATCAACGTCATCAAGTGCTTCAACCTCGTCTTCACGTTCAACATCATCGAGTGCTTCAACGTATTCGTCAGCATCGACGTCATCAAGTGTTTCAACGTCGTCGTCAGTGTCCACATCGTCGAGTGCTTCAACGACGTCGTCAGCATCGACGTCGTCAAGTGCTTCAACGTCGTCGTCAGTGTCCACGTCATCAAGTGTTTCAACATCTTCGTCAATTTCTACCTCATCGAGCATTTCTACATCTTCGTCGGCATCAACATCATCAAGCACTTCAACATCATCATCAGCGTCTACATCGTCCTCTGTTTCGACACCAACTACCACGAGGTAAGGACTTAATCTCGTTAAGATCACAAAAGATGTGACCACTTTCTCTGAGTTCTGAAACGCATTCTGAATAGTTATTACCCCCAAACAGCTTACCTCAAATAATCCACAGCTGCTTTTTCTCATGCAGACTAAACAATTTTGATCTAAGTCTCACACACTTTTAGTTGTGACTAGTCAAATTTGAGCCAAAGATATCATCACCCTTCATTTTCATTATAAATAAATTTTAGTAGATAGGTTAGTACAATCCGAAAGCGTTTAAATCGTGTAATTATTTTTAGCATTTTGCAAGACCACATATAAGGCATTGAAATTGAATCATTGGTTAAAAAAAAAACAATAGCAGAAAACTTAAAAATTTGAAATGGATAGGGCCTCAAGTATCTATAAGCAGTGACAAAGAGTTGGCATTACCGATCGCACAGCAACGAGCAAAATTTAGAAAATTTAGATTAAATTTTAGTTATATATGTTGCACTTGTTTTCAAATATTCCTTTCTATTTCTCCCTACAGTGTGTCTACTTCAAGTTCGTCAAGTGTGTCGACTTCATCAAGGTATCATAAAAATATTTCATACCCATATGCGATTTTAAAGTAAGTTATTGCTTGAGCGAAACTACAAAGCCAATCATAGAAAGTATATGAGCTCTATCTCAAATGCCATTACACTTTTCAATTTTATTTTAGTGTTTCGACATCAAGTTCAGCATCGACATCATCAAGCGTTTCAACTTCATCAAGGTAAGGAAAGACAATGGTGTTACATTACTTCCTACGCCTTTTTAAAACGTTTTATCGTTTGTTAATAACATCGTGTTAACCTCTGCTTTCTTTTTCCTTTTATTGCTAATACCATCAATATAAAACCATTGAAACACAGGTATTTTTATTGATATCATCATTTTTAGCGCGTCAACTTCAAGTTCAGTGTCAACATCTTCCTCGGCGTCGACGTCATCGAGTGTTTCGACACCAACAACGACGAGGTAGGAATAATGCTTAAGAGACCTTGTTTCTAGACTTTGTGAGAAAGCCTAACTTTATTCCTAGATTATGTTGGGCTACTCGTAGTTCTTTGGTATTTCTTAATCATATAATTGCATCCACTTTATCGTCAATCTCAACATCTTCTGGTGAGTTAACCCCGTCAAGGTAAATAGCCATCTAAATTTTTAAAGATCATTACGTGTGATCTCAGAATTACATCTTTACCTCTTGGTATAAGTACTTTCTTTCGGGGAACTTTTGCAAGGTTATTCGGATTAACAGATGAATTTAGATTTAAAAAGAAGAAAGGAAAGAAATCGTTTTGTTTAAGATGTATTATAATATCTCTCCTAGTGCCTCTACATCAAGTTCGGTATCAACATCATCCAGTGCTTCAACCTCGTCGTCACGGTCAACATCATCAAGTGCTTCAACTTCATCATCGGTATCGACATTCTCCAGCGTTTCTACGTCGTCATCAGTGGCGACATCGTCAACTGCTTCAACCTCGTCGTCAGCATCGACGTCATCAAGTGCTTCAACTTCGTCCTCAGGGTCAACATCATCAAGTGCCTCAACTTCGTCCACAGCGTCAACATCATCGAGTGCCCCAACATCGTCATCAGCGTCGACATCATCAAGTGCTTCAACTTCTTCGTCAGTGTCCACATCATCAAGTATTTCAACATCTTCGTCAATTTCGACCTCATCGAGCATTTCAACATCGTCGTCGGCATCAACATCATCCAGCGCTTCAACATCATCATCAGCGTCTACATCGTCCTCTGTTTCGACACCAACTACCACAAGGTAAGGATTTCATGTCGTTGAGATTACTATAGATGTGACCATTAAGTCTGCGCTCTGGAATGCATTCATAAATAGATATTATACATGAACAGCTTGTCTCACAAAATCTACACCTACCTTTCATAAATAACTTTGAACGATTTTGATCTAAGCGTGGGTTTATGTGGTTTTGAATAGTCAGAGCTGTGCCAAAATATTATCAGCCTTTTATTCAGAGTAAATTTTAGTATATTGTATTTATTCTCCTTGAGCGTTCAAATCGACTCGTTGTCCCAAGTGTTTTACATGATCAAATAAATGACATAAATAATAAACAAAGATTAAAAACTCTGTACTCCACATGTACAAAATAGATATTTAAATTAAAAGCAACATAAAATAGGTAAGGCTTCAAGAAGCTTGAAACAAAGACAAAGTATTGGAATTTCTGATAGCACAGCACCAAAGAAATGATTTGAAAACTTTATCAAATATTAGTGGTGCAATTCTACATATGTTACAGTCGGTTTGTCATGTTGCTTTTTATTTCTCTCTAAAGTTTGTCTACTTCAAGTTCGTCAAGTGTGTCAACTTCATCCAGGTATCAAAAAATTTATTTGATTCACAGACGTAATTTTAAAATTAGGATTACGGCTTGAATGAAGCTACAAAGCCAACCTGAGAAACCCTTTAAGCTGCCTTTCTAACGCCGTTACATTTTTTTGTATCATTTAGTGTTTCGACATCAAGTTCCGCGTCGACGTCATCAAGTGTCTCAACTTCTTCAAGGTAATGAAAGACGATTGTGTTACAATACTTTTCATGCTTACTTGAAATGTTTTTTCCTTTTATTTGAAGTTTATTAGGAGCATCGTGCTAAGCTCTCTATTTCGTTTTCTTTTTATTGCACATACCATCAACATAAAGCAATTAAAACGCGATTTTGTTATTATCATCATTTTCAGCGCTTCAACTTCAAGTTCCGTGTCGACGTCATCATCAGCGTCGACATCTTCGAGTGTTTCAACACCAACAACGACAAGGTATAAATGACATTTTAGTGACCTTTTCCTGGATCTCTAAAGGTGACAACTTTAATTTAATTCTTTTAAGGCTTAACATAATAATTACGAAAGAGATGTATTGACTTTTGTATAAAGGCCCGTGCAAACGCTCGCAACAACACGCAACATCGTTGGGCCAACATTGCTGTCTCGTGTTGCGCGAAGTTAGCCAATGTGTGCAAAGGCTCGCAACAAGTGACAACATGTTGGGTCTTTAGATGAGAAACTGTAGCCTGTCCAAATAAATCCAACTGGATTTGTAGTTTTCACCTAGTCCTTGGCCAGATGTTTTTGCCTCTCGGCCAATTTGAGCACGCAAACTAGTAATCTTCGCCTTGATTTCTGCAACGTCAATGTCCAGAATGTCTCTCATCTCTTCGGAAGCTCTTTCGCGTTTGCTTCGCATGTGGTAATCCTTTTTGTTGACATCCTACAAGCAATCTTTTTCCCCAAGAAGATCGATCAGTTGATCGATTTCCGATTCCGTCCACCTTCTAGCTCTTCCTCCGTCTTTTCCGTCACTAGCCGCTTTCTTTTTGCTCTTGGTTGCTGTTAATTCCCCGATTAATTCCTCGTTCACGTTTTCCATATCCGACACCATGTTGATTTCTTGTTCGCATGTATTTGTGTTTTGAAATCTCAGTGGATACGTGGCATGTAGTGCGCATGCACCGGCGCAACATTGTTGGATGTACTGTGAAAACGAACGCAACATTGTTGGACCACGCTTCGATGACCGCGAAACAATAGAAACGTTGGCACTTGTTGGCTCTGAAGTTTGACCAGTTTCAAACCTCATCCAACAACTTCCAACAAGTCGTAACAACACGCAACAACACACAACATGGTGTGCAAACGGTCGCAACATGTTGGGCCCAACAATGTTGCGTCTTGTTGGCCAACAATGTTGCGAGCGTTTGCACGGGCCTTAGGCTTGGTATAAAAGTAGCCCCTTTGTTTTCCGTGTTTTTATGTTCGCCTCGTCGTAAATTTCAAAATCTGTCATTTTCAGTCTCAACAGACACAATTTGTTACTTTCTATAACGATATGGTCAATTTGGGTTTGTCCGTAGTCACAGTCATGTGCTCCTAAAGAAAATTATTTAAGCCTCTCAGATGTAAAGTTCCATGTAGTGATGATTTAATTATTATTCAAATGATTTTAAAAATGACCATTTATAAAATTTTTGATAAATTGTACAATACATTTCAGTATCTCTACATCAAGTTCTGCTTCGACGTCTTCGAGTGTATCAACTTCGTCGTCAGTTTCGACCTCCAGCTCTGCCTCAACATCAAGCTCTGCCTCGACATCGAGCTCTGCCTCGACATCGAGCTCTGCCTCAACATCAAGCTCAGCATCGACATCAAGCTCTGCCTCGACATCGAGCTCTGTCTCGACATCAAGCTCAGCATCGACATCTAGCTCTGCCTCGACATCAAGTTCAGCATCGACATCTAGTTCTGCCTCGACATCAAGTTCTGTGTCGACTTCATCATCAATCTCCACCTCATCGAGTTTGTCGACCTCGTCAAGGTATCGTTATTCCTTGAGCCTGTTTTGAGTATCCTAAAGTATTTCAATGTTTTTTTAAAAGTTTACTTTACCGTGTAAATGATCGGGACAACATCGGGAATGAACCTTGCGGTTTAAAATGAAGCAGACCGCGATCTGGCATTTAAGAAGTTGGATGACGGGCCTTCAATTTGTCTTCAGTGAGTAATTGCAATGATCTTTTAAAGCTCTGTAACTGAATTGCAGCTGTTCAGGTGATATGCACTAAGAGCACTCGTTGTAAAGATGCAAGGAGACAAGTATAGTTATCGTTCTGTAAATAAAAACGTTCAAGAAATACTCAGCTTTTTGTTATTTGAAGTCCTTATTTTTTTTTATTTCATAAAGTAAAACGCCAACCTCAAGTTCTCGCAGTACATCATCAAGGTACGTTTTATATTTTCCACCGTTCTTACCTGAAACTTAATCAACGGTCAAAAACTCACAAACCTAAAATATCCTGATTTACGTTTTGAAAGAAATAACATTTAACAGTTTGATGTACTTTTCTTCTTACAGCTCAAGTCTTACCTCCTCAATTTCTTCTTCAATCTCACCGACTACATCCTCATCAGTTTCGACATCTGTCTCAAGTAGTAAGTGATTCAACGATTTTAGCAATTGTTAATCTCTATCATCATAGAGGAAATTTATTTAAAATTGTGTTTCCTATCAAATTTCTTCCCAACGCCTAAAGCCCTAATTTCGAAAAACGGTTCACTTCGATCAAGAATTAAATTAAATAGCTTTAGACTGTAAAAACTAACTTTTGGGGGCGTTATTCTTTTTTAGCAATAACCCTTGGCGCAATGGTACTAAGCTAAATCGAATTTAATGGGTTTTTTTTACGCCTTAAAAACCCCTTTAACTACATTTGCACTTATGATTAAAAAACTGGAAAGTACCACAAACATGATGAATTTGACAAAATTAGGAAGTAATTTTCTCAAGGTGTCTAGTAATTACATGTTTTTTGTGTATGCACGTCACAATTTGTGACGTGCCCACGTTTTTTGCAAAGTAATTCTATTTTACTTTTTCTTTCAATTCCAGGTTCAATCTGTCCAATTTGTGTATACAAAAACAGATTAAATGAAACTGAAAAGCATTACGTAAGTCGAGATTGAGGTCCATTTCTTTTTGTAACTGTTGCCCTCTATAAACAGTATACTGCAGTATGCTGCATAAACCTTTTGGTAAATCAGGCGGCCATTCGATTTGAAACCGTTACAAGGCTCTGATAGACCATCAGGCTCTCTAATACTTATCTGCTAACTTTCTGGGCCGATCACGACTGGAGTCACCCTTTCACTCTCAAGATCTGGTTGTCAATTCTCCTTCTGGCTGCCACACTTTTCCTTTTAAACTAGTGACACGAATTTTTTGAAAGATTAAGCTAACCTCTACCTAATACGTTTCGGTATTCTTATAACCTTGTTCGCTGGATAAGTATGGAAATCAATGGGAGAAGTTACTAGTTAATTACTTCTAGGTGTTCATTTTCCTTCACGTCTCAAATTAAGCGATTTAGGAGTAGTATGTTGGGCCTGTAGAATAATAACCGAGAGGCCTCGGTCCGAGTGTCTCGGCCGAGTAAGATCTAATTAGTTATTCAGGTCACGTAGGTGTACGAGTTAACATAATCTCGAGCATGCATGTTATACATTGGTTTCTTGACAGACTGTTTTCAAGAAAAGCAGTTTACAACTGTACCGTGACTTATTCTGAAGCATTTTCTTCGTTTCATTTTAGGAGGGAGAATCCTGGAAGGATGGACCTTGTAAGACTGTTAAATGTAAAGTAGTTGCTAATGACTGCTTTGAAAACAACCAAGTCGCCCTAATAGAAGTCTACATACAGGAATGTTCTGAATGTCCTAAGGTGAGTGGAGTGCAATCCTTGCAGTGATTGAAATCGAGCGCATTTCTTTTATTTTGTCAAAACAGTTTGTAGATCAAATATTACCTGTTATAAGACTAAATACCTCGGTAGGGCTTTAATAATTGGCCGCCACGAGTCCATCACGTTGCTCATAGGTGTGATCCTGGTAGCAAACAAAAGAAGTAATTATTTCTCTTTTTTAAAGGGATACCAACGACCATCATCAGAAGATCAGTGCTGTCCAAAATGCGGTTTGTATTTATTCTATTCTTCATTCAATATATTTTCTAAAGATGGGGGGGGGGAAGGGGGGGGAAGGGGTGAAAACGACATGTTATGTTGTTATGTGCATATATTTCTCTCTTGAACAGGCAACTCCCGAAAAAATCTCGAATTCAATGTTTGCCATCTTCTTTCAAACCGTCTAGTACAATACTGTTTTCAACCTAGTGAAACAATCTCGAAATAGTCTTGGCTGATTTTAATGTTGGATGGGACAATTTTTTATTGCGGTTTTGTAGGCTTGACGTTTCAAACGATAATCACACTTAGTTTACTATAATGGCTAATATGTACGCGATATGTTTGGTTTATTTTACAGTAAAAACGGAAGAAGATGAGGAGACCTGCAAACTATACCATAACCCGATCCCGAGACACGTTACAACCATCGACGGCTGCGTCTCGAAGGAAAAAATAAATGTCACTGAATGCCGTGGTAATTGTTACTCAAAGACTGAAGCATCAACCGTACCACCAGGTTACAAAAAATGCCACTGCTGCAAGCCAAAATCTGAATACCTAACAAAAATCAATGTCACCTGCACGAGAGGAGGTGAGGTTGAGGAGAAAGAAGCCGAGTTACTTGTCATCACGGAATGCGAATGCGGGCCACATAGATGCGAGGCAACAGCTTCACACCGCGGTGAAGAAATTCGGAACGAAGACAATGAGCTCGTGGATATGAAGAAAAAGCGCCGTCGCCGCGCCTTGTCGCGTCTCTTTGCCCTTCCTCCGTAGAGAAGAATAACAAGGGATATATATTTACCGATATTGTAGAAACAAGAGATGAATTTTGGGTTGAAAAGGAATAAAAAGAGAACAAAAATGTCAGTGGAGTTCAAGGGAACGATGGGATATTTATATGAGTGAGATTAATTCTATACAGAGACTGCCTTTCTCGAAATAAACTTGATTAAATGGGATGTAGGTTGTCTCATTTATTTCATATCTCTGCTTAAGTTATATTGTTAAAACTCGCACCGTATATGCAAATGAAAGCCTGTCGGACAGGTAACTGTCGGCCTCACCCCATTGTAAGTTCTCCCCTTACGGATTCTGCAATTGCCAAAATTTTTTGTAAATGCACTCAATCCGTTTGAATCCGTAGTCGTGATAATATACAATTGACAAATGAAGATTAAACACCGCCCCTAGACAGAATTTACAGCTTTGCAGTCCTTAATCTTAAGAATTTTAGCTCCTATTAGACTTAAACTCCCTGATTGGTGACTTCTAGTCAGCGAGCGTTGTATGACAGACAAAACTCATCATCCATCAACTATGCATTTCTCTAATAAATCCAAACCTGTTCACTGATTTTACAGTTGAAGATGTGTTTGCCCAAAATTAATCGATTTTGGCTCATCAAACGCGTTTTCGAGAGTCACACGGAGGAGATAAAAACAAAATGGAAAGGTTAGATATGTCTTGTTCGCCAGCTTTTTTTGCCGCAAAAAAAAAGAACGAGGGTTTTATCCAGCTATCTTGACCAACAGGATTTTCTTTCTAGAGCAAAAGGATTTCGCTTTAATAACAATCTAGGATGACTTGTTAAGTTCGAGAGCCAAGAAAGAAAGCCAACTGTATTCAAAGCACACTAAACTCTTAAGGGTCGTTTATATCTCCTTTGTTTGGAGTCTTGTGCCTCTTTTCGCGGCTTCATCGCCGACATTGAGCAAACGTCACGAGTTTTGTGGGTCCGCTCCACGAATTATGATTTTCTTGCGCGGTATAAAAGCGCGCAATCTCGAGCGGAAAAGATGGGTACATCTTCCCTGCTAATCCAAAGCAGCGCCGAAAACTCGTAACCCGAGTTTCAAATAACACTCACGCAACTCGCGTGAGTGTAATTACACTCGCAAACTTACATGTGCACGATCCTTCGTAGTAAAGCACTATTTGAGCAATAGTGAAAATCAGACCTGAAAAACATTTCAGGCCTGTACGGGACTCGAACCACTGACCTCTGCGATACTAGTGCAGCGCTCTACCAATTGAGCTAACAAGCCAACTGGGAGCAGGCCATCAAATTAATTCGAGATGAACCCGTAGATGATAAATCAAACAACAACAAACATATGAAACATATGTATGAACTGCGGTTATGAAACGTATATGTGCACGATCCTTCGCAGTAAAGCACTATTTGAGCAATAGTGAAAATCAATAGTGAAAATCAAAATTTTTTTCAGGTCTGATTTTCACTATTGCTCAAATAGTGCTTTACTGCGAAGGATCGTGCACATATACGTTTCATAATCGCAGTTCATACATATGTTTCATATGTTTGTTGTTGTTTGATTTATCCTCTACGGGTTCATCTCGAATTAATTTGATGGCCTGCTCCCAGTTGGCTTGTTAGCTCAATTGGTAGAGCGCTGCACTAGTATCGCAGAGGTCAGTGGTTCGAGTCCCGTACAGGCCTGAAATTTTTTTCAGGTCTGATTTTCACTATTGCTCAAATAGTGCTTTACTGCGAAGGATCGTGCACATATACGTTTCATAACCGCAGTTCATACATATGTTTCATATGTTTGTTGTTACTCGCAAACTTATTACACTCACAACTCGATCTGTCCGGAAACAGCATAAATAACGGCCTTCCTGAATAATTTCTGACGGTTTTATCTATTGACAAAATAGAACTTTTTCTTTCTATTTAGTACTTAGGTGGTAGATTAGTGCATATCAGCGACATGTCGACCAGAACCTCACGCTATGGTGATAACTGTACGCTGTCCTTGGTATAACCATGACACAGAAGGTGGAAAAACTCTTATTTTTACAACCGCAAAACTTTGGAACTCTCTACCTATTAATATAAGATCTAGCACCAGTATTCACGCATTCAAACAGAACTATTGTAATTTTATAAAGGAAGGTTATGCTGGCTTGGAAAGCTTTCCCATTTTATAACTTTTTCTATCCTCTGACCCTTTTTTAAAATTACATTTAATACTACTATTTTTACCATTTTTAACCACTTTTACCTTTTTAATTCTAGTAATGAGTTTTATATTTTAGGGGCGATCAGCAGACGAGCTATGATTCCTTGGTTGTAAAGATACTTAACGTATCAATAAAACTAACAAAATATAATTGACCAATCCTAATGAAGAGTTGTATCACACCTACTATATTGATCTTAGCCATACGCATTGATGTGTTCGTCCCTTCGGAGGTGCAATTTAAGGTATCTTAAAGTCCCTTCTTCGGACTGCTCCACGTTTGAGAACATCCAGATTTATCCTTCAAAAGTTTGTATAAAAATGACTAACTTTGTAACGAAACGACTTTTTACATTTATAGAAACGACTTTATCGATGCATCGAATCGACTGTGTCGATGTTATCGAATCTACTGGTCCCCAGAGAAAACAATATTATTTAGTTTGGTAAAAGGTTTAGTACTTAATCTTTAAAGAATTAAAGTGTTCGACGAATGAACGCAAGTTATAGTAATAACTGTATGTATGCCGATACTTATTTTTCATCTGGACAATAAGAATATTAAACAAGCGAGAGTTCATAATTATAAAAAAATACATTAAGAACTGTGATCGTTACTGAAGTTACTTAAATTCAAGAGTGTCGGAGTTCATCTCAACCCTCAGCTCATCTAGAAAACAAATCAAGTGCCGTGCCTCTGAGATTGATATATTTTGGTAGGAATTAAATACCACTACAGATAACAGACCCTACGATGGAACCGAGTTCGATTTACCTATTAAATACAGATAACAGAATTAAATACAGATAACAGACCCTACGATGGAACCGAGTTCAATTTACGTTTCCAATAGGTAATCGCTAGATGTCGGGAGAATTCCTTAGATAAAAAACTGTATTCATCATTAACATGGTGAGCCAGCAAGATATTTGGGAGTGTGGGAGGGAGCAAAAATAGTCCTGACAAGAGAGCAGAGTTGCTTGTCTCGTTCGTGTAAGAATAAAGATAGAGATCACGTTCGACGACCACCTATTCTAATGGGAAAGTTCCCTCTGATTGAAAGGTTATAGAATTCTCAGGTGAGGTCATCTGAAAAGTCAGTGATCGAATGTGTTGGCAAGGCTGACTCAAAGCCTAAACAGAAACTTACTTGTTGATTAACAAATGTATTTTCTATTTTCAATACATTATGATACAATACTCAAGGTCATTTTATTCATGACGATGATTAGCTTCGACAATGTTGAATCAATGAAGGCGTTTGAAGCAATCTTTCCATAGTACACTCCACGTTTGGTAACTAGCCATTCTTTACTTGAAAATCAACATAAAGGGCGGGTCTTGGAAAATCTTACGGGGCTAAAAGAAGTTATGGAGTCAAAGCGAATGTATACATGAAGGACACTGTTTGCTTTTTCATGTTATTAATGACAGGTCTGTCTCATGGACGTTTTATTGCATAAATTGTGGCGGCAATTTTCTGTAAACGTGCGCCTTCGTATTTGAATTCTAATGACTTAATACAAAAGCAATACAGCTGTCACGAAGGAAAAGAAAATGGACAAAAGAACAATTCACCATCTTTGACCTCCATGGTATCTTCTTCGATCGCGATTTCGACTTTTCAGCGCTCCTAATTCATACACAATTTATCAACTTTACCAAAGTTCATTTAGTGAAGCTGTGACTTTGCCTTTTAATTGTGAGGGTTTCAATGGGTTGACGGCTATCGTATTCAAATTCAAGGCGAATATCTATTGTTTGAGTTCGTCAATGTATTTACGAAATCTTTGATGGAATGAATCTTACCAAGGATGTGGACTGAGGTTGATTTTCCTCAAATAACTACCCAACACTATTTGCGTCTCTCGTGTTTTTAATGAACAAACATCGTTTCAACATCATTTAAAGCCAACAATACTTTAAACAAGAGTATAAAAATAACTTTGCATTTCTGTAACTACTAACTAATATACATGTATCTGAGGACACTATGTTACATTGCTTAGAGTCCTGTAAAAATATTTCATCTTTACTCATTTAGGGAAGGAAGAAAATCGATTACTTCTGATTAAAGAGTCTGAATGAACCATTTCGTTTTAAATGTCACGTCAAACTTCTTAAAAAGGATTTCTAGCATGTAATTCAGATATGAGAAAGGCAGATTTGCCACAAAAGGTTGCTTGTTGTAAGGCCTCTTCGTTACAATGTGACTTATTTTTGTATTGACAACTGTACTTGTTGACAAATTTATGAATAGCGACCGGAATACAGAGAGCCTTACAAGTTCATCATGATAAAATCAGTAAACTTATCTTAAGATAAATCATCTAACTTGAAATGTTCTCCACTGAAGGCACGGCCCTACCTTATGAACCGTGACCAATGTTTACCAGGAATCTGGTTACTTTCGGCGAACGAGCTTATGGATATTCATATAAATAATGGTATGAATGTTCTTCAATATAATTTAACAAGTACATTGCTGTATAGAAATTGCAGGTCGTGTAAAATAAACCGCTGCGAAGCGCTAAAAAGTGCTTTGAACGTATTGCGTTGAGAAGGGAGGGGGGGAGATGATATACAAAATTAGAAACCAAGTATTCATCTCTATATACAAGACCATCTGTGGAAAAAATATATTACTTATAAAAGGTTCTTTCCAAACGGAGGTAATCACAGCCATTGCCCTTTAACTGTGATTGTGACCTAAAAATAAGAGAATAAAAACTTTGTGAAGCCAAATTTTCCTTTCAGCAGCAGCAAATCACCGTGGATGCAGCTTGTGAGAAGGAATTCAGCAACAGGATTTTTTCTGAGTTCAGATAGCTGCAACTAATCAGTTAAATGGTTGCGAGAATTCTCGAAAGTTATGCAAACCCGACCCGCACTCGAGAGTTCGCATATCTCCCTCGGGTTTTCCCACCCCCCTCGGGTTTTCCCATCCCCAGGTATTTTTTTTAGTTACCATTCTCTGGTCCAAACACAGCTGTCGACCTTACAGAACGCATGTCAAATTTCATTCCCCTCATAAAGATATATACCCCAAAACGGGTAACATGATTATGGTCTCACAAGACAAACTTACTCCAAAACAAAATACGTCGCACTAGCCAAGTGGCCAAAAACGACAAGAGAGATTGTTTAAGTTTCCGCGACATCACATTGCGAAGAACTCCCCTAGATGGCTATTCGTCGTATTAGGGGTTTACCCGCCCCCACCCCCTTCTGCCTCTCTCTTCTCCGCCATCCAGCAGTTTTGTCAAGTTTCTCTGAAAGATCACCAGTACCCATTTAGAATCGTAAGAGGAGAGGGGTAACGTAAGGGGTACTGTAAGAGCTCTTTATATCGCCCAAGAAAACCAAAATGCAAACAAGCCCTGGAAATCTGGGGGAAATCTTTCTCTCTCCTCATTTCAAGATTTCAAGAAGGATAAGTAAAGTACTTGCTTGAAATCCAAACGCGATAAAAACTTACCAACGATTTAAATGTTATTCCGGGATGAATTAATTCGTTTCAGCTGCTGTCGCGGCACTGGAGCGAGGACTGGGAATCGCTAGATCCAAGATCCACGTCATACAGCAGTGGAGTGCCTAGACAAACACAGAGCGAACGCACAAAACATTATAGATTTATAGGCGTATTTGTGACATGCGCAGACGTTATTCAGTGCTGCCCTCTATTTTCAAACCCATTGTCAGCCCTGATCAAGATTTAAATATTACCTGTTGCCATCTGGAGTTAAGTTCGTCCATCGCCTGTTGTACTGGTTGGAATTCCGACGAGGAACAATACTCTCGCATGGCTTTTCCTTGGTGTAGCAAAGTTCTAAGCTTCGCATAGTTCATATTGATGAGTCTTTGTAAGCCCTAAAAGGATTCAAAACTAAGTTGAGATAAAAGTGTGGATCATGTTGTCTACTACATTTTTATCGTTATCAACCAAACCATTGTTGAAAAGCCCGCAGTACGTGTCTGAAGCTATGCAAGATCTGCTATATAACATCGGCTCCTTTAGCAAATGACTTCAAAAGTCAGAACAAACTTATCTGCGGCTCTGTATAACATTCTGACCTAAGCGTCAGCTCTAGAGAATAATTAAAAGCACCACATAAAAACAAAACAAACAAACGAAAATAAAAAGCAAAAAAAAAAAAAAAAAACCTTCGAGTACCGTTCATTTAAAAGAATCAAAAACTTAAAAATGTAAACATGGCTTGGTAAATATCCATCATTACTTACTTCCACTCCGGTGTATAATTATTAATCAACTAATATTGTACAACACTAGGGGAGAGACCATTAAAAGTAAGTTAATACTTCAAATAAATGAAGCCCTAATACCTTAAGTTTTTCAAGCTGAACTCTCGGCTCCGCCTCCGAAGTATAAGGATCGAGGGTAATCAGCTTGAGTTCCGCTTCCGTTAAAAAGCTGTACACCTCCTGCCGAAGGGTTTCAAATTTTTCCACCTTGTCCGACAACTTGCTATAGAGATGGAGACGATTTTCTACGCGACTAAAAATCGCTCCCCACCGGCTCTGTATTGACTCCACCCCAACTCTGACATCGGAAGCAGAAGTAGTATTGGCTTCCAGCAGCAGGTATTTACTCCGCTTGATGATACGCTCCATCTGCGGACGATGCGAATTGACGTCTTTCAGAAATACCTGGAGGAGAATCAAAGAGAATTATTTTGCGTATCCTAACTTGCTCTAGAAACGACGGGTTTCAAAACAATGGACACGATAGGGCCGGTTATTTGTACGAGATCTAACAGAAACCACGGTTTTACGCAGTCAGAGGGCCTGAGGCTTTCTCTATAAGAGGGTTGAATTGATTAAATAAATGTCCTTCCACTGTTAGCTTTCGGCCCTCTTGACGATGTCCACAAAAATAAAATATTCAGATAATCAGATAAAAGGTCGTGCTAAATTGAGGATTGTTTAGGACGCAATTTTGTTGAATAACGGCTAAACTTTGTTTATATAATCAGACCTATAAGTCGAGTACAACTCTAAAAAAAAAATAAATAAATATAGGCTGATTATAATCTTACACAATAATCTGGATTCCAACCTTTAGGCTAGCCTTACCTCAAACCTTTTGAATTTACTCTTTGAGACCTCCAATCCTGATGACATTGCTTCCTCAGATTTTGTAACAGATGCTTCTGTCAGGTCAATCCACTCCACAAACTTCTCATATTCGTTCCAAAACTCTCTGCATAGCACCATTCTCTCTTCCGCTTGCCTTCTTTTCGCTGACACAGTGTGGCGAGCATTTATCCAGCGGTTTTCAAAACTCTCTTTAGTCCTCTGGAGACTTTGACGATCCTCTTCTGAAGGGCAAGCCATGCGATCCCGGCGAAGTTTCTAGAAATTAATGAGACATACATTTTGTTATAATCACTGACCACAATACTGTGCGGGGGACTTTACCAGACTGCCAGTGGCAGTTTACAATGAACAAAGGCGAATTATTTACAGATGCCCCCTACCCCCAATTGCTGTAGCCAGGCCAGACCACATCTCGTGATCTCGTGATGTGCGTTCTTTAACGTCCCCTGCCTAATCAAATTATCTAATTAAAGATGCAGGGAGACGGGACCTACGGTTTATTTGTCCTTATCCGAGAAGACTACAATGTCCGTCCATTTCTTGATATTATAGAAGGTTAGCACATTCTTCTCAGTTATTTTAAGACTATGAGTGTTGGTCCGGCCGGAGCTCGAACCCTCGACCTCCCGCACAACAGTCCAGCGCTCTAACCAGTTGAGCTAACCGGGAGGCGGTTAGCTCAATCTCTAGAGAGGTTCTGCATGGCAGCCATGTTGAATGGCAGGAACAATCAAAATACTTTGCATAAGAAAGAAAATGTTTTCCCATGGGAAAAATAATATATTGTTCCTGCCATGCAACATGGCTGTTGTGCAAAAGCTCTATACGGTGGATCGCGCGCTATGTTTGTTGACACATCCGCTGGGCCCAGAAGGTTGGTAAGAGGTCAATCACAAGTTATTATTGAATAATAGAACCTATTTTCATTCAAAGAATACCTCACACAATCGGAGAACCGTTTGTACGTCAGTGGCGCGTCGTTCTACATCTGTTTCAGTATCCTACAAATTAAAATGAACTGTTCATTCGCACATCCTTAAGTGAAATTAATTCAGTCGCTCAGATTCATGTTACGGCTTGCGGTAGTTGACAAGTTTTCTTTAAAACACATGTTTAGCCTTACATACCACTCACTGGAATGGAATTACATTCAAACCTATAAAGGGTTCTGTGATAAGTCTGTTGGTTAAGTCACCTAACCTCCATTTTCAAACCTGACTTACCAAGTTTTGGGCAGATTTAACCCCTGAAAACTTTTTCCGTGGCAAGTATTGACAAGCGCCGACAAAACATTTCTCCGTGTTTATTTCTCTTTCATACTGCCAAAAACATGTCAAAATAAATTTTTCTTGCCAATTTGCAATGGCAAACTTAAAATATATTTTCAATTGCACAGCGATAGAAAGGTTGCCAAGCGAACGCTTCTTGAAAAGTTTGGGAAGGAAAAACTTCTTGCATTTTCTAAAATGCACTGTCTGCCGAAATTGTGTTACTCCAAATGCGACTTCATTTCAGTCTGTTTTCAGATTAAAAAGGAATGCTTATTACTGTACGACACAAGGTCGTGACAATCGACAGAAACAGAGAAAAAGGTGGTTCCGGACATTTTGATAATTACCTTCATTTCCTTCACTTTCCTTTGAAGCTCGGAAACAACACAGGAGCTTACGACAGAAAATTCCCTCAATTTCGTCTCTACTTCAGCCATCCATGTGTTGAGTTGCTTGAGTTGAATCTCCAATAGTTTCAACCCGTACCTGGTTTCCTCTGCCTTCTTGTATGTGATTCCCAACTGCTGACACAAAGCGCGCCAGCGGTCATTCAGGTTTTTCTGTTTCTCAGCAACTGCACCTGCGTAAGGCGTACCACCCGCCTTGCTTATGACGTAGTACGCACTTTCGTTCAGAGTCGACCTGGTGTTCTCGTGACCTTCTATGTCAGCTACATAAACCTGTGTAGATAAAAAATGCAATGGTTAACTTCCATGCTAAGGGAACCATGCCACAGTTTCACAAAGTTTCTCATAAGGAGCTTTCCTCGAGGTGAAGATGGTAAAATAAGGCAAGTTTTTCCACGGCAGGTGATCTCTGAGGTGGCAAGAAAGAGAATGCAGCTTCAAAGTGGTACAGCTTTGGAAATAGTCTCTGTGAAATGTAAAGTATTATCAAATACCATTTTGAAGAAAAATAACTTTTGTTTACAAAATGATTGTTATCATCGCCACACAGCATTCTCTAGTGCTTGACTTGCATCATATCCACTACAAGCATGCAAATAAATCTGTTCCCGACTGGAATCTGCGACATTATCACCTTGCCGACTGAGGCAAATAGACAAACGAGCCAAACGTCTAAGACATCAAACCTGAAAGACGGTATCTCCTTGATCATCCGGGATACTGAGAAACGACTCTTCAAGTTCACGTGTTACCGACGACTCAATATTAACCAACCAATCAGAGAGGGCTTCATGCAGTTGACTAAACTGTTGGAAATGTCTTAAGATCTCAGCCAAGGACTGCATGGAACTTGACAGTAGGTGACAAACGCTTCCCCAAAGAGTGGTCATGGAGGCAACTTGTTTCTTGATCCGTTCTGAGTCGTACTGATCCGTTGATTTCGAAAGCTCTTCCGCACGCCAGCTGATTTTATCCAGCTGAGGTTTCCGTTCATCGATCTCTCCGGCGATAGCCTATGGATGGTAAATAGAACTTGTTGCCTAAAACTTACGAACTCTTTAATTCCCAAAAATGTAACTGTTCCTCAAAACATCAATAAATCATTCCACATGGCTAGTAAGTTGAAAAGTTAGTGTCGAGCCCTGATGTATGCTGTTGCTAATAAATAAATAAATAAATGAAAAGTTTCTTTGCATCTAAACGACTGATATGATAAATAAGTCGGTCTGCGAAAACGCTGCATCATAGGTGGAGTATGAAGGGAACTTTCTCGTTTCGGTACTATTTCCCTCAGTTTGAGGTTTCCCTCACACTTGCACGTGCTAGAATGATGGCCTACCGTAAATTGTGTGTCAAAAGGCTTCTGGACCTCAAAGCTAGAAACGCATGTCGAAATACGCATCAACGTTCCATTAAGAATGCTCAATATTACACTTGATGTAGTTACCTTCATGGCGCCTAGCTCCCTCTCAACGTCACGAACTGTTAGGGCCTTGGACTGAGCTCTGAGTACTTTCTCCTTCTCTCTCAACCACACCATCAGGTTTTCAGTGAGTGACGTGTACTCCTGCCAATCTTTTAGTGAAAGCTCTAATTGTTGCTGGTTGCTTGTCACACGATTTGTTATCATTGTCCATTGCCTCGTTACCTTGTCGAGTTCTCTGGCGGCTTTGTTACCTAAACTTCCTGGAGTTTCTTCGATTATCAGCTGACCAGTAGAGCAGAAGTTGTTGTACTCTGGTCTGTGAGCATTGATCTCTTTTTGGCACATCTAGAAGTATAAAAACAACTTTTTGGCAAAACCATTACTTCCATTTTCATGTTGCCACGTTAAGTGTTTAGAATGAAAACGCGCTAGGCTAAGTCAGGCAAACAAGAGTAGAGAGATGGTTTCCAGATAAGAGTTGACCACTACTATCTGACTGCGTGTTATGCTGTTGATAATTACTTCGGGATATTCCCTTTCGCTGGAAGGAAAACTTTAGGGTTGCTGGAACAGAAATGCGCCAAAGAGGTAACGGAATGATCCTCGAAGGTGAAATGCAATTAATGAAAATTCAGAGATTTTCCTTATTTCAGTTGATCTAAGTGGATAATTTTGTTACCTGTTATCACCCACAGGTTAGACAGGGCTCGACACTAACGGTAGCCAACTAGCCACAGACTAGTAGAAATTCAGTTTTGGCTAGTGGTTTTTTATTTCCACTAGCCAGTTTGGCTAGTAAACAAACTGAAATTGTTGTAATATCTAAGTTGTCACTAACCATTTGGCTAGTAAGTTGAAAAGTTAGTGTCGAGCCCTGTACTTTTTAGACTTAATTCATTTCATTGGATACGCAATCTTCTTTGTTTTAGTGGATTGCCCTTTGGGGGATCATTTCGTTCCTTCTTATCATCCGCAAGTTAAACTACGATTATGTCTTTATACTAGCAGCAAACGCCTGAGGGCTATAGAAAAGAGTAACAAAAGTGACAAGAATAGTAAAATGTGGAAAAGTTCGGTATGGATTTGAAAATTTTGTTTCAACATCGTTACCTTGACATGTTCAAAGTGGACCTTCATTTGTTGAATGCTCGCGGACGATGGAACTGTAAATCCGCTGTGCGTTTCAATTCCATCCATCCACTTTATCAAAGCTGAACTCACACATTGGAATTCTTTCAATCTTTCATTCTGCCGACCAACTTGCTCTTTGTGTTCATCTGCTCTCTTCAGCACAGAGCTCCATAATTGACGTACGTGCGACATATTATCATCAAGTCGTGTCTTGTAATTGCTCCCTGTGAGCACATCTTGATCAAGATCTTCTGACTGACGAAGCAAAGAGTCGAAATCCAGACGGTATTTTTCGAAGTTGGTTTGGAAATCCTACAAAAAAAGACAACACAAAGGAATTAAATAAAAAGCGTCGTTTAACAGAAAAAAATGCAAATGTAAGAAGTTGGATGACGCCTGAGATTCTTGCTAACTAGCAAATAATAATGATAACGACAATGACGGCCCTGTCAACCATTAAACTACCAAAACAAAGCCATCTAAACAACAAACAAAAAAAGAAAAGGGGTGAAAAAGCAACTTTGAGATTATCAAGGAACTTGCTCCCGATACTGGGACGAGCAAACAAGAATGACTGAGTCAACGAAAATAATATCAAAAATAACAATAAAACAATGACAGCCGCAGCAGAACATAGACAGATAAAATACTCACCTCTACACGATCATGATTAAGAGCCATATCTGTCTGATCAAGGCTCGTGTTCTCCGTTCCTCGCAGAACAGTTTGTAAGACAGCACAGATTTTCTGGTGTTCTTGATCAAATTCCACTTGTCTTCTAATCGCCCGTTTGTTACCTTCAATTGAAGACGAAAGTTTTCTTCTGAACTGATCCCAGCGTTCCTCGAGCTGGGCTACTTGATTTTTCATCTCTTGAAATTCTTTCTGGTGAGTTCCATTTATCATATCATCGATGCCACTGTTCAAGGACTCCAGCCTGTGATTCGATTCGTCGAGATCTTTTAAAAGTTCCTAATCACACCAAAAAAATGTCAAAAGTTCAGACGTGTGAGAATTTCTCTGTGTTTTGTCTTCCGTTGCACAAAAGACTTTTTTTTCATCATGACATAGGCTCCTTTCGTTAGTAAAGGATCAGTATCATTTCTCTAGATCTAAAACCTTGATATGATGTAAATACTATATTTTAAATAGTGAAATATAGAGGTTTTGCACAGCAGCCATGTTGGATGGCAGGAACAATAGATTAATTTACCCATGGGAAAAAAAATTCTATCTTATGCGAAATAATTTCCTTGTTCCTGCCATCCAACATGGCTGCTGTGCAAAACCTCTATTGGGTGGCCATAAAAAACACACGGGAAATCATTAAAGCTTCACTTTTTATCTTTTCCTTGTCTTATTAATGTCTCCTAATTTATTTCTATCATTCAAGAAGTGGAATCAGCAAAATAGAAAAAAAAGAAATTATGAGATTACAGACTTGTTAAGCAGGAGTAGGGCGAGCTCACCTCTTGTAACTCCAGTCTCTCAGAATTCTCGAAATCTCTCTCGTTAATGACTTTTGTTTCAGCTTCATCAAGCCACGTGACTAGGCTGTTAACCGACTCTTGTAGTTGCGTGAAGCTGCGCGTGGCTGACGCAATCCTGTAAATGGGACCGAAATAAGAATGACAAATATTTACTTGCTAGAATCTGATACGGATAAATTCGAGAGAAAAAGAACATTCTCCATAGGAGGGGAGGGGGATGTGGAGTAGGATTTTAAGAGTGGAGGAGCAGTGGCCCGCTGCCAGTGTTACCCGATGCCAAATGTGGTTTGGGTTCAACTGGCCCTTGCTGAAAGGGTTCTTTCGATCCCGCAAAAAAGCATATGCTGATTTCTTTTATCTTTCCAACGATAGAGAGGCAATAGTAGTAATGATAAAAGAGAAAAGCTACGCACTGCTCGTGTTTGGTTTGGAGCTGTTCCTCAAACGAGGAAAATGACTGGTTGACTTCATTCCTGAGCGGCGTGATGTGATTGGCTCCTGAATTGATCTTTTCTTTCAGTGAGTTTGCCATCGTGTTAATCGACGCCAGCCAATCACGGTGAAGTTCTAAATCCTGCTGCATTTGCTAAAATTAATAAAACGTAGGAAATATTAGTCCTACATAAAATTTTCAAACTCAGAATCAAATGTAGTCAAGCATTGTGTGAAAGACAGATGGTTTGTTTGTTTGCTTTGATTGGCTATAACTTACGGTATGAAGAACAGGCAGTCAAAAGTGAAAGAGGCGTCTCCATAACATTTCATTTATGATTTTTTTTATTTATTTAGCTTCGCCAACCGGCAGGGACACCGCAACAGCTTGCGCCAATTACTGCGAGCCCAATAAACCCACCCATCCCACCCTAGGGGAGGACATCCATCACACAGTAATCTCGTGTGTGGGAAATTAACGTCTCCTACCCCAAAGCAAAACAAACAAACTAATGAAGTCTTTAGGAAGTCCTTTTCTCCTAGGTCTTGACTTCATGAAAGTCAATTCTCTTGGCACCCTTTTTCTGTTTCACGGAGGGGGGAGTTTACCTTAGCGCAAGAACTAACGAGAGTTTTGTTTTGTTTGTTTGTTTGTTTTTGGCCAGTATCCGTTTTACTAGGGTTTGGTTATTTTGAACTGTTTGTATCATTTCACACAAGAGCTTAAAAGGGCATTCATACAATGAGCTGAATTTTCGTTACTTGACAAATAGCTAGCTGTTGTAACTGTTCCGTGAGCGACACATCCACTGTAACAGACTCATTGAGCACAACTGTCTGACTCTCGATCCAGGCAAGGATGTCTGCGCACGATGTCTCAAACCTCTGCCACTTCAACAAAATGTCTTCCAGTTCCTTTTCTTTCTTGATAAGACGAGAGGACACTGAACCATAGCGATCTGTCAGTAACGTAATTTCATTGGTCAGGCGTTGCGACGCCGAAGGCTCACTGTTTTGTGCCCAGTCTGTCGCTAATTCGGTTACTTCGCTCACTCGTCCACTCATCTCCCCAATGTCGACTCGCAACGCCTTCAAAGGAAAGTCAAAGTCATTAAAAATCTTCATCTTTACAACAAAACTTCTCAAGAGGCTGAGTCGATTGGAATCAAATGAGGCCACCAGTCGAGAACTGGAGAGCACTCTCATGTGACTGCAACGTGACCCTAAGACAAAGATTTTGCTTCAATAATATTTACAAGTATTAACGCAAATTTCTGTCATTTGATATGGTCGCTGAAAGAAACGAATTTTTCGGTAGCATTGTTGATACCAAACCCAGATTAAAAGTACCAAGTTCCGAAGTTACTTTTTAAGACACTGAAAACGTATTAATTGTATTCAAATATATTTTCATGGTGGACAACCTCTTCTGTTCTTTCGAGTACACTACGCCAGCGGGTGCTTACATGCCTCTATGGCATCTTTTAGTTCCCTTGGTCTGGTAGTCCTTACCGTTCAGTTTCATTACATATTTGTCTGTGTAGATTGCTGAGTGCAAGTGCTAAGGTGTTATAATAATAATAATAATAATAATAATAATAATAATAATAATAATAATAATAATAATACTACTAATGATGATAATACTGATAATAATGATAATAATGATAATAATAATAATAATAATAATAATAATAATAATGGTCTTTATTAAAAGCAATAATGCATCAACCGTGTCATTATTTAAAAAGAATGAAATATAAAACAGATTAAGATAGAAAATACAACTAACTATTAATGGCAGACAATGCTAAAAAGACATCTATTTACAAAAGTGGAGTACGAACTCTAAGTAATATATAATCATAGCCCCTGCTGCGTAATTGCCTAGTACGTCTCGGCGGTAAAAGATCGTCAAGTGCAGTGATATTTGAAGTGATCTTGATCCATAGTTTGCTATCTCTGGTGGCTAAAATATCACAAATACTATATTTCTTCAAACAATATCCATATATCATAATAAAAGCAACCCCACACCTCGATAGCGTATGTGAAGACTGAAATAATTAGGCTTTTACAATCATTTTATCAAAATGATTGTAATCGTATTTAGCTAACAAAGCATAGGCAAGAAGCTGTAAATATATCACAAATTTTCTTACTTGTAGCTGTTCGATTTGTGCCCTAAGTTCTTGAAAACTTCCATCATTTGTTCTTTCCAATATCCCTTCTGTATTACCCAGGATGTTCTTGATGTACTCAATAGAAGCTTCATACTCTTTACATGCCTGTACAGAACTTTCCAGCCAAACTTCATACTCGTCAACTTTGGTGGTCAGTTCGGACCATCTCTCTTGAACTGTTTCAATAGTTTCTTGTAATTCATCCTGGTCGAAAGCGGTATCTCCACGCATGCGTTCTGCCGCTGTTACAACGTTCTGCACGGCCTCTTGTTGTGTTACTAAGAACCCTTTCATTGCCTTGGTAACAAGGAAAATGAAAACGTAATTAATCCCAGCACCTGTTCAGAACTTGCACATAACTCATTTCGGATGCCTCAGTTTTGTATCTTATTGGCTTTAAGTATGGAATGAGTATGCTGGATCAATCACAGAGCAAAGTGAAGCAAAATCAATACAATACCGGATTTTTTTCAACTACCAATTTCAAATTGCTTTGAAATGACTTATGCACTTGCCCAGGAAAACTTGACCCCCATTCAATTTATTTTTCTTATCTTGTCAAGTTATCTGCGGAAGAAAATGCCGACGAGGTCTCCTATCCTTAAAATCTGGAATTTCTTATAAAGAAACCAAGCGACTGTGATTTTAATTCAAGGGGAATGGTTGCGTACGAGCAGACGGTTTCCTTTCAACTTCACGCTCAAGCCAACACTAAGGAGTTCCTGCTTACTGCGTTTCCTTAATCAATCAGCAAGAACACAGGACTATTGATCTAGATAACTTACCATCCGAAGCATGGAAAAACGTCTGCAAGAAACATTGGCAGTATTAACACACGACTGTAGTTACCCACCTTCACATCTTCCAAAGCGATCTCGAATTCCCTCTGAGTCACAATCCTCTGGTACTTTCCCAGCGTCTCTTCTCTTTGTTCAAACCATTCATTGATATTTTTTAGCTCCGTGTAAAGTTTCTGGAAGTCCACCCAGCTGTTGAGCGCGTGCTGAAGCTGTTCCTCTCTTTCAGCCAAAACCGCCATGAGTTGTGTTTTCTGTGTGTTGAGCCGCCGCACTCCCCCTGAGACATTCCTCACAGACGCGTTTCTCCTCTCGTTTAGTGACTGGTCCACCCTCTTGTTAAGTGATTCAAGAATTTCCCGTTTGGTGTCGAACTCTTTTTTGATTGTCTGCATTTTACAGAAATCAAAATCAGTGTCATTTCTACTTCTTAATCCACAAAACGTTACTGATAATGATACATAGCTGCCGTAGCAAACGATTTTCAAAACAAAATTCACGAAATACAACGGAAATGAAAGTACTTCTCAGGCCATATTTTTTGTAAAACAAATAATTTTGTCTCTGATGTCTCAAGATCTCCTTCTGTATTGCTTTGTAAACGTTTAATAACAAGACTGCTTCATGTATTCGAATGAAATAACCGATACACGCAACCCATAAGCGGTCTAATGATACTCACCCTATATTTCCCAAACTGTTCTTTAGCATCTTCAAACGTAGCACTGCTGAGAACCAAAATTGGCTTTTCGACTGTGTCCAGGGCGCTTTTAAACCATGCTTCCAATTGCTCCACATCGTCTTGGCACTCTACGAGCAGCAGATTGGTTTGTGCTCCTTGAAGCTCACTTTCACGGTCCTCAAGTAAGGCACACAATTCCGACCAGTTCTCGTCCAGTCGGGACTGACTTTCTATCAAATCTTCCGCATGTCCACGAGTCGCTTCTTCCAACTGCGACGCAATTTCATCCAAGTTGTCTTTGATGGACTGCTGACGCTTCACTTCACTTTGATAATGCTGAATAAAAAGAAATAAAACAATTAAATGGCTACTTACGTAAGCCACATTTAAGCTAGAAAGTTCCCTCGTTGAGAAACTAGTTTTGAACAAAGGGACAATTTTTAAAACAATTTTCTAAACAATTTCTAAACAATTTTCAAGTATATATCTATATAACCTGACGCTAAATTCTCCTCTATTTCATGTCAAGGAATACACTCTCGCTTAAGTGCAGAATAAATAGCCTGTGTCAGTGATTATAACTCACTTTGGTTGTACCCGTCATCATAAGATAGGATAAGAAAATTTGGTTTTGTTTATACGACATTTGCTCAATATATTTTTACAACAAATGTAAAAAAACTGAGCTTCTTTGGGAGGTTACTACAAAGAAATAACTTACCCTCACTTGTTCCAGTTGCCCCTCGATCATATCCAAACTGTCGTCGCAGATCTCATCGTTCCTCATCAGACTAAGTATGGACATAAGCCAGTCGACCAGTTCATCAACACCAGTCTGATATTCCCGCCAAAGCTGCAGGAGCCGTTCCATGCGTTGACGCTCGCCACGGGTTTCTTGACGAAGGGCGCGCCATCTCTCTCGGAATTGAGTAAGAGAAGTCTGGACATCTGCATTGCCTACAAAAGAAATTAAATCAAAGTAGGTTAAATCCTCCTGCAAGACCATACACTATAAGGATATCAAAGAGAAGAATTCTAAAAGAGCAGTGATAGCGCAGACATGAGAAATCTCGCCTCCAACTTTTATGGCCGGTGTCACATCTGAGTTCAGTTTCTTGTTAGTTTTTTGCTTTCTCAGAGTTTTTTCATTTCTTTCTATAACCCAAACTAGGATTCCAATTCGACATGAAATCAGTGGTCAATGAGTTGCGTTGGGGATGTGCTACTTCTGAAATCCATTTTTTACCATAATTTCTTATTTCTTACTGCTATTTTACTAATAATTGGCTGATATCACACGGTTTACCTGACTGACAAATATTTCTCCCAACCACTGCCATTTCAGTATAAATGATGCGTTTAAAAAGAGATCAAATTTACCCTCTATTAGTGCATTGACTATTCCCATTACCTGTTGCAGTGAGAACCTGTTCCGCCTCATACACCAAACCATCTTTGCTCGGCTGTCGCTCCGTAAGTTTTCGGTCTAGTTCACGATACTTCATCATTTTGATCAAAACAGCATCAATATGATCTTCACGCATTTCCCTTGCAAGAGCGAATGATTTTCGTGTTAAGTTGTCCAACCACGAATTGAACTTTCTCAAAGATTCCTCAAAAGAATGCCACTGGATTAATACCGACTTTAGCCACTCGGCGTTCTCCTCGCAAACTTCGCACATGCTATCGGCAATTTTCGCCACATCTTCGTACTTAGGACCGACGACATCAGCATCCACGCGTTCTCCGCCTTGCGTCGCATAGTGTCGCATCATATCCACTCTCGACTTTTGGCTCTGAATGCTTCGGGAAAAGCCCTGGAAAATACACAAATCGCAAGTAAAGTTATTCAGATTTAATTTAGTTTGAGTACCCCAACAAGTCAGTCATAAGCAGATAAACTAAAAAAGGAACGATTACCATTTTCACCCACCATATAATGCTCATTTCTCTGTAGTACTCTTTTACGGTGCTCTTTAATTTCAATTAAAACTCCCTCTAAAATAGACTGTAGGGAAATGACGCCCCCATGATACGCTTTCGTCACACTGGCAAACAAGAGACACTGAGGCTCATATCTTTTGAGAAAGAAGAAGCATGAATGTTTTACAGTCGTTTTGGTCTCGTAGTCTCATATACTAACAATTGCAATGCGAGAGCCATGAAATTTTTAACTATTGTTTTTGTTGTCCCAGTGTGTGTTGTGTCTTCAAACCAGGATGCCTATCATGGTTTATTTGGTATTAAATATTTGCACTAAGATTAAACAACTACTTCTTTCTCTACGTTTGAGTACCTGGAACTGCTTCAGTCTTTCCCTCAGAGCTTCCATTGTAGGCGGCAAACTCTCATTATCAACCAGATCATGAAATGCTTTCTCTTGACCAGTTAACCACACGGAGAATTCCTGTAATTCTTCTTCGTACTGTTTCTTTTTTGTCCTTGGAGACTTCTTTTCCACGCTCGGGGGCGTCTTTATTTCCCGGGCGGGAGAGGTAGACTTGCTCCGCGGGGTATCTTTAGCCTCCGGCGTTTGTATCTCCCTAGGTGGTGAAGCCAAAACTACTTCCTCCTTCTCAGGAACGATGGTTTCCTGTAGAGGTTGTCTTGCAGGAGTCTTCACCTCAGAAACTAACAAACCTAAAGCCTTTAATTTCCTTTCTCGATTTTGCAGAATGGTGCGTATTCTACCCCAGCGTTTATTCAGGTCAGCAAGACGTGCCTTCTTGTGAGGACTGGCGCCTCTAGAGGATTCTTTGTATAAGAAATCATGAAGGGACTCATGGATTACCGCATGACTCTGCAAGAACTGTGAAAATAAGAATAAAAGAAATAATTTAATCTGACTATGGCAGCAGCTACAACTGTAAGGGTCAAAAACGTCTACTTTACTCTAATAGTAAACGAAGTAAACCTTCTAAATATAATAGTTTCAGGAACATAAAAATCACTTTATAATTACTTTCAAAATGCAAAGAAAGAAGAGTATCCCTTGATTAAAAGTTTTTTCCAAGCCCTGAAAATTCGTCATTACATAGACAACATCGAGGATTTTCGTGGGTTTATAGTCATTTTTTTGTTTGAAAAATATAATTTTTTCTTTCCTTTAAAAAGTAATATTTTTCTCCAAAGTCAAAATGTAACCGTAATATGCACCGCAAACGTACAGTGACCACGACCAAATCCAAACGTAAAATAACACTTCCATGGGTCAGGCTTTAGCGAGTTTTTGAAATTCTAGAATGTGTTTTGACGAAGATGGAATTTTACATGACATTTGATTTGCTCTCCATCATTTACTCTCGGAAAAATTTTCTGTGTAGAAAAATAAAAATTTATCTTGCTAGGACATTCAGCAAAGAAGAAACGAATACACTCATGTAGTTCATAGCGACAAAACAATTGCCGCATTTCAACTTTGCACTTTGTTACCTCTAAATAAAGCAACTGTAAATCTTTCTCATCCTCGTTAAAAGGCCCCAAATGTTTTACAAAGTCTTCAATTTCACCCAAAAGCTGTGACCATTCCTGGAGCTTCGCTTCAAAATCTCTTCTATTCAGCAACGCTGATTCAACTTTGACCATCGTTTCCACTGCTGACCGCAGGTGTTGTTGTTTGGACAGGACTAGCTTGACAACGCCTCTCATTAAACTATTAAGGTCCGAGACTTGCTGCTGGAGATTTTCGTCTTCTGGTGCAGATGAAGATAATCGACGTGAGACACCATCCAACTTGTTCTTTAATCTCGTAAGGTTCTTTATGAGTTCCTTTATGATGAACAAGAAAAATACATACACATCAGTATTCGCAAAACTGTTTGAGGAAACAGGAGGTAAGGAATGAACACACGTGGATTTCTCCATTAATAACCACTCATTTCTGAGGTAAATACCTGGTGCGTCGATGAATTTAACATATTACCCCCCCCCCCCCCCCCCCCAGTATGAGACCAATACGTCTCTCCAAACAATGTTACTACATTGCTACGCAAACAAACTAGGACGATACAAAGTTGATTTACACCGACCTGTAATCTTGTCAGCTGATCCTGGTGCCTCGTCAAGTCACCTTCCAATACCAATTCGGATACAGCACTTTCCTCCACGGAAGCCAATTCCTCAAACAATTCATGAAGTTCAATTTGATTACTTAGTTCCTGATCGTAAAACTCTTCAACCGTCTTTGCTTCGAGAGCATCAGCCCGTCTACTTACGCAATCTTCATCACAGCAGTCGACCGTCAGATAAAGCGACCTCAAAAATGAGAAGTTTTCCGTGAACGCGGTGACTTCTTGCTGTCGAGTGCTCTCCAAGTTCTGCGTTTGTTCTTGGACGCAGCGCTCTAGAACTTCTTGCTTCGACGACGCTCGCATTTGAACCTCTTTCCAAAGAGCGTTGACCTCTCGAAGCCGCTCTTCAAGAATGATATTCATACTGGCACTGTCATGAAGGAAACCGTGAGACAATACGTTCATTTGATCAACACGATCTTGTTGCTTCGACATCAGAACACACAGAGCCTATAAAAAAAGTAAAAAACAAAACAAACAAAAAAGCAAAGCATCAAGATATTTGTTATTTCGTTTATATACCTGTTCTTTGAAAAACGTCAGGGCTGAAATAAATAAAAGCACAGATGGTCTCTGTTCCATCGCAGTAACCGCAGAATGTTTCTACACCGTTCACCCTAACAATTAATAGGAGTTCCACCAATTGGCAGCAAAATTGCCTCAGAGGAAAAAATCATGGCAGTTATTTGCAGCGATGGACAAAAAATGGAATTCAGGCCGTTAAACACATAAGTGAAGAAAAGACTTCAACAAACAGGACTGCAAATTCGTCAATGTGTGAAGTTCACATCCTTTGAAGAAATCTGTTGTATCAATCACAAGCCCTGAGAGGTACTAATATTCCAAACGCACTAATAAACTTAGGATTAATCTTCAATGAGACTTGAGCTTACCACGTGTTTAGCCAACTCATCTTTTACACTGTCCTCATCCTCCAAGTCAGTGGTAATCAATTCCTCAATGGAGTGCAACTTTTCCAACAACTTTTCAACCTCCACAAGAAATGCGTCCAAAGACATGTTTTCATGCAAAAGATTTTCCGACTCATCAAGATCCTTTAACGGGGAGCTTCTATCAATAAGGTCTAAGGGTCGAGAGGCGAACAGCTCATAATCAGCGTCTCTAACCGAGTTCTCAGCAAATCGGAGCCTTTCAGCCTCCTCCGCCTTGCGCCTCTCTGATAAAATGGAGGCGATTTTGTCGTGTGGTTTTTCCTCCTCAGTGTTTGTAGCGTTGTCCTCTGCGGTATTCCCTTTGATATTCAGTAGTTTGTCGAGTTCACCCATTTCTTCGTTTGGCCCTAAACTCACAAAGCTTGGTTCCATATCGGATTTAGCGCCCGGGTCACGTGGCTTCGGTGGAGTTATGTCCTCAGTCGAATTAAGATTTTGGGAGTCCACAAGTTGATCTCTATCTAAAGAGCTATCTCCGTTCATTTTCTCCTCAATCAGCGGGGGCACCCAGGTTTCAGTAACATTAGCAAACACCTCAGTAGAATCAGCTGTTCTTTCTAACAGACCTGGCGTCGTATGTACTTCATCTGCGGTTGTCACAACAAACTCACTTGGTGTACTATGTCGCAGAACGTCCTCGCCAAGTTCAGCGACGTCGGAAATGTCCAGATCATCTTTCAGTTGACTGCCTCTCGGTGTGAGTGCTATTTCTGAAATGTCATTCGCATGACTGCCAGAATTTTCACCACTTTGTGAAAGATCAACAGTTCCATCCGTGAGTGAAGAGTCCGAATTACTTTCCTTGTTTGTAACATTATCACTTTTTGGAAGGTCTCCTTCAAACTCTTCATCGTCCATGCGGTTACGCTCAGGTGATTTGTCCGTATCATCAACATCTTCCTCAGGGCGATTTCCACAATAGACATCAAAATCGTCAAAGAAGAATTCACCCGCCTGATCACCAAACCCTTCACTACCCAAATTTTCCTCCGTCGCGTTCTCGGCAAATTGTACCTCCGCGGGAGTCCCATCCTCGTCTGTTACAGTCACGATGGGCACGCTAACTTCGGATCTCCGCGAATCAGCACGTGAACTTTCGTCATCACTCTGTGTGTTAAAGCCGTTTTCCAAACCGACAGGGTCAGAAGAAGCTGTGATCTCCTCGTTTGATTCCCCGCTCTTACTCAATCGTATTCGCTGATACTCGTCCGGTGAAACAGAGATCCCGCCTTCAAGAAGTTCATTGTCGCCCAAATCGTCGTTTCCAAGGCAATACCGTGAAACGCCATTTTCTTGCACTCCATCTTCGTTCGAAGCGCGTCCATTTTCTTTGCGTAGAGGGCCTTCAAAGGATTCCATCGATGAGACGCCGCTTTCTGAGTCTCCCAAATCAGAATCTCCATTTTCTGCCATATCATGCGCATCCATCGGACCATCGAGAGATGACGCTCCCTCACTCCCTCTGGGCGCCGCGTTACAAGGCTGGAACACCGGCACAACAGGGATCTCTCCAAGAGCATCAATGGCTTGTTGTAATCTTTCCAGCTTTTCTTTCACGGCGTCTTTTTCCATATCGGTAATTTCCGAGAGTAATGCTTGGCCATGCTCATGTATATTTCTTGCCATACTTTGAAGGAATTCAACTTCTGAATGAAGATCCTTAAAATAAAATGAAACAGGAATATAGCGTTAGAATCTTCAAATTACTCCGTAAGTAAAATATTTTACAATAAAAAGAATAAAATAGGTTTGTTTATTACTCACTGCTAGTAGTGAAACGAACCTCACATTAAACTCGATAAATCAGAGAACGATTTTAACAAAGCGCGCGAACTTGGAACTTGAGGACAAATTGAATTTTCCTAGCCTTTAATTAAATTTCAATCCTCCATAAGCAAATTGAAAATTTGAAGAAATGTAAACCGAGTGGTGCTAATTCATGACACAGGGACGTGAAAAAATACCTTACCGTAATTTTCAAACATATTCGCCTAACATCTACAACTGTAAATTAACTTAGGACTCCTTAGACGTTCTACCTTTAATTATTTTGTGATATTTACCTTTGCGTAATGCCCCTTATTTGCCTTTGGTTTTATAGACGACGCTCAATTTCCTTTCCTTTTCGGGACATAATATAAAATCCCAAACAGGACACAAAAAATAAAGGTGTAAAAAGCGGTCAAAACTCAACGCATCTAAGGCTGCAAGCAACTGCGGTATTAAAAAAGATGTGCTCAAAGCTCTTATTTACTGAAGATCGGGAAAAAGAATTATCGAGACAACAATTACACTTGATAAGGAGGACACTACACGAGCATATTGAGCGCAATTTTTTTTTCAACGAAGAGGAAAAAAAAATTGAAAACAAAAAAGAGATTAATTCCATTTGAGCTCCTAGCGATTTACATGGAAACAAATGCAGTATTTGCCTATAATAATAGACAAATCTTCGCCTTTATTGCAGAAAAAAGTATTGTGTTGCTACTCGGAGTTCTCAAAGGCTGAAAGCGTGACAAAGCATTTAAATTCGCTTCAATGAAGCGTGTCAGGCAAGTTGTTATTCGTGGTCATTACTATGAAAATAACAAAAAGATAATAAAGGAAATAACGCTTTGGTCGGGAGAACAACTGTTGTTCATGACGCAAACGCGAGAAGTGAGTACGTAAATGTTTTGAGTTCTCTGATTTCAACTCTTATGACAGCAATCTCACAGCACGGTCTCATGATTAATCAATTCGTCTTCAGTAACTTACAACTTTACCGTATTGAGCCTGTAGCGCCCTTTCTATCGCTATAAATAGTTTGAATTGCGAAACAAGTATACATCTTAACATAAGTAATGGCTGTTTCCAAAATAATCTATTTCTGTTGATGTCTACAGCTGTCAAGCATATCATAAAAATCGACCTTTCATATAATTTCACAAAATTATTCGCAGCTGCTTCTATCTGCATATTTCGGATCAATTTACAGCAAACACGGTTTGTCGTGTGATAAATAATGACTTGAAAAATATCGAAACAAAAACTTAAACCTGTGGTTTACTCTTAGTGTACCTACCTGTAACTTATTATTCCCTTCGTTGTGTGATTCCAAATTCTCGATTTCCTGCAACTTGCTTTTAAACTGGTCGATTCTTTCGTAACACAATCTCAGTGACTCTTCAAAATCTACAACTCCGTAGTGAGTTCTCTCGCCTATTCTCTGTCCTCTGTCGTTTACCAGATTCTGGATACGATCCAATCGATCCGATATATCATCCATCTGCTTTTGAAGCACCTCTCGTTCGGACTGATCGCTAAGCTGGCAAACCAAACGGTCGCCTTGGCTGCGAATACTCTCGAAGTCACCCTGTCGCACATCCAATTCATGGCTAAACGCCTGAAAATAAAAATAGTGCAAGTACAAATCTGAACTATTGCTCTCCATGAGATTTCTCAGTCAGCTACTCTCGCCTTCATCGTCCGCGTTTTCTTGTCCTAAGCAATCTGCACTATCTCATTACATGGTATTCCATCGTGTTTAAAGCTCGGCTGCCACTGTGGTTAGTAATCGACCAAAAATTGATATCGCCGTTTCAAAAGCAATAAACTACGATGAGCCATAACAGATTTTGTCTTGCAGCAGTCTTAAGTCGATTCTCCTGCTAAGTAACCATATTTTCGGCGGCAAAAAAGTTAAAATGCCTGTTGTACAACCAGAAAAACATGGCTAACGCTCATCCGCATACATTAACCAACGTGTTAATTAATTCAAGCTTTGCGATTCTCGTTGGCAACGTGGCGTGCCAAAAGTACATTAAAATATAACATAGAAGAGATATTATCACAAGTCAAAACCCATTAATGAATTTAGGAAAATCGACAACTTACTACACTTTTAACATCAAACTTACCTAAAGAGGCGTTTAGATGCCGACTGTGTCTCAATTTGCGCTTTCAATGAATTTAATATTAAATTGTCTGATCTTCCACTGGGTGCGATTCACAAACTGCGTGACTTCAATTTTAATCAATTCAATCGTTGTCCAGATATCACCCAATACTGGCGTGTTCAAGCTATATTTCCAGTGTTCGCATTTCAAAAAAAAAATATCACCAAAACGACCTTGAAACGTGAAATGAACTATCCAAATTCATAAAAAAGTATATTTTAAAGCTGCGGCAAACGGTGACAAAAGATTTATTTGCCCCATAAAGAGAGTTTATTCACACGAACAAAAGGGCATTACATCTGGGATTTCACCATTGCATTCTTATGAAAAAAGAGGCAGCTCATTTCATTTGGACTTTTCTTCGGGCTGAGAGGAGGACAATTTTAATGAAATCACTTTCTGTGACTGACAGTTCACGCTTTATTGTACCTGATACGGCGAGGGAAAAATAGAAAGTTTATCCCTTGAAATCCAGAATTGGAGTAAAATGCGCGAATTGAAAGACTTGTTGAGAAAAATAAATGCATCACTACCGGTACAGGCATATGAATTGAGACACCTGCTGGTGTTTGCTTGAACTCGGTAATTTATGCAAAACTTGTCAAAATACTCTCCTACGTCATTAGTATGGCCATTAATCACATTTTAAATTACAAGTGCGGATTTCTGCACGCTCAACTCTATACAGAGTAGTCCTAACTACGGCTTTCTCGAATACTCTCTGCAGGTGTTTACGTGTGTTAAAGTAAAAACACCTGCGCGTTGTAAGATAGGGTCTGGGGAGAGAATAAATACTCAAATGAGATTGGGGAGAGGCGTGAAAAAATAACTCGTCTCCTAAATTTAGGTTAATTTTAGTTACAAGAGTAGCCAGGCTAAGAAAGGTACGTGAGTGAGGGTGATTTGCGAAGTTTCTTACTTTTTTAATATTAATTCAATTGTTTTGGCTCTCATGGAAAATTATGTGTAAAATGCCGCCAATTTTACTGAGGTAGAACGCAAATTGCTTGCTTCATTCACATCGACCATTCGAGAATAATAAAATTGAAAGCATTCTGGCCTCTCTTCTTTCATTTAGGTTACGCAGAGTGCGAAACGAAAGACCTTACTTCTCTAACCTTGAGTCTTGCAGCATCAACCTCGTTTTCAGGCACACCTAATTCGCGCGACAAGCGCTCCTCTGCCCTTAGCGCCCATTCCAAACAGCTCTTGAGCCCGCACTCAAATTCGTGCCAGTCAATGGAAGACTTAAGCATCTCCTCTTGTCTCCTCTGAAGGCGTTCTTTCACATGGAGAAACCGCTGATCAAGGGAAATCAATTTGACTTTAGCCTTATCGACGTCTGGGGGAGGGAAAAGCCCAAGGACTTCACTTGCTCTGTCCTTGACTTCAAGGATAATAGACTCCTGGAAGTCCAAATTGTCTGATAGCATCTGTAACGATGAAGCACAAAAACGTACGAATGTCAAGTTTTAAAATGAGAGGAAGCACGAAAACCAGGTATGAATATTGACAAAAGCCATTTGTGGGTCTCTATGCTGAGTCTTCTTCTTTGGGGGGGGGGGGTGGGGAGATCCTAACATCATAAAGTATAAACAACCTATGCTAGAAGCTGTTTGACTAACCTCAAAGATGGGACGAAGTTCAAAACGTATGACTAAGCTCTACGAAGGATAACGAAGGACCCCTTTTTCAAGCTAAATCGACAAACCTATCCCACACCTTCCCGACGGCGCGCCGACGTAACGGCAACTAAAGGTTACGAGACAATCCATAGCAAAATTGCAAAACAATGTATTGTATGATCCGCTAAGTCCTGCCCCCTTCGTCGTTTTCAAGGTGCGTTTCGGCAATCAAACACTGCAAGTCGAGCCGCAACAAACTACTGAATGATGTTTTACATGATTGAGCACAATGAGCCTTGAAGAGGTCCCGCGCTGGAACCTTGTTACTGGGGTTCGGCACGGTTCTAAAAAGATTATAGCTTGTACTAACCTGATGTGTCTCTCTTCGATCCTCCAATTCTCCATCATCAATGGACTGGAAATCCAAAGACTTCTCTATCATGGCCAAGTTGCGAAAGCACGTGTCCATATCGTTCTGGAATTCCTGCCACTTCCAAAGTGTCTCTTCAAACTCCTCCTCTTTCTCGGCCACATGATCTTCAAGATTTTCACATTTGGCTTTAAGCGTGGCAAGCTGTTCCCCAAGCTCCTCGCTTTCTTTCAAAGGGACGGAGTTCATCAGCTGTTGACATCTGCTATCGAGGTCTTCAAAGGAACCATGAAGATCAGAAACCTCTTTGCTGATGGTCTAAGAGAGGAAAACACATTATCTACGAATCTGTGGTATGTTTCAGAAAAACAAGAGTTCAAACGGAAAGTAACGTTGACACAGGTGTCACTTCCGTAGTTGAAAAAGCACCGTGTTATGAGTTTTGCTACGCTCTCCGGATGTTATGTGCGGCCATCCTAAGTACATCACGTATTTCTCAAATAATTCACTTTTAGCCACCTCCAAGTAAAGCATTTTCAGAGGAAGGTAAGATCCTTACAATTTGCTCCTCAGAGAGGGATAAATAGAACATTCCAGCTCTCACCTCATAGTTCTCCCTTTGCTCTAAAACTCTCGTGGAATCATAACTGGACGCTGTAAGGTCTTCTGTTGACGCCGCCAATTCGTCCAACCTTCTGGAAACTGTCTCCATCTCGTCATTCAGAGCATTTACTGCATGACATTGCTCTGTTTCTGCTATTTTGTCATGGAGTTTTGTCTGCAATGCCTCCCATTTCTCACCTAACTCATCGACTTTATCTTGTACCTCATCTCGTCCCTGCGATCCATGAGGTTTCATCGTAGTGAGAAGTTTGGCCTTTTCTCTCACGATCTGGAGTAGGGGAGTGACATCATATAACTGTTGCCGGCATTCCTGGAGGCAACAAAGGAGTAAACAAAGGAGTAAACAAAGGAGTAAACAAAGGAGTAAACAAAGGAGACTTGACGTCATTTTAAATCTCCCTGGAATAATCTTACACGTGTTTAGTATGCACACATTTTAAACATAGGATGTTTCGTCTCAGCAAGAGCTCGCCGCAGTTTCATTCAGACACCTTAACAGCCTCGTAAAATTGAGCTTTTAAGCCTGACAATGACAGCGATATGTCTGCAAACAGAATTGAGCCGGACCAAAAAAAAAACCGCAAGTACACTATTCTTTTCGTGAAAAACGGTTCTCGCAGGCGCGTAGCGTCCTCTACGCATATACGCACGTGCGTACTTGAAGTGACCAGACAGATTTAAAAACAATGTTGTGTTTGCGCCAAGTTTGCTCAAAATAAGGGCAAGACGCTTTGTTCTTTGCTTGTATTCACACAACTATTTCAAACAAGAAATAAAGAACGCAGTATTTTCCGCTCAGTTTACTTAGTTTTCTAGATCATATGTACTTGTGCGTACTTGAAAAAATGACCACGCTACGCGCTTGTCTCGCCGAAGTATATTTTCACCCACGCAAAAGGGCTCATAAACTAGTGAAGCTAGAATATCAAGAAGCATAAACGGCGTGGGTCTTAACATTATGAGATATTCCCAGAAGAAAAATACCCAACAATCAAGATTTTACCTCAAAGTCGGATCTGTTTAGCATTTCATCCTCGAGCCTCTCCTCTATTTCACGCAGGCAAACATTTGCTTTAACTAATGCTTCGCGATATTGTTTGTGAGACGAAATAGTCTCGTGCAGTTCTTGTTGTTTCTTTCTGGCGTCGTTGCGAAGTGCTTTGAAACTAACTGCAGCGGACTCTTGATCCATGGACTCCTTCCAAGGTATTGTTGACGCAACATCTGTCATGCTTCCCATAAGAGATTCGAAAATCTCTAGTTTCCCTCTTAAATCCTACGGGACAAAATTTCATATTTAGAATAAGGGATCCAATGAAATAGCGAATAGAGTTCAATCTCAAACGGGTTGTCACAATCTTACGGAAAGAAATAAATAACGTGGACACCTTAATAAGACCGATAAAAGCAGCAGGGAATCAATTGAAACCCATAAAACCCCAAGCCTCCAAACATTTGCCGTAAATATGCTGAGGAAATATCATTATAATTTCATCGAAATGGTTGACAGATCAATCAAAAGGTTTGTAATGTTATGACTGAAGGTACTTTAGAACCTGGCGACCATTCCTAATCTACTAGTCCTCTAAATAATGTGCTTGTTGAGTATTTACATTGTTTGGTGAATAATCAATTCTGATGATCACACACACACACACACACACACACACACACACACACACACACACACACACACACACACACACCAACAGGATGATGTGGCATCGTGTCTCACTTAGATCAAGAAGAGCCTGCAGGAGCGACTTGTCATCCTTACAGAGTACCAAACAAGACTCTAGCAAGTCACTTCCCGGCATGTCTTCTAAAATTAGCCGCTAGTAATCTAATGAGGCAGTTGGGAGCCAGATAAAACTTTGGCGTAGGTTAGATCGAATTTGCTGATCCTAGCAGGGTGTGGGACGCATGCCGCTTGCACTTATGAATCAATAACGAGGATTGGCCCGCTAAGAAATGCCCTATGGTTCAATGGAGGAAAATGGACGACTATGGGATCGAGCCTTCATCGGAGACTCATATTTTGGTATAGTTCCTCACTCGTGAAAAAATCTTTTCCGCTTCTAGACACATTTAGCACGCTTCAGACAAAACTGATCCTAGGACACAGAACACACGTGTCACACCTCCAGCTGACATAAGACCCAACTCGGTACGAGTCCCCCTCTAGTTCTACGTCGGTGATGGAAAAGATAATCGGTAAGCGGAATGTTATACGGGTTCGCTACTGTAAATATTTTTGTCGCTCAGTACAAGTATTAAGAACATTTTCTTTGAGGGAAGCTGCGCCTTGCTTTTGTTCGTGACAAGACTTTACCTCTCTTTGCATTGTTTATGTGTACTTCAGAATACTGATGTTACATAGTTCGTCATCAATACTCGAAATGCAGCGATTAGAGAGAGAAGAGTTAACACTGTCCAACTTACTTAATTTCTCGTGCGTCTTGTAGTTAATTGAAGAACCACTCTTACAAGGGCAATTTACAGACAAGATATCCAGGAGGATTAACAAGACACGCACAGATTACAAAATGTGTTATTCTTGTGATATTGCCCCAATCTCGTTTAATTTATAAAAAAACAAATCTACGCAGTCACGCCAAGTGGGAGGGCAGGCTAATGAGGTCATTAAAAAAAGGGAAATAATGCGGCAATTTACCACCAGTTCATTTTGAGGCAATCAACTGTGTCAGAAGATTGACAGTTGGTTGTAAAAAAAAGGCAAAGTCTTATTTTAGAACATTTTATAAATATCAATATCCAAACGCTAAAATCATAATATTTCGCGGATGTTTTTAGCTGCCGTTTGTTTTCATATTCAGACAATGTGATCGTCGCTTGGTCTGTTATTTTAAACAAAGCTTTTGTCCAATAACATTATTTATATCAGCAGGAAATGAGTATGGGATTTTTTTCGCTTCCTATGCAAATTTTCGTATTTTAGGAGCGAATAAACAAAAGTTAATTTCACCTGGCGAAAAAGGTTACCTCGCTGGCGTTCAGCATATTTTGGAAGGACTATCGTCGAAGTAAATATCAATTCTCGAGTAGCTACATGTGGGTTATAAAAATTGAAACATTCGCCATGTTCACGGTAAAAAACGGGAAATATTCTCAGGGAGGTTGACAGAACATTGATGATTTGAATATGCAAACTAGTGAACACTCGCTCAATTTGGCAAAAACTACACATACGTTGAGACGTTAATGATAAAAAAAAATCAAATATCGATTCAAAATAAACTAAAAATTATAATGAAGATAACTGAGATCAATAGATTGACTCAAATAAAACAACAATTTTGGATGAATTTTTCCTCTTTGTAAAACAATTGCGACGTTTGCTTCAAGGACGCAGTTTCTTTGTGGAAGATTTAAGTAATTACTGTTTAACTTTCACCAAAAGCATGTCGACAGTTCTTGAATCATACGTAAAATTCTAAATCAAAGCTATAAGCATTTAACTAAAATTAGGTATAAATAAATAAATTACCTGAGTTTTCGGTTCTAACGCTGACATGTCTGCCTCCGTAGTAGAGTTTATATCATAGAGCAGTGCGTCAATTTCTTTAGCTTCTAACTTTGCTTGCTCCACCATATCAAGATGTTTCATACAGCTGGATATTCCATCTTCGAGAAGCAAACGTTGTTCATTCAACTGATCTTTCGCTTTCTGCCAATCTTCGTTCAGCATTCGAAGTCTGTCCATGAACTCTTTCCGCTCAACCTCATTCAGTTTTCCGCTGACCTGTTCACCTCGTGTGTTCGAGGATTTTTGTCTAATTTCGACGTCTTTTTGTAACTCCTTGGAACAAAGTGAAAAAACAAATTGGTCAGAGGACTTGTTGTGACCTGACATGGCGAATACTGAGTGACATGGCGAATACTGCGTGACATAACAATACGCAACAACAAGAACAAACAACAAAGAACAAAGCAAACCAGGCAAAGTAAAGCAAAACAAAGCAGACAACGGCTGATGGAAAAACTATCATATGCGTGTATTTTTTTTCTCCATCAAATTCCATCAACTACGCAACGAGAAAACCAGACACGTGGGGACAGCGTCGATAAAAAATTTTCGATTTTTGTTTTTTTCAAAGAAATGAAAACAAGCGTAACCACGTTCCTTACAAAACGGTCAAAAGAAGTAAAAGTAAAGAAAGTTTTTTTGAAAAATCATCGAATAAATATGATTTTAGAATTGAGACCACTCCAATCTATCCGTAATGGTTTTTTTCCACTGAGGCTGAGTCTTTAATCTGGCGCGGTCCTTGCAGCTTTCGAAAACTCGTCGTACGCTAGTTATTGAAACAAAATTGGAGATCAGACGAGCGCAGTGAACTGTGTGTACCTGTCTGCACCGTAAAAAGCCTCTATTTGACAAGCGTAAACATTGCGGGTAAATATTGCAAAACCTGTCATTCGACAGAGGAGCTCCAAATCTATAACACAAAGGTTAAATTCAGTCCCATTCGTTCAAGAGCAACAAAGAATCGTTAGGAGCTCTCGCTGACATGGTAAAATCTCATACGAGAAACCAAAAATAACACGAACACATTTGAAAAGATCTCTAGATTAGGAAGACATGATGGTCACTACTTGAAAAAAAAAAACGCAATAAGGAATCGATGTCATCAGCAACTCTTTTCTTTGCAACCGACTTTCAGTCAGCAACAATAAAGCTATTTTTGAATGAAACAATTTAACCGATATTATATAACTACGTCAAAAAATGGGCATTGGGAAAAAGAAAAAAAAAAAAGGGAAAAAAAGGAAACGTAGGAGAGCGCCGAAAGATATGGAACAGGATCCATTTAAAACTCAGCCAACCTGCTCGTAGGGATCACTGCAATTACCAGCAGCAATTACTTGGAAAGCAAAGAGGAATTAACGAAATGAAATACTCTATCTTAGGGTATAAAAATTCCTACGTTTTCTCAAAATCTTCTGAAACACCTGAAGAACACCAAACTTAATCGCCGAATTCGCCGTCGCTTCCTGGTTAGATTCACAGTTGTCGCTGACTACTTCAACCCATGATCAGGCATAACATTAAAAAAATACTTCGAGCACTTCCAATATTCAAATATTTCTGTCCTGCTCAAAACGACTTACAAAGATGTTAATTTAAGATTAGAGATGCAAGTATTTCGTGACAATCTTTCAAGCTATAGCAACGACCGCCGCCGGTTTGCTCTCCATGAACAATCGTCCTCATCAAAAGCTAAATGTCAACAGGAATTTCAAAACGCGTTTACTCACCGCATTTCCCTCCAGGTAAATATAATAAAAAATCTCTGGGATCATAGTCATGGTGAAAAGACAATAAAAAATCTTTGCCTGTGGTCCATAGGGGAATACAGTCGTTTCGCCGTTTACTGGCAGTAATAAAAACATCAATCGCATGTGCTATTGTTTGAAAACAAAGAAGAGGAAGCGGCGAACTTCATTTGAAATTCAAACAATGAGGTTCATTATTTTTCATGTTGAAAACTTACGCGCCCTGTCATTTCATCAGCAACAGCAATAGAAATTGCGTTAGCTTATATCGCTCGCTCATATGGTGGTTTGAGGCGCTGCGAGGCCGTGTTACAACGAGAGGAATGGGAAAAACATCTCCTCTCGCTGAGATTCTCAGCTGGATGTTTCCTTAAAAAAAAAAAAAAAAAAAAAAAAAAAAAAAGCAGCGCCTTCTCTTTTAAGTAATTTTTTCAAAAACCTTTGAATAGACTATAATGGAAAGTGATTCTCATAAAAAAATTAACATGAAATCAAGACTAAACTTTGCTTTTGAAAATCACTATCAGCAGGAGTTTCAAAAACCTTGTCCATAAGCGGCTGTTCTGCAAGGTATCGCGCACAATGCCTATTGTTCTCGAGACATTTACTTGCAGTAGCGAAAAAATTATAGATCTGTAATATTAGCGGCGAAACGAATTCTGGAGAGTGCGCATTCCTCTTCAGAAAATATTGCTTTAGCTCATTAGCTTATAAAGGCGAAGCTTAGAAACAGTAGCTTAGCTTAGAAAGTTATTGTTTACACTATTGTCAGAAAAAATCAAACATAACACGCGTGTGTTTCAGGCTGGAATAGCGCTCGATTTTAAAACCGTCAGTTACACATTCATCTCTTTTTACATCTTACTCAACAAGCACCTTACCCGTTTAGGATTCGATTTTCATCAGAAAAAATCCACCCGCACAATTACTCTATAATAAAAAATAATGGGAAATCGAAACCCCTCTATGAATTTCTCATTGTTCCTTCAGCCCTTATTCAAGAGATTTATTCATTCTGCTGAAATAAATTCTTTATAGCAAGCAGCAAGACTTGATCTCATTTGATATCTACTTACCTTTAAATTTTCCAGTTTTTCTTGAGCATCCTGCAAAGATACAGGAACTTGGTGTTCAGCGGCAGATCGTTCAAATATCACCGCGGCTTCCCTGCTTTCACTTTCAAACAGTTCACAGTCTTCCGTAAAGTGCTTGCAATCATTATCAGCATTCAGCAACAGTTGCTTCAGTTCAGACATCCGCGCTTTCACCTTTGCAACTTCGTGTGCCTTAACGCTTTCTTGGAAGCTTCCGGCATATGTGAGATACTCATCAATCTTGGTAATGTGGGCAGCAAGAGCTTCCAACCGCTCTGACATCCGGTTGCTATCAAGAGTTACGCTGGTCTCGTTTTCCTCCAGCAACATTACAGCATCAGCAACTAAATTTTCCGAAGACTTAAGCCAGCCTTCCAAGGTCTGCTGCTCGGCAACCAGATTTCGTAATTCTTCGATTCGTTTAGGAATCAACTCTTTCAACCTAGTTCTCGTCTCATTCAGCAGACGAAATCGTCTTTTTATTTCTTCTTTCCTTTCTTGAGGAGTAAAACTCACCATCATATCCTCATTCCCAGTCAATGATTCATAATCTCTTTCCCTCTCCAAAAACTCTTGATCAACTGCCTGGCATAGGACGAGTTCTTCCTCAGTCTGCTCTACCTCACCATTTTTGGCGATGACGTCCAAGTCAACGGTACCGAGTTTTTCTAAAAGGTTTTTGTACAGTGTTAATAACGCTATGCACTCGTTATCAAAGTCCTTCAGTTTTTCCAGCTGGATTATTTCTTCACCAAGCTGCTGTTGTGTTGCATGTACTTCTTCCGCTAACTCTCGTAAATCTTTTTCTATCGCATTCTCACCGACGTCTTTCCGCTTAGCGCTTGCTTTAGCAATTTGGTCCGTGATGAAAGGCAACTCACAGGAATCGAGTTTCGCCAAAGCAACTCTCTTTGATGTAATTCTTTCACTTATCCAGCTTTCGCTTTCAAGATCACTTGACTCAGGGTTCTGTTGGCCTCTTACTTCCATCAACAAGTTCCTTGTGCGATCAAGATCAGTTACCAGTTTGGTATGTTGCTTGGTGCGGCTTTTCATCTCAGCATCCCTGTCTCCCAATTTTTCTTTTACATTTTTTAAATTACTAGATATCTCTTGAAGCTTCGACAGCAGCTGCTCTTTACGCTGTCCTTCCCCTTTGATCTTGTTACACCGCGCCAACAGTTCTTGAAAAAGTTTGTATTTAGTTTCCAGAATAGAACGGAATTCTGTGTTAGCAATAAGAGCGTTTTCTAATTCGTCCATCTGAACTACTGGTGGAATGTCTGTGTGGGTAAAAGGAGTACAAACATCCTGCACCCAGCATTGCAACTTCGCGATGTCTTGCGCAACATTTTTTACCTCGGCCTTCTCTTTCTCTAGTTCGTTTAGTTTTCCCAAGGCCTCGTCTTTAACCTCTTCCCATCTCCTAACAACAACCGTCAGCTTTCGTCTGGGATCAAGATCTTTCTGTTCATAAGCAACATTTGGAAGCTCATCGCATCGATCGGTAAGAAGATCAAGTTTGTTACGGTAGGATTTGATTCTGGAGCACAGCTCCTGCATTTTCTCCACTCGTTCCTCCACGGATCCTCTATCTTTATCGCTTGCTAAAATTGCAGCTTCGAGTTCCTGAATACCTTCTTGGCAAGTATTATAGTCTTCTTCGAAATCTTTTTTTGTCTGAGCTAAACGCTCAAGCTCGCGCAGCTTTTCTCCTACTGAAGCTTTGAGCTTTCCCCAATCTCCTTGCAGATGTCCAGCTTTTCCACTAGGGGTATTACGTCCGCTCTGATTGATGTCGTCAGATAACAGCTTCGCTTCCCTCTCCCACAAGGCTGCCATGTGATTGTCACGTGATTCCATGTCTCCATAAAGTCTTTTGAGCTTTCCCATTTGATCTTCCAAGGTTTCCACTGTATAAGAAACATCGACAGGCACAGCCGCTTGGTAAATGGTTAGTAAGCTTTCACAGCGAGCTGACTCTTTATCTAACTCAATAATATTAGTTATTCGTTCTTCTGCGCGATGGACGCTTTCTTTTGAATATTTTTCCGCCTCATTCAACGCTGTTTGAAGCTCCCAAGTCGACTTTTCTAATTGTGGCTTTTCGCTGGAATCGACCCTTGTCAAAAGCATATCACATTTCTCAACAAGGCTCTCAACATTTGTCTTCTCTGATTCAAGCTCTGAAGCCGTTTGCTTAAGCTGACCAAGGACTTCGTTTGCAGTTTGAATATCAGTTCTCTCTGAATCACAGTTCTGAAGAGATTCATGCAGCGCTTTAACGCGAGCTAAACAAACTTCAACATCACCATGAATGTCTCCAACTTCGCTAATCCATGACTCAAGTTGTTCATGCATAATACGAGCATGTGTACTAATGTTCTGCCATTCACCCTTAACTTCCTTCAACTTGTCTTGCAACGACCCCCTCAGTTCTTCACACTTGCCTGTCACATGATTACCTTCCTCTTCTAATAAACGAATCTGCTCTTCAAGTTCCTGGCATTTCTCAACTTGCTGTCTCTGTTTTTCAAGCTGGACGTTTGAGTTGTCTTTATCCGCTGAATATTGACCACCATCTACAGAATAGTTCTTTAATTCGTCTAAAGCTGCCTTGCAACGTTCTAAGCAAACGTTGTAATTGTCTTTCGCTTGAAGAAATGCCAGTAAGGTGTCTTCCTTATCAACTGCATCTCCTCTAAGTATTTCCCATTTCTTTTTAAGGGAATCAAGTTTTCCCTGAAGATTGCCGTCATCTTTCTCTTCAACAACATCCAAACCTCTGTTTTTCTCTTCCATCGAGATCAATACATCATAATATGATTCAATTTTGGGCAGCAACTCTTTTAGCTCAGCATACTGCTTTTCCGCCCTTGAATCATCCAAAGAGTACATAATAGCAGAATCAACAATTTCAGCGGCATTGTTTAACCATTCTAGCGATTCCTCTAACTGTCTTTTGCTTTCCGTGTATTCGTTGATCTTCACCTCTGTTTCCTTCAGAAGCTGGGGGAGTTCTTTATCAAGATCTTCAAAATTCTCACTTGCTTTTACCAGCCTGTCTTGAACTCCGCTATGTGCAACAAGGTCTTTATTCCTCTCAAGAAAACTGCGAAACTCCTCTTGTTTATCATCCATACCAGTTTGCAAATAACGCAACTCATTAAGATGTTCAGCCAAAATGTTCAAGCTCACTGGACACTGTAAAGGCTTCTGGAAGACGTCATTTGCTTGGTGCAACCAGTTTTCATAATGTGTTACTTCGTCTTGAAATTCCTCTGCTTCTCTGAGATGCTGCTCCAATTCCACGCACTTGGCGGCCGACTCATCCTGTAATCCCATCAAAGTGTCGCACAAACTGTTAAGTTCTTGTGAGAGCGAATCTTCTATCGCAGTTGAAACTTTCCCAATGCCTTGACCAACCTTTTCTTTGGCTTGCATAATACCATCTAGCACTATGGCCGACTCATTATTTAGATTTTGGCATTCGAAAAGCTCTTCTTCAAGCTGCGGTATGTTTCCAAGCTCGAAAACTTCTTCGTTATTAGCTATCAATTCCTTTTTCTGCGACAACCACTCTTTACACGAAGATATTTGCTCTGTAACGTCACTAACATCATTTACGCAGTGTTCCACATCTCCGAGCTTTGCCGACAAACGCTTGTGCATTTCTTCGTATTTGGCTTCCAACGAACTAAGTCGACCTTCTTGTTCTGACTTAAACCCCTCGTTTGTTTCAAGTGGTGAATTTTCTACTTTACTTCGTAAACTTTCCATTATTTGTTCATAAGAGGCGCATTCATTGCTCAAACTTTTGAGTCTCTCAACCTGTCCAACGACCTCTTCCATTCCTTGAGAATGGTCGGACACAGAAGATATTTCCTTTTCGACATTATCTACCCAACTAATGACTTCTTCGCAGCTGTCATTTAGTTCTTTCTCTAAAGCAATTCGACGTTCTGTATCCGCTATCTTATCCGAGAAGCGAGCGAGCAACATTTTCCATTTATCTACAACTTCTGAGTAACCATCCGTGGCATCTTTTGATGTCGAAGTTTGATCTTTCTTCTCGCTAAGGCGAAAAACCAAGGATCTTTGAGACAAAGCATCTTCGAACTTCTTCTTCAAGTCTTCGACGTAAGCTTCCATTTCCTCTATGTCAGTAAAACATGGCGTCTCAGACAACACGGTGTTTTCAATTTCCTGCAAGATATCCCTGCACTGTCTCAACTCAGCTTCAAATTCTTTCGCGTTTTCATTTTCACCTTGCAATGATGACAGACAGACATCCACATTGCTTTTCAGCTCTGCATAAGAGCTCTGTAAGTTTGACAATTGATACTGTAGCGTTTCTTTTTCAGCGTCGTTAGCTTTGTTCAGTAGTTTCTCTGCATTTTCAAGTAAATGTTTGAGTTCACTCTCCTTAGACAAGACCAACTGTCGTCGTAATTCAAGCTCTTTTAGTCTTTCCTCTACGGAGGAACTTTGGACCTGTTCAGAGCAAGTTTCGATCAACTCGTTCTCGACCCACGACTTCAATTCCTGATACGCCTCTTGAAAAGTTTTGCTCTCGTTAATTCTCTCCTGTAGCTTAGCAATTTCCATTGCCGATCGCTCTTGTACTTCTTTGACAGAACTTTTCAACTCGGCCACTTGCGATTCGTACATTTCCTTATCCATATCGTCGATATCTTTTAAAACCACCTCACCCTTCCCCAGCAGTACACTCACTACATTCTCGGAGGATTTACTCACACCAATGATGGTCTTCAAACTTGCAACATGCTCTTCTAGGGAGGGAATATCGACGGAAACAAACTCTGACCTCGAAATTTCGTCTTTTGCTTTAATGATCCACTCCTTGCAATTATCCATCGTTCGGCCAAAATCTCTACAAGATGCAATATGCTTTTCAAGAATCTCGACCCTCTTAGAGGTATTTCCTCCAACGGATTCCCACTGTGACCATAAATCATTTATTTCTGCTTGTAACGCAGACTGCTCGGCTGGTTTCAATTTACTAAGAATTTCTCCGGTTTTGGTGTGAACAGACGCCACCGCGTTCTCTACAGAAGACAAAGCTTCTTTTGTGAATACAATTCCTTCTTCCAACAGCGGTATCTTTTCCATTGTTAAATCTTCGCTTGTAGAGTTTTCCACCTTTTTAATCAACTGTTGACATTCCATCAACTCTGTCACTAACTGCTCTCGCTGGTCTAGCGTCTCTTGGTCTTCCTGAATCTTGCTAGAGATATTCCCCTTCACTTTCAACAGTTTATGTGTCAGTTCGCAAACGCGGGTGTTGAACTCATCCTGTATTGCTTGACAGCTTGAAGGGACCATCTGACTCTCGGTCTCAATAGAGGCTATTTCGGCTTCGCACATTTCAACATCACATAAAAGTCCTTGCAAACTCTGCAGCTCCAATTCCACGGCATTGAGCTCGTCGTCACTGGATATATTATTCAGCTTGGACTGGGCACCCACCAAACTTAGTTCCACTTTTTCGAAATCCGATTCTAACTTTTGAACCTGTTTCAGAGCATATCGGAGTACGTTATCTTGCTTTTCTATGCTTTCCCGGACGTTTTCCCATTCCGTTTTTAGTGCGTCTACCTGGCCTGTAACGACCTCCCCTGTTCCCGGATTATCGCTCTCCAACTCGGCTGCTATTTCTTTTCCTGTTAGCATCAGCTCATCAAAAGTGGCTTTCTTTTCAAGGAATTCATTCTTCACTCCACAACAGACTTTCAAAGCTTCTTCCAACCCCTCAATACTTTGAACTGACGCTAAGTCAATTTGATCAGCTCTCTCACGCGCATCCGTTAGCCAGCCCTTTAATCCACTCACGGTCCATAACTTTTTCTCCACTATCTTTGCATAATCATCCTTCCCATCTTCGACTATTTCCCCGAGACACCTCCTCAATTCTTTCTCCTTTTCTTTAGATTCATGATGTAACTTGGTCCATTCATCTTTAACACGAGTCAGTTGTTCCATCACAGATGCCCTTTCCTCGGGAGGGAGTTTATCGCAAAGTTTCTTCCCTTTCTCCATTACGACCTGCACCATCTCCTCTCTGCGTGTTAATTCCTGACAAAGCTCCTTATGCTTCTCCAACTCGGCCTTGATACCCTCTACATCACTAGGCTGTGCCCCGTCGGCTGCGATGGTGGCACTGGCTTCTTGCATCCAAAGAACACACGTTTCTAACTGTTCGTAATAATCTGTCTGTTCTCCGATGCACCGTTCAATCTCTTCACCTTGTAACTCAGATAGAGTTCGAACTTTCTCCCATCGCGAAGACAGACCTTCAAGCTGCTTTTTAATACTAGCTCTCTCCTCCTCGTTCATTCGAGCAGACACCTCTCTACCTTTGGTCATGATGTCGTTTACAACCAAACTCTGTTGTTGGATTTCGTTATACAGCCTCTCCTGATTCCGAATGACGTCCATCTGCTCTTCTTCTGGAACAGAAAACATGTTTATCTGTAAAATGTTCTCTGCCTCATTTAACCAAGAGCTGAAATCCTCGACTTCAAGCACAAAGTCTTGATTCGCTTGATTTAAACTTTTAGCTTCTTTTTTCTTTATGACGTCGCGCTCATGCACACGTACAGATTCCTCACGAACGCCACACATCTCTTTCCAAGTTATACGCAGCTTCTCAAGGCGCGCCTCCAAGACTTCCCGCTCATTTTCCGGGAGAAGAGACGAAATTCGAAGTCCAACGCGAAGCACTTCATCTACCGAAGATTCCACGTGCGACAAGTCTTTATGAGTATCTGTCATTTCCACTGCATTATTTGAGAATTTCTCGAGAACTTCCATACATTCATTGTACTTCACCTCGAATGTTTCCACCTCTGCAATGCATTTTATCAGGTAATCTTTTTTCTCAGTGGCCAGCCTATGGACCCTTTTCCACTTATCACCGACAGCTCTCAGTTTTTCTAACGTTTCTCGTTTCTTTTGAGGATTATCTTGAACGATTTTCTTTCCCTTGTCGCTGAGGTTGTTAACAAATTCTTTTTGCGTCTGCAACTCCGCAAGCAAGGGCTGAAAAAAATAATAAAGCAGAGAAAATAATTTTAAGTAATCTGAGGGTAACTTGTTTTCAAGACTCGAAACTCAGTCATTCGTAGCAGAAACGGATACATAGATAAACGGTCACTTTGACCACTGCACCACAATTATCCTTAATTCATGACAAGACGGCAAAACCATGATTTCCAAGGGAAGAAATTTTTATTTTTGCTTTTACTTTTTCAAAAAAACTTTTTTAAAAACTTTAGCATATTCTATACGTCCTCTAAGAGGGCTTGTTCACTACCCTACCTCACAAAGAGACAGCTTCTCCTTCATTTCATCCAGTCCAGAAGCTATTCCAAGCTCCCACTCTGCCAAAGATGTTTCCACCTCCTCCAGCACATGCATACAACTCTGAACTTGCGTCTGAAAATCTTCTTGTTGAACGATACACTTTATAAGTTCTTCTTGCTTTGTTAACGACTTGCGAATTACGCTGGCTTGCAACTCTTCAAGTGTATTTAATTGGCTCTCTAGGAAGGCGCGGTCTTCATTCGGGACCTTGTCCAACAGAAGGCGGCCATTGGTCAATAGTTGTGCTATCTGAGGCTGAGTTTGTTCAAGTTGGTCACAAAGGGTCTGTGCGAAAAAAAAGAGTAACACATACGTCACCAGAAATCTAACGCTAACCTAACATTGTCATCAAAAAAAAAGAGACAGAGGCAAAGCAAATCATTTTTATTTTCAGCGCCAAACCTTAACCGAAGCGAGTTGGTCCTCTAACACTTTGAGTTCCGCTGTGCTAATAATTGCGACCCCCAGACTGATGTCTGAGTTGCGCAGTTCAGTTAACCGTTGATCCACTTCCTTTGTAAAATTTGACCATTCGCCAATTTCGCCTTCAACGTCCTGAACTTTACTGGAGATCTTTTCCTTTACATCTGACCAGCGGAGTTGAAGTGTCTGAAGTTTACCATCGATTGTCACCCTTCCCTCACTGTTGCAGCGTTCCCTAAGGCGGGAACCTCGCTCGTGTACATTGGAGGACTGTACCATATGGCCCTCAAAACTGTTTGCGACGGCCTGCAAAACAAGAGAAAAGAAAAATCATAAAGTAAACAATAACAGAAAATGGCTCTCTACGGAGAGTTTTACCTCTACATCGTTCCACACAAACCTGAGCCTTTACTCTGTACGCAAAGCTATCTTCGAGTAAATGTTGAAAATTCAATTTTCCCATACCTTTCCATATACTATTTCTAATCTTTACTTCGAATCTTACTTTAAGCAGCAGATCAATCGAAGATGCAACTGCACAAGAAACTTCCATTGCTTGATAATGAAAGAATATTAGTTATCAGAGAAAACAAAGCAGCGCTAATTTTATTGCTTAATAATTCTATTTTTTATTTTTTTCTTCTCAATTTGAAAAATAGAGACTCTTTTGTAGTTGGTCTAGAATCAACACTGTAACTTTACCTTCAGTTTAGCAAGTTGATTTTGAAGCCCATTGTACCCTGGAGCTTTAGAGCTCTCGATCTCATGAAGGCACACTTCCGTGTAGTTCAGGATATCTCCGAGACGACCAAGGTCCTCTTCAAAGTTACTCAGCTCGGCTACCATGCCTCTGAGATCTTTAGTTCGTTCTGAGACCAGCTCTTGTACGTTGTTCCACATGTCGTTAATTTGCTGAAGATCAGCTTCTATTGATTGATTCTCTTCAACTTTGCTACTCAGTTCTTGGCCTTTCACGTTCACAAAGTCTAGTACAAGTTCTTGGATACTCATTTCCTTGCGTAAATTCTGAAAGAAAATATTTGGTAAAACACAGCATTTATCAAATAATACGCTGCTCACAAATACTCGTGCAAGGGATCCATCGATCAATCTATACAACAACATCACAAGATAAGGGAAAGAATTCTACGACGTATCGTTCGATTTCACAAGCTATCTGATAGATGTTAAAATGATACTGCTGAAAATTGAAAGAGTGCTCGACATTCAAAAACATGCTATTGGTATTGGCATGCCATTTTTATTTATTTAGAAGATGATGAACTACAAATATCTTAACTCTCCAAAATATTAATTGTGCTTTAAACGGTTCAAACCACTCGAAATACATAGTAGCCTTCCTTGTATATCAAATAAATGTATATGCACATGTAATATCTTGGATATATCAACAAAGTTGAAGTGGTAAATTGGCCACCGTAACGATTACAAAAGCTGACGTTTCGAGCGTTAACCCTTCGTCGGAACGAAGGGCTAACGCTCGAAACGTCAGCTTTTGTAATCGTTACGGTGGCCAATTTACCACTTCAACTTTGTTGATATATCCAAATTATTTCGTTACTCCCACCGATGCAGCCCCAAACAGTTTCTTTCGAAACTATCAGCCTTTATTCATATGCACATGTAAATTACTTTTTTCTCCTCCAACTTTTCCTTGAGCGCTTCAAGATTTGCTGGTCCCGTAAACAACTCCGTATGTGTCCGCTCCAGTTCTCCCAGCCACTCGGCCAGTTTGTCTCTGTTCTCTTCAAAGTCGTTCCACATTTGAATAGTCTCCTCGATCACGGCTTTGATTGACGATGCGTCCTGACAGAACACTGCCCAGTCTTTCTCTAACTGGTTCAACTCGCTTTCCACGGTGGCCTTACTATGACCCGAGATGACCTGGAGCAGAATGTCGCCCTTGTTGTAAACTTCACCGATTAGTTGGTCGTTTTTGTCCATTTCGTCAAGAAGTACCTTGAAACGAAAATTTAAAAACAAAAAAAATAAGACATTTCACTGCTTTCCATTCGGTGACAATCTTAGAGGCAAATGTTAATGTCGAGGCTAAATTTTAATTTGGCTCTATTTCTAGAGAGTTTAATTTCATAGAAATTCATCATGATATGCAATAACAAGGAACAAGAAAAGCTAAAGTTTTGAGCCATGAATAAAATTGAAACACAAAAGAGGCAACAATAAACTTAGACGGACAAAAGATGGCTAAGACACAAGAGCAGTGAAAAGGAAATGCAAATGGCCAACTTAAATTCATCATCAGAAATCGGGGACATTTCGAGCCCGTTACGAAATGTCAGCGGTACATCGTATTACAGACAATTCAATATGGCGGCGGTGGAAGTGACAAGAACACGCAACTTTCTATTTTCGTAAAACCCCGCCAGAGGAAGGCCTAGTACCTCACTATCCCAGAAAGCCAAAGGAGACGTCAAAACAACTAAAATGGCGGCCAAATTGTCCAGTTATAGGGACTTGTGTCTTTCGTGTTCTTCCTTCCTAAAACTGGGTTATTTAAAGATGGCATATTGGGCTTTTGAGCTCTGTGAAAATACGAAGAGTCTCCCGGCTCAAGAAAAATTTTTGGGCTAACATATTCGACCGTTTACGAGCGATTTAGTTGAGCAAACTTCTGCAGAATGCATATCGACTACGCAGTTGCGAATCTTCTTAAGGTTGTTCCCACGACAAAAGAATTGCAACAACTAGTCGAAGCAGATTTTAAGAGTTTGTACGGGAAAATGGAGTCAGAATTATGAGTTTACTCTCATACCTTGGGAAAAGGTAGGCTTGAATTTGAGTATTTCTTTTTCGTAGCGATAGACGCTTTAACCGATGCAGGCTGCATTTCCAACTACGCAGCGAAAGAATATCCCATTCTTAGACAGCTATTTTGAAAAAACAATCTTTTCCCATACAATTTCTTATACTGTTTCGGCGCCAATTTGCTTGTGACACGAGAACCGCCTCCGCCATATTGTCCCAAATTTCTGTCAATGGCTCAACTATTTTGATCGCACCAACCTGTAATTGATCGTTTAAATCCTCCAAACTTTTCCTGTTCTCGTAAGGCTCTGTACAATTTCCCAGCGTGGCCTTAGCAGGACCAAACCACGCACCCCACTCCTGCACGGCAACAATATACCCGGTGAACTGCTCAACTACAATGTCTATTTCCTCATCCATTTCTGGAGCGGGTGGAATAGCCTCCTCAAGTTTGACTCCAGCTTCTGCTAACGTTTCGTCGACAGACGCTACGTCCAAGTTCTTCTTCAGCATATCCTCCTTTAAGTCGTCTAGTTCCGCTTTTTGACTTTGCAAGTCGTCCTCTAACAACTAGGTAAAGGGAAAACAAAAGGACATCGAGTTGATAATAGAAACATAAGAAAATACACGGAAGGTTTTTTTTTTTGACACTCAATCAAAGATTGCTCGATTAAAAAAAAATTAAGCAAACCTTGCCCTCCCGAAGTTTTCGCTGAACCTCATCCACTGAATCATCGGCGGTGTAAGCACACACGGAGAGTCTCTTACAAGTATCTACAATCCTTTCTAGAAGGTCATCCAGCAGGGATTTAATCTCGTCTTCAGTTCTGTCAGGCCTTGAGGTCTCTTCACCAGTAACTGTCTCCATACTCTCCTTAGAGCATTCCTCTACCTCCAAAGCATTATCCATTGATTTAAAAGCTCCCACCTTGATACAGTCTTGATCCGATAGAGTGCCTTCTCTCGAGCGACTGTCTAGCAGATTTGGTTCGCTGCCTCCAACAAATACCTGGTTGCCTCGAAGAGCGTTATCGATGAATACTCCAACGTTTTCATCGTCCTCCTCGTCTTTGTTTTCTACGTTGATCGAGAAAGTGCTGCTTGAGCTCCAGAGTGTGTCCATCGAGCATTCGTAAGAACTTTTACGATCGCGAACATCTAGAGAGTTTTCGCTTCCGAATGAAAAACTCCGAACTCCCAATCTGTGCAACGGAGAGCTGTTGGGTTTTTCCGGAATGAGTTCTTCTTCGCTATCGTCTTGGATACTGAGTTGAGGTGGGACGGAAGCAGGACGTCTAAGTTTTTCTAATGTTTCCTTCTGTTGGTCGTCTAGCGGGATGCCGGCAAGTTCTTGTACACTGCCCCATTCTTGAAAGAAGGGTTGGAAGGACTCGCTTACGTCGACATCGACATTGTCAGAGAACTCTTCAACTAGCTTTAAGGCTTGAAGACTTAGCCTTTTCAACCGTGTCTCGCGTGAAGCTACTTCATCCTAAAAAATAAGAAAGCAAAGGTATTATCAATTGTTCCCAACAAGTTCTGTCAAATTTGCCTTCTCCCCAAAAATATTTTTATGTAATAATCTCGTCAGTGATTTGAGCAAGAGAGATTTCTAAGGTAGTGTCAAAAGTGGATCCATCCAACTTCAAAAAACAACACCCCTCTCTCGAAAAGTCACTAACGGTCAGTCCCTTATAGCAAGACAACTACTGTTAACTTTTATAAATCCTATGATGAACAAAGAACGAAAATATCGATTAATTCTACTAGAGGGGTAAATCAAGCGACGGTCGTAGCCATATCATTAATTATTATGGTAAATGTTCTTTTTGCTACATTTATTTATTTTTTTTTTATTTTTTTATTTTTTTATCTAGAGATTTACCGTAAGGTAGGTGTAGAAACAATAGGGCTCAAAGTCCCCTACTGGGTTTCTACACACCTGTCATACCCACCCATCCCACCCCAGGGAAGGACATCCACCACACAGTAATCTCGTGCGTGGAAAATTAACGTCTCCTACCCCTAGCCCTGCAGGAGACGGGGCCTACGGTTTATTCGTCGTTATCCGAGAAGACTAGAATATCTATCCATTTCTTGATATTATAGAAAGGTAGCAAATTCTCCTCAGTTATTTTAAGACCATGAGTATTGGTCCGGCCGGGGCTCGAACCCTCGACCTACCGCACAACACAATCCGGCGCTCTAACCAATTGAGCTAACCGGGGGGCATTAACTGTGAACAAACCTTTAGTTTTCGCCTTCGTATGACAACATCAGGATTCTGGTCCTCTTGGTCAGTGGTTGCGTCCAGTTCCTTCTTGACGTCAATTATCCACTGTTGAAGTTCCTGTGTGTCTTTCTCCAGAACTTCAAATTCATTGGCCACTTGTTCCAACGCCTGCTTCCTGGTTCCCACCTATTACAACAACATATTCGCATTCTTTGCTTTTTTTTGTTCGCCATTCAGGGCATGGCTACTCATACCCTTGAAATTAGTTAAAAAGTGTTATCTTATAACACTGTGTTCACCAAGCCTAAAACCGAAGCTCCAGAGGGGCGCCTAGACCGCCCATTGTTACATTTGATTTCTCAAAAGGTAACCTTTCCGCGCAAACTTAAATATGTGATAACCTTTTATTTTTACTTAACGGGTTACTCTATTTTCTTAATTATGGGACTCCGCCTAGAGGAAAACGAAGTGAAAAAGTAAGAGATATCGAGCAATATTCCATATCGAGATATCGAGATGTCGAGAAGGATAACATGAACGAAGGCGCGAGAAATCGATAAAAGTGAATGTACCTATGTTTTACCTTAACTTTGGCCTCATTCCACTTGGCGTTCACCAATCGCAGCTGTTCCTCGAATCCCTGCATATCTACCAGTCCCTCTCCTTGTTTCAGTTCTTCCAGTAATTCAAATGCTTCCTGATTCACCGCCTCCAGAACCAACTCGTTATCCACCAAATCTTGTCCTACAACCTGTGAAAACGACAAAAATGATACACCAGAAACGGCAGCAATGCACACTATTACTCTACAAGGATGAATCGTCTTCACCAGACTATTCTCATGCAATGCAGCAAGGTTAGTACTCTTGGCAACGCATTGAATGGTAGGGTTCCACTGCACGTGTTAACGCAACCATAAAGAGACGTTTTCTTTCAGGTTCTGTACTGTTTAAGGGAAACTGCAAACACACACAAACAACCCAGTTGTAAGGTAGCTCTCGTAACAAGGGTCGTTATTGATCCCTGAAAAGATGCCGAAGTCCCAGTTATTGACCGGAAGAGAGTTCCAGCATTGTAACATCACGAGGTATGGTGTATTTCTGTGTCATTCTCTTAGGGACCTTTAATATTTATCAAATGAAACACCCATTTTTTTTTTTGTTTCTTTACACGTTTGCTCTCATTTTACAATGCTCTACATTGAAGTTAGCGTAAAACTACTGATATCATAAAAAGAAAATTGCCTGATATATGCCTAACAGTACCTTGCACTCTTCAATCTGCTTTTTGCAATCGTCAGCGTTCCTCACTTGCCTCCTTGCAACAATCCCTTGCGTGTTCTTAAAGAACGCATTCATTTTGTGCTTCTGTTCAGCAAACCTGTGCCATTTCCCTGTTACCCTTTGAAAGAACTCTCTCCTCTCCGTGATGTTCTTCTGCAAAGCTTCAAATCGCTCGATCAGCTCCTGGATCTCCTTCATTGCACTTCCGTCTGCATCGACCTCCATCATATCCTGTGCTGCTTTGTTCAATGCCTCTAGGTCACGCTTATGGGCATTCAATCGGTCAAGAATGGCCTGAAAAAAATATGCCGATGTAATGACACAAGAACACAATAAGCATTAAAGTGACCAACGATAAAAGAAAGGCTTACCATACACCCTCACTATGCTTAGGAGACAACAATGAATAAATCAACCGGCTCGCGTTATAGCAGAAATACACGAACGGTAAAAATGTAGTTGAAGTTACGTCAAAATAGGATTTGACGATGAGCCTTCGCGCAATTTTTGTTTCCAGCATCGCCATTTTAATGTAACGAACAAAGAGTGTTTAGTTATACCTGATATGCAGTCAGCTGATCCTGAGCACTATCGATGCGATAACTGGCAGCTTTTTGCATCTCCGCGTCTCCCTCTTTCTTTTTCAGCCACCGAATCATCTTGAGTTTATTTCTGGTAAAGTCCCACCACTTCTTGGCTGTTTTCTCGATGCTTTTCTTCTTCTCCTCCACATCCTGTATGACCGTCTGCCACTCACTGTTGAGATTACCGAGCTTCTCGTCGAAAGCAACGGCTTCACCTGACTCCTGCTGTAGCATCAGATGTCCTTCCTTCAACACCACGTCTAGATCAAGACACTGCCGCTTCCAGATATCAACCTTGGCCTGGATGACCATTCAAACAACAGATAATTTGGTTTGCCGACAATTTAACAGTACTCACTGGATTAACGTCCGTAACTGCTTCATGCAACCATGAACCGCAACATTTACCGCTGATTTCGATTATTTTCTTAAAAATCTGAGGTAGCTCTCAACAAAACTTATTTCCCAGTCACAACAAATTAAAATAATTTTCTTTCCTTTACACATAAAAGTGCTGAGAGGCAAATAGAAAAGGTTGAGTTCTTGCCACATGCTCTTTTCGTAATCGTGATCACTCGAATTGTCTCTAATATCAATAAATCTAGGGACACATGTTAACAAATTGAAAAAAAAAAAGTTTTATCATCGGCTCCAAATGCTACCCTGGTATTAAAAATTCCACTAAGCCAGAATTCACAGATCCAACGACCTTTAAGCAAGTCAGTAAAAGGTCGGCAGATGTAGATTGAGGGAAGGGGGGGAGAGCAAACAAATAGATATCTTAAGCGAGTTCTAAAGCCAAGCTAAGGTCAAGTCATGCAGACAAAGGGTTCTGTAAAGCAGAATTTACCTAAGCCCACCTTAACGTACCAAAAACACTTCAGTCTCACCTTGGCTTTTCTGGACTCTTCCTTGATTTTTTCCAGCACTGCGGGAGGTACGTCTTTAGCGGTACTTAGCTTCTCCTCGATCTTTTCCAGGTATTGTACCACGTGTTTAGACGTATCAAGGTAGTGACGTGAAAGAACAAGCAGTTGGTATCTTCCAGCAGCCCATCTCAACATTTCGTCCCAACGATCGGTTAACTTCGTGAGTTTCTCGCCGAGTATTTCGGCTTCTTCACCTTTACTAGCTTGAAGTCGTACTTCGTGTCCTTCTTTCACGAGGGATTCAAAGGAGTCCTGACGACTTCTGAAGTTCGACTGAAATTCCTGGCAAGATGAGGCGAAACTGTACTCACAGACTTACTGCGCGAACAATAGCAGACACTTTTACAGGAATATTTTTGAAACGATTCTTAATTGACGACTATATTTGTAACTAAAACTGTACGAGACAAGATTTTGGCTTATAGTCAATTTTCAATTGAGCGTTCAAGAATTTCGGGATTAAGTTACCTTTTTTCACTTCCATCTGTGATCAGTCTTTAAAACTCGTGGCACCTCCACCCAATAGATGCAAAACTTAAACCAAACGAGGCATAATCACCAGCGCTTACTTAGAGCTTTTCATGGTCATTAGCTATCCTTGTGTTTGTTTTGATTGACAAAGGTCAAATTTTTACCAGAATTTGAATTTGCGACATTGAATCAAAAAGCACTCTATCCGAGGTTCCCTATAGCACGTTCGTTCTCGTGGAAGAATATAAATCTGCACTTACCTCCAGTCCCTTCAGCTGTTGCACGGCCTCCGTCTCATCGCGTGGTTTCTCAATCTTGGTGAACCCCTCCATTTCCTCGACCCAGGCTATAAACGCGTCCAACTTCTCGTGGAAACTTCTCCAATCGCTCAGTTCCTCCTTGAGAGATTCTACTCTCTCTGGAACGCCGTTTGTGAGGGTGTCCCATTTCTTTCGCAATGAATCACACTTCTCGTCCACTAACCTGTCTTGGATGTAAAACATGTACTTGCTGGTGTTTGACAACTCTTGATAATTTTCAACAGCTGACTTGAAGTCCCCTTCACAGTTTTCCATCTCTTGTTTTATACCCTGAGGAAAAAAACGTCTTTCAGGGACATTCAAACTGAAAAAAATTTTAACGCCTTTCCCTGTAATTTTCTGAGGATCGCTTGCAATCTTCAGCGAACATGGGACACCGAGTACCTTTCCGTGATCGAACATACCTAACAATTTGACATGCTTAGCTCGAGCATACATCCCAGACCTAAACAGAACCAAACGATACAAATTTATAAACACTTTTCTACTAGCAGCACTACCCAAGTTGTCTGTCTCACGAGAACCTTCTTAATAGCCTTGTTCATCAAGAAAGTTTCGAGCACAACGCGAAATCGCAAACGACAGGAAGAGTTTGGAATCTGGAGATTAATTTTTCTTTGCCTCACACTCGTAAGAACAGTTCATGATCCTACCTCATAATATGCAAGTGCCTCTCTCAAGCTTTGCTCGTCCCTGCTTGACAATCCTCTTTCGCTCTCCAGCTTGTCTTCCGCTTGGGTTACCCAAGACTCCATGTTGCATAACATCTCTTCCTTCTCGACCCACTCCATTCTGAGGTCGTCTAAGTCTACCAGCTTCTTCTCGGCGTTTTGCACGGCTTGGCTCCATTTCTCTTCTAGTTGCTTCAGAGTATCTTTGATATCGAGGTCCTTGAGTTTCGTGCTCGCCGAAAGCTCGGAGCCCTTCCAGATTAAGTTGTCGAGTACACCTCTTAATTCACGCAGATCTGCGAGAAGTATCTGAAACAAAGGGCCACCAAAATTGGTTCGAAGATCAGAATAACATAATATCCAGGCTTAAAGTACCGTGATACATTAATGCCTGGCCACGTAACCATCAGCGCACATTCGACCCTTGAATCGGATGCAGCGAAGATTCAAGTCATATCAACACATCTTTGATTGATTTATCTATTATGAAGTGCATTAATACTTTTTTGGTTTATAGTTTTACATTAATTTTAACATATTTCAACAGCGAAACAACAATAAAAGTGGGAATTTTACGTAATAATTTCGAATTACCGATGGTGTCGGAAATTGTCTGAGAATTGGTACGACGCCAAAAAGAAGGTAAGTGACCGAGACGCAATTGGTTTTGATACGAATCGTAGTGGCGTCTTTTGTTTTTGGACAACTTTCGACAATCAATACAAAATTTCCACTCCCGACGCATTTCAAATGGCTGTAAGTTGACAAAGTATTCCCCTCTATTTTATACCTTATCTTCTTCTATGAAAGTAGCGACTTCTTCCGAACTTCCAAAATAAGGAACCTGGGAAGCCAGTTTCTCTTCCAGTTCTTCAAAACGAGAAGTGAATTCTTCAAACACTTTTTGATACTCATTAAGTGGCTTAAGACCCTGTTCTGCGTTGCTTTCAGACATCCTCGCCTTCTCAAACAGTTCATTCCATCGCTCTCTCAAACTGCACAGCTTTGCTTTGAAGTGCATGGTGCCCGCATCTGTCACGCCTTCGGAAAGCTTGCGGGCTTCTTCCTGGAAGACGGTGAAACTTTGCCGACGTTGAAATAATTCGTTTGATACTCCCTATCAAGAGAAAAAACACTTGTGTCTTATTCATGGTTCCGTCAGAGACAAACTTTGATGAACTCGTTCCCTTGACATTCATCATAAGTAAAAACGTATCCTCCTACCTTGACTTGGGCCAGCCATTCCTGTGACACTCTACTATCTTTGCGACTCCTTTCCAGTCGGGAATCCACCTTGTCCATGTACTCCACAAATTTGTCCATCTGTTCCTGAAACCCTTCCCACTGTTTGGCTTTGTTGTCCAGGCTTTCAAGAAGAGCTGCGATTTCGTCGAAGAGTGACTTTTTGAGTGATGAAATGCTGTTCAGTTGGTCCTCGATTCGCGCTTTACAGTCCTCGCTGGCTTTCATTTTGATCGTAGTTCCAAAAGAAAAGATGAAGTTGAATTCGGCTAATTGAGTTTGAAGATCTCGTTGAAATTCCTAAAAGACAAATGGGAGGACACTTTGAAATGAATTAGTGCCAGCCGCAGTTTGATGGCACAAGAAGCCTCTAGATTATATTTGTGGTCCATCTCTTTGGTTATGTGCCTATACTTTGCTTTGTTTGCCTAGTTTACGGTGCACGAGCCAGAGAAAATATTTTGAGGAATAATGCAGTAGCCATGCTATTTTATTATGTCTGCATTTTTATTTCTTTTTTAGCCATGCATCGGAGCTCGAAGACCATGGACCGTTTTCGCGGAATAAACAAAACATTTTTGTTTTCTTTTCCACATGTCGAGATATTTCTTTTGAATGCTTTCAATACAAATAATCATCCAATCACTTTCGTTGAATGTGAGGTAACTACGCCACAATCTCATATCCACATTGAGTGATTGGCTTACATGGGATAATTGCTAAAAATCCGTAGCAAGATTCTTTCTACTCTTTCATCGTTAGTTTGCCAGGATCACTACCCCAAGGGAGCAGTCTCAGGTATCCTCAACTTGTGAATGCTTCTCGTTTGTTCCTCTTCTCCAGTACCTTATTTTTAGTTGACACCGTCATAAGAGGTGGTGAATTAATCATTTTTACATTTTCAAACCTGAATTTCTTGTTTCTGTTCCTCAACTGTCTCGATCCCAGTGACAATCAAAGTCTTCCTTCGCATAAGTTCAACTTCCCCATTAGCAAGAGCTTCTTTAAAACTCTCCAGAGCTGCATTGTACCGCGTCCAGTTGTTCAGCGCAGTCTCCAGTTCCTCATTCCTCTGTTGACAGTCACAGGATACCTCACTGGATAGAGATTCCAGCATAGCCACATTAGCCTGCACCATATCCAGAACGCCATCCACTTGACTCAGTTCTTTACCTTTGGCGATCTCCTCTTCGATTTGGGTTTGGTGAGAATCTAAAGATTTTAGGATGTCCTGCGGCATGAAGATAAAGTTTATTAAACTACGCGTTTACAACATGGCATGATGACATGAAAAGTTTTTCCTGAAAGGATGTTTGTCAATTTCAGGAGGCCCCTACAGGTTTCCCTGATAGTTCGATGTCATTGTGCAATCTTTTGAGAGAAAAGGGCACTGTGAGCTTTTAGTGTGCTTTAAAAGTAGGCTCTAATCGCTATACATGCAGCGCGACTTGAGATTCGATTTTAGTGACACAAAGTTATGATTTACCAAATGAGATGTCATTTCGTGAGAATGAAAGAGAGTTACTTAACTGGCTGTAGTTAGAATTCTTTTAAAGATTATCTATCAAAAAGTCACTTCACATTTTTAGGAAACTTCCAAAAACGTATTCTCTCGTTCGGTATTTCAGTTCATTTCCCTTTCATCATTATTTCTTTATTCTTTCTTTTTCCTGGTCCTTCAATAGCGTGAGAAAGTCACAGTCTATGACCCAGGCTCCTCACCTTAATATTCTCCAGCTCGTTCTCTGCATCCACCACGCCATCGACACAAAACTCTACCTCAAGGCGACTTTTTACCTCTTTGAGAAACGTGATATGTTTCTGGGTGCATTGCTGATGTTCAAAGCACTTAAGCATGGTCGAGAGTCTGTTACTTTTGTCACGCACGGTTGGTAACACAGCATGTACTCGTCGCGTAACGACTTGAACATCTTCAGTGAACGCTAGATTATTCGAGGAACTTCCAAGCTTTTGCGATAGCTCGTTCAGTCTTTGAAGCGATTGAATTTTTTCATCAATTTCAGACGAGAGACCCTGCACACATAAAAAAAATACGAATTATGTAACTCCTTACTACATTGATAAAAAAGTAAACCAATACTGAGAAATGATAAACGTCTAATGTAGCGGATTTGATTTTGACTTAGCGCCAGTTTCAACCAATTGCAACAAAACAATTTTGAGAAGAGGGATCAATACCAGTCTAAAATTCAGAACTAGAGAGCCCAGTTGTTCCCAGGCCGATCAGCACTAACCCAATATTAAATTTTAGTCTTGTTTGTTTTTTTTTTTTCATTCCTTTCTTCGAAAGCCTTTCTGGGATAATTTCCTTAATCCTTTTAGAGTGCCCTATCATCGAATTGTAGACGAAAATAATTATAACGAGTTTCTGTTAAAGCTTTCAAACCTTAAATCAGATTTTACACCAACCCTGGGTTATCTTAACCCAGTTTTGATCAACCTGGCCTAGTATCCTAGTATATTAATTACTTCAAAGGGTTTTGCGACTTCAAATGTTTCTCCGACAAAAAAGGGGCAATAAATAGTAGGTTTGAAGACATCACTGATGAATTTTCAGTTGGCTACCGTTTTACCTAGTCTACAAGTTAAGAGAAGATAGTACAAGCCAACATGTAGTCAAAACTATTTTACGTCATCAATAATTTAAACGAGTTGGGCTCATTACTTAACGTTGGCGACTATTCCACAAAGCTGTTCAATAATTTCAAAGGCCGGACGCGACGCTTGTGCTGCTTTCTACAGAAAACGCAAGCTCGCTGCCTTTGGCTATACCGAACACACCTTGTTAAGATCGTTTTTTCCAATAAGAAATAACGGGCCTCATTCTCACTTCCTGAAACATTCCTTGAATCTAGAGCTATTCTTTGATAAGCCAAGATTTATTCATTAAATTTTTTTCCGCTGTGAGGGTTAAATTTACCTGAAATGTTTCCATTAAAGGTTGAAATTCGTTGTAATCTTCCACCCGTTCCAAGGCCTCACAGGCGTCTTCAAGCTTTTCCACCCATTCTTTAAGTAACATTAGTCTCTCCTTATATTCAGAGTAGGCATCTGCCATAATCTGGACCTTGGGGTGCAGCTCTTTAATCTTTCCCTGCACAACCTCCCACTTGGATCGAAGCTGCTTCACAGCATCCTCAAATTGTTCCTCTTCTTCTGGGGAATTTACCTTAGACTTGGTTTTCTGGAGGTTATCGAAGTCTTCCTCGATGCTACGAAAAGCATCTCGGGATGAAAGAACTCGCTGAAAGAACGAAAGAAAAAGAATCACGAGAGCAGTGTTTGATGAACTTCGGTACTACTATTCCCAGGAAAAAGCTTCGATTGTGACTACTTATTCAGTTTTTGGCAATTTCAGAGCGTAGAAGGAATCTTTTCAGTTTGTGTTTCGTTTTTAAGAACTATCATATGAAAAAAAGACAAAACGAACGAATAAACAATCGATGAGCAAATTTCCCTGTTCAGATTAATAAACAAACAAAAATAAGATTTTTTACCTTCTTCCTCAAGAAACAACGAAAAATGTTTAGCATACACAGGATATTAACATGAAACAAATATCCAGAATATCTTTTCTCAGAAAGAATGAACAATCGCGCAAAAAAACGACCACAAAGCATAAGGACTTTACCAGCAAATTGTAGGAAATCTTTACCTGGTAACGTTCGTGAAGGTCCGCAGTATAGCCTTGGGCACTAAACTGTTCATTCACCTCAGCCCATTCCTTAGCTAGAGCCTCAATGTTCTTATCTAAAGACGATAGTAACTCCTCAACATGGCCTCTGATCACCCGCGATTTCTCGCGATGGTACACTTCACCCCACTCCTGCGCAATAAAGGTAGCTTCACCCTCCAGACGTCTCTTGACTTGTTCATTGGGAATGATGGCTCGGAGATGTTCGTGTGTTTTTAAAAGGTCTTTGTATATTGCTTGAAAGTTTTCGAGCTCGTCGTCTGATGCCTGCAAGGGAAGAAAATGGGAAAATCGTTTCAGATAGGGCACAAAAAAAATTAAAGTCTTTTAGATAGGCTTGATTTCATCGATAGCCACATATATTTCAGGTCGAATTTGAAATCTTTTTTCTTTATAAGTCCTGTCAGACTTGGATTACCTTCGATAAATCTGATTCCAAAGTCCACGACCGCATTTTTTTGGCGTTCTCTTCAAACTGTTTCAAGAGCTTATAACAATCTTCCAGATTGCGCGAATGTGTCTCCTCTCCCCCTTCTACCATTTTCCACTTGGTGTTGAGGGAATGAAGTTTCTCTTGTGGCTTTGAAAATTCAACATTCTCGGCCACTGAGTTTCGAAGCTGGAGGTACAGGTGGTTTCGGGACTCCACATAGTTACCATGTTGGTCAAGGTCTTCAAAGAGGTTCTACGTCAGAAAAGACATTTTCTTTATCAAATGTAATCTTAAATAGAACATTATGGGGTTCATCTATGGTTGCCAGGAACACAAGTTATCAAATTCCCCGAAGAAAAGGAATATGAAAGAGTTATGGTGTTATTTGCTTTGTTTGGAGCTTAGGAGAAAAAAATATCAGTCCTACACAACTAATTGAACCCGAAACCTTAGAATTCCGCAGTCCACTGCTCAATGACTACGATGCAGAGAATTCGTTGGTGATCTGGGCCATATAAATTTATTACAATGCTGATCCTAGCGGTGAGAATGCAGGATGTTCTTGTTTATTCTACGCTTGTCAAAAAATGAAGCACATCAGTCTTTTCGATTCACGGAGACCGAGCTACACATTTCTACATAGCGTGAATTTTTCTCTCAAAATAATGTTGCCTCACTTTTTTCTTTGAGTTTGAAGAATTCTTTTTCCCTGACAATTCACTGACCTGTGGTGGCCATATTGTAATTTTTGCACGATTTTCTGTTCGTTTTTTCATACTCCACAGTACATTTCCATTTCGATTTCACATTACAAATGCCAAAGACGTCAAGATAATCTTAAGCAAAATCCCTACAATGATGGATACGGATAGAGAAGACTGACTTAGATTTTGAAAAACGAACTTGAAACACTCTGGGTATCTTTAAAAATGGAGTAAACGCGACTTAGCACTCTACCGACCGTATGTCTTCCAAGTTCTCTTTCGACTTCCTCCAAAGTGTTCACATGTTTATACGCATCCAGCGCCACCGATGCTTCGTCCAACCATTTTAATTCGTCATCAAATCCAGTTTCAAATTGTTCCAGCTGTGGTAGGATCTGCTTCAAAGTATGATACCTGAAAAAGCCAAGAGCCAAAAAATGCTCAGTTTAACAAAAAATACTTTCAATTTATTTGTTGCGATTGTTAAACAAAGAAAGATAAGCTTGCAGGCATAGGAACTTTTTATTTCATTCAGTTATTTTTTCAAGAATGCAGGCACATCAATTTTTTTTCAACTTGAAATACCGTATTTCCGCGAATAAGCGCCCTCCCCCGAATAAGCGCCAAACCAGGACCTTAATGTCAAACAACGTCCCTCTCGAATAAGTGCCCTTGCCAACTCCTCCCTCACTTTTTAAAGTGAAGAAAAACAAGGAAACCGTGTTTCTGATGCTTATTTATTTAGAACCTTTTAACCCTTTAACTCCAAGAATTGATGAAAATGCTAATTCAGTAAAAAGGTAATGAGAATACTCTAACTTATCAGGTGGAGGTTGTTTTCTTGATCAACACCAAATTCTCGTTACTAATTTACAAGGAAATGTGTAGCAACTAGAGGGGAGGATTAACAATAAGATTGATGGGAGAGGGTTAAGCTTCAACTGCGGCGGAATCAGTACACAAGAAGAATAAGCGCTGTCCTTCCAAATAGTGCCCCTCTTTTAGCCTAAATTTTAATCGAGGAAATACGTTAGATATCCACACAAATCTTTGTGGTTTGCGCGTGCACTTTTGGTGAAATACACATGCGATTCGTGGGAACTACTTGCGATATACAAGCATGTAAGGCTTCAGAACACGCAAGGGATACTGTACATTGATTTTTTTTTAACATCGAGCACCCATTGTAGACGCTAAGTTGTGTCCTAATCAATAGTTCCACTTTGCACATTTATGTGACGAGAGGATCATCGTTAACTCACCTGTGAGGAACTGAGGCTTTGATTTTATCAAATCTTCTGTTGATGTTTGACAGAGTTGCATTGATGGAGGAAGCCATATCTGTTTTGAAGTCTTTCAGGATGCCTTTAGTGAGTCTGTTTAATGAGTTCACATTTGATTCGCATTCTCCGATTTCCCTCTGCGTCACCTAAACCATGACAAACATACAAGATATTTCAATGGCTACGCGTGAGTATCAATTATAACGACACCAGAAGAGAAATCCGTATCCAAATGCTGACACATAATGTTCTTTTTATTATATACATGTGAGTTACATACACAAATCAAAGGCAATTTGATAACTCATTTTGCACCGAAATGCAAAGATGACCTGCACGTAAAGTTAGCTGGGAAAAGCTACTGCAACGTCTGACATGAAAAATAACAAAACAAAGGGCCTTACTGATCGCCAAGGTTTCATTCAACCCTAGTGCTACTCGGTCATCCTGAGATTTCACCGATGCCCAATTAATTTATGGAGGTTTTGCCCCATCAGAAGTTGGCCTATTACCTTTGTGAGTCTTCCACCTGTAGCAAAACAAGTTCGCCTTCTTTCTTTACCAGTTCGCCCCCAAATCTTTCAATTAGTTTGCAGTGTAGCGAAACCTCCAGGTACACTCAATTGTGCCCTGTGCTGAGAGTAAGGTGTCTTGCCCAAGAACACAAATATGGCACAGAGTACTGAAGGCTTAGGCTGAAACCTTTCGATATAAAGTCCATTATGTTTTAAGCCTATCCTCCGTTTCTCACACCCAGACAAACAAACAAAATAAAAGCCACAAAACAATCATTACCTCTAGTCGGTCTGTCCGTTCCTTGACCGCCTCGTGCGTCCCATCCACAGCAGAAGAAACGAAAAGCTCTGCGTCATAAATCCAGTCCATAACTCCATCTACTGTTTCCTCAAACCGTTCTAGTTTTGAGTTACGCTTGTCGCATTTCATGATTCGTGAATTTCGTCTGATAATCCGGTTAAGACGTCGATCCATGTCACGGAGACTCTGGTTGATCTCAATTTTCACTCGGTCTTGGCAGTGTGCAATAATTGTTTTACTACAATCTTGCGCCATCGAAGCGTCTGCTTGAGTTTTCTCGATACCCTTCAAGTATTCCTATGGTATAGAATGACGGTGTGTTCCATGAGACAAGGGCATACAGGAGACGCATGGTTTATTTTATTTAATGTGAGAAAAAAAAGGGTACATTTCTATACAGAACTTTAAGCTGGACCATATACCTACAAATTATCGGCGCTGTTGCTTTAAGATTATGAAGAGGGTGACTTAACATCACGTTAATTCGGTTTCCCTGAACTGAGTCTTGCCTTGTGGAAGCAAGGCTTACTCTATGTAATATAATACTTTAGAGCAAACCAAAGAAATTTCACCTGACCATTAACCTACATGTTATTCGCGATGTTGGCTAAAAATTTTCTCGATGAGAACAAAATAATTCCCTTTCTGGTTTCCTTGTTCTAACTGTTGCGTTTGGTGAAAGTGCCTCGAGGAACGGCTTAAACTATATGAAAAAATATGCTACCATGAACTAAACTGACATCAGCGACAAAATTGTTGACGCATTGACCTTTTCAACCCCTTGCTACTTCCATTTTATCTCTTTTGCTCTTGTTAGGCTAACCTTTCCGTCCCCTTCCCCCCCGAAACAATGCTGTATCGTGATTTCATGAACTTTTAGCCAACAATGAATGGGGGAGTGGGGGGAGCTGTTAATGGTTTATGGTTAGGTATAGACAAGAATTTTATTCTTCACATAAATAGAACTCTTCCGACATGATGTGTCAACTAATTTTGACGCTGCTTGTAGGTCTCCATTTCTTTTGATAGAGCTTTTCTCAGAAATTCTCACTTTTGGGAGCCAAGGAGCATTTCTTTTTTATTTACGTTCCGGATCGACATCGTGAGCATAACCAAGAAATTGGTCCATAGTGATGGTCGCAGTGTGATGAAGGATAAAATTTATGGCATGAATAAGACGATTTTTATCCATCCTTCTTCGAAAATTGTTCAGTGTACAAAATTCCTTAGGGTTTCGCTGTTCCGCATGATGTTACTTCAAGTACGTACCTTACAAGCTTTGAGGGTTCCATTCGTGATCAGCGCTTCAGCATCTTCCATCCATTTGCAAACAGACTCAATCAGCGTATCGAACGTTTTCCACTTCCTGTTAACATCTTCAAGGTGTCTATGTCGTGAACTGGCCTCTTCCACGATCTTGTCCACCTGTTGATCTACGTTCCATACCAGGCTTTTAACTTCCATCTTGCGAGACTCGGGAAGGATATCCATGTACGCCTCGGCAGTGTGGTGAAGATTTCGTCGATGTTTCTTGCATTTCTTGAGGACGTTTTTGTCAACAAAAAACATCTGTAGCGAAAGAAGGAGATTTTTGCATAAGAGAGGTCTTCTCAAAATGGTAATTGGTATGATAGCTTTGGTATCGTCCATTCATTTTTCCACTCTCGTCAGTGATAAGTTTCGAATTCTCCTTAAAAATATAGTACACTCTCAGGCACTCTCGGGCAGTTCGTGGGAATTAACCAAATTATCAGCAATAGGATGCAGGATGCTCTAAGAATATAACATCAAGCTCTCGTAACAATTAAATGAGTCTTCGTCTGTTGGCTTTCACATCTTGAAAGGTCTGGAAAATGGTAATTGCATTCACATACTGTCATCGCAAAATCAGCAAATAATTAGTAAGCCTATTAGTTGTAAAGACCGCATTTTTACAGTTTTAACGTAATTTTGGGATGGAATTATCCTTCCAACTTTTAAGACTGTTAGCTTTCCCAACAAACACAATCGAGTAAATATGAAATGAAGTAAGGACGATTTTCCTTTAACATCAGAGCAGTGATCTTCTAACCCACCATGTGTTCTTTCAGAGCCTTCTCCACGTGACCTTGCGAGGCGTACTTGGCTGGTTGACTATTCATTTGTTTCCGTCCAGCATCCAGTAGTCCTAGGATTTTCGACCTGGATTTCTCATAAGCGAGCCTCAATGACCTGTCAGCGGACTTCCCTTGGACTGCCTTGATGCGCATGTCAACCTCTTTCAGTAAGGATGCGTCCACTAAGACATCCTCGTCGACGCCAGATTGAAGAATGGCATCCAGGCCCTTGCAGTGTTCATCTAAGTCCTTAAAGAAAGTCTGGATACAAATAAGGCAAGATCGGTTACTCAGCACAAACAAACACATCGTGACCGAGATGGTCAGATTCTTGCTAATCATTTCTATATCTGTTAAAAGCCCCATAAAAGCTTAAGTCCATTAAGCAAAACCGCGCCCCGGGTTTACATCGGCAAATGGTGTAGTCTCGATTGCAAAAACGCTGACAGGTAAAAAGCGTTTTCAATGAACGAAGAGACCTTTCGGCTTTATTGGTCAGATGAACATGATGACTGGCATTACTAGCAGGAAAGCTACCAAAGCTTTCCTGAAAGAAAAGGATCATCAAAGAAAAAGTTGCTAAATGAATAGTCAGAGAGGTAAACCACTGACTAATTATCTTCCCATGATGCCGTTGGCTCTCATCATTTTCGCACTTGAGTGTCTATTCTGATCGTGCACCCAGTAGCCTCGAGAACAAATTCGAGCATCAACACGACGGGTATGGAACGGTGTCTCATCTTGGCAGCTTGCCTTTCCGCTCGGAACGAGAAAATGAAATGCAAACGAAGAACATTTCCATGAATGTGTTACCAGATTGATCGTTACCAGTTTGTCCAGCCCTTTACCAAATGTTCGATTACACATCCTACATCAATGTTAGCAAAGAAAGATGTCCAATAAAAAAAAACATCCCATTCCTTTCCCAAATGTAGGAAGAGAAGACCTTAAGTCGGCTATTAAAACAAAGAAATTTTACTAACCTCATGTTGCTTCAATAGGAATTTTGCGGGAACCTCGCAGAGCCAGCTCTCGTCAGACTCATAATAGTTAAGCAAGGCCTCGGCTTCGTGTAACCATAACAAGAGGTTACCAAGTTTGCCATCTTTCTTCACGTAACGTCCTACTTCCCAGATTCTCTCCTCCAACACAGTTACTTTCTGTTTGACTATTTCCCACTTTGTGACCAGTACTTTCAGTTTGTCTTCAGCGAGGATGAACTCGGGGTATTTTGTCTCAATAATGCGACTAATGTGATACTCACGGCGCTGAATTTGCTGACGGAATATTTGTATCAGTTTCTGTAGATAAAATAAACCATAAGGAATGGTGATACCTGATTTCAAAATTTCGCTGAAAAAATATTTCCTGAACCTGTGGTGAAACCATTCGCCTACGACTCTCTTCGGCTCTTGCTTCTTTTCAGGTCTCATTTTACATGGTCACAAGAGAGAATTCGAACCAAAATTAGGTTAACCCAAAGTAAGTGAGAAATATTCCATGTGGTGTTATAACTTTAGAGAAATATTCAGTTTTTGTTTACAGTCTTTTTCTTTCGGTTTTGCCTACTTCTTTCGGTGAAAAACCTTTCCCTCACTAGCTCGTTTCTTCCAGAGGAATCACTATACCACAAGTCTAACTTTTAATCCTGGATCAGAGTTAACTGTCTCTCTAAGAACAACCAAGCAGCGGGTTCTTATGATCTTCTATAGACATCAGAAATATATGGGGTTGTAGCGCGACTATTTCTCCTCTTACGCAATTCCCGAAATGATGGGTGACCCGAAGAGCGTGACTCAACGTGCGTGACCGAGAGTAAGAAAGTGATAGTCCCCTTAATTTTTCTTGGCGTGACCCAACCTAACGGTAGAATTGCATAATTTATAACAACAACATTCCCGGTTGAATTCTTTCTCATTTCATAATTCCGCTTCCTGAACTTTAAACATTTTATTCCAATGTACACACTGCTAAGCGACAAGCACTTCAAGTTAGAAAGCAAATCTGTGTTAAGATATTAAAAATTTAGGCGTAAAAATTGCTAGAGGCTACACGTAAACATTGACAAATTTCAACCATTCGTTTAATCGTATTTTTTTCCGTTAACGTTAACGGAAATAAATTAACCGTTAGCCGTAACACGGCCAAAATTTGAACCGTTAGCCTCATAAGCCATCATCCCATTCAAGTTCTCAATAATGTGTGTCGCGATAACACAGTGATTAGCCGATTGACTGATCAGCACCAATGCACTCGATGTACGCAACGGTTGCTCTTACAGTGAAGTTGAAACGATGTCCATAAATACTCTAATATCTATGTATAACCGGTGTCTTGCGGTAAAGAAGTTAGCAAACAGAGTGATCGCTGTCGGTATCTATCTCCTTTCTAAGCCTCTCGCAAGCTATAAGCGGAGAGAAAACTCTGGAGTTTTTCACTGGCTCCCCCTCAATCATCAGGCGAAGTTACGACTTGCATCTCTTCCCACGAAAAGCCGTACAAATTTGCTAATCATTTAGCCATACTTTGGCCATTGCCTACCACAAACAACTTGAGCAGACTCTTGAAAAGGAAAGAAAAGACGCCAGAAAATTCCGTGCTATCCGAGCCGCCGTATTTGCTTTGAATTTTATCACCACGAAGAGCGTTTTCGTAAAGCGCCTTTATCGGTGGAAAATTCTTTCGGGTTAGTGTGTAAATAGGAATACCGCTACGTTTTGAAATTTGTCTGATGTAGTGTAGACAGAGATTCACTATTCACTTGGTTGAGTGGGTTGTTTAAATGTTCCTCGTTGACTAAGTGTGTTATTTAACGTACCTCGAGTGCGTTTGTTGACAAATTATCGCAACAGCGTCGTGCAGCGATCCAGTAACCAGAAGTCAGAGCTCCATGTTCGTAAAAAGTAAATGTTGCTAGAAAAACATACATTTAACCACAACGATCGTAATTTTGAGTTGTAAAGGCAGCTCACAGCAGGCTCATGGCTGTTTTCTTCGGTGTTAGCGCATAAAGGATCAACGATTTTATCAATGCAAATTACGTGAAAAGATAAGCTGCAATTGTTTTTCTAAGTTTTTCCTATTGTGTGAACAAAATAGCTTGAAATCAAACAATGGATTAACAGTTGCTTAGACACATTACTGAACAGAATTAACATTAAAAAGCGACGCAAAAGGTGACAAATTGCAAGCGTTGTTTTCGGTAATTATAGCTGTGTTAAACGGATCAGTAATTACGGATTGCACGCTTGAATAAAAGCATGCAATGCAGCACATTTCAAATTCTAAACACCAAGCTGGCTAAAACAACTTCCAAGTTTATTCACTATAACAAGGCAGCGAAAAAAAACACAACTGAGCTTTGCTGTATGTATGCTATTGCAAAAGTCTAATTAAAGTGTTAATTTCCATTGCCTGAGTGAAGCGAAATAAATAGGAAATGTCTTCCTTAAAATTCGCTGAGGCCTGGTAATGGGTCATGTGACTTCTGGCGCACAGTTGTTTTTGTCGTGTCTGCCACTGAATTGACCTCTTCCACCCATCCTCAATAATTTCAAATTGTACTGTATAGTCATTAGTCTTATCTTCAAATCTTTCCAACTGTTTAATTCTCTGTTTTTGCATGATGGGCATCAATAATCTCGTTGAGATTTCAGTAAAGGTCAGTTTCGGGCGGCCAGCTTGGTATAGTTACCGCTGAAGTGTGACACACCCGAACCGTTTGGCTCATGTAGTCACAAGTGACGTAGTTTCTCACCTTTCAACCGCATCTTCTTAATATTTATCATGGGAAACGGTCAAGGATTACGCATAACGTCATAAATTATAAGAGCATTTTCATTCCTCCGGATTGTTTACTGTTTCACTGATAAATTTTGATATCAGTTCTGTTAAAGTTCAGCTTAGCGAAGAGCTAAATTTACCGTGTTCTCGACATGTCCGTGTCCTATAAGTTTGTGTTTCACTGTCAACCAACGCGTGACCAACAAAAAAATTGACATTTTTCTTCATTTATAATAAAGTGAATAGTCAGCACTGATTTTTCGATCTAGGATTAGCGTTTGTTACCTGACAGAAAACCAGAACTAAAAGTACAAATGTTACAGAATACTTCAAGACAACTCAACAAAAATTGCGGTGAGGGAGGGGATGGACTAAAACAGACCACCATCTCAGGGCAGGCCACTAAAAGCTTCATTTTAAAGAACTTTGTTTCACGTTGTATGTGAATACTATAGACCACCGTGACTTTCATAAATGGCTGCCGGATTAATATTCTCTTGTTTAAATTTAAATTAGCCCTTCTGGCCTCGCTTGAGATAATGTAAACTTTAGATTTTTGTACTGGAGAACGAGGTCAGAAGGACTAACTTAAATTTAAACAAAATTATATTAATCCGGCAGCCATTTATGAAAGTGGTATATTAGACGTCAGAATCAAAGTACTCAGATGATTTTTCCTTTAATAAGACAAAGGTGCACTGCTAACTTCGGCAGCAGCCTTCACCCTTTACACTAACGATCCAACAGGATGTAAGCGATTGTTATCAGAATCTCTGAACAAATTGCATAGAGCTTGACAAGCATGCCATCTTAATGCAGGTGGAAGTTTCACCCTTTCACCACCAGAAGTGGCATGTACATTTTTCTATCACAGTTAAAACATTAACAGTCGGAAAGGTGAAGAGAGTAAAGAAGAATTTCAACCAGGAGATATTCCTCTATTGAGCTGTTCTTACATCAAATTCTCAGAGTTGAAATTACAAGAACGTATAAAGGATAGAGAGAAGAATTGGTGTCGAGATCAGTTTCTCTTAACTTTTTCACTCCCAAGATCTCATTAGCAATTCCCCTTACTGTCTGCCATACAATTCTTATGGTGTTAGTTTGGAGAATTTGGTATTGGATCAACTAATAATCCCCTAATTGATGTTTTTCAATGTTCTCATCACTTGTATGCTTGATATTGTGTTGAATTTGAAACGAGAGATTCTGTATATCAAAGCGATCGTCGCAGTAATGAACACAATTTGAGCAATAGTGAAAATGAAGATCGCTTTAAAAATGAAAGTGAAATTAAAGATCGCTTTCATATATGTTTCTTAAACCACAGTTCACATAAATGATATTCATATATTCACAGTCACTGAAGGAGAAATTCTGTCTTGGTCACCTCTGGGAGTTTAAGCTGTTAATAGCTAAATCGACGTAGTTCCGCTTACTGGTTGCTAAATGCGCACTACAGTTTATCACTTAACAACGAAGTCATCACAGGGCGAGATTTTAGACGAAAGAGTTGTTTTGTTTTGTTTTGTTTTTTTGGCTGATTGGAATTCTCATCATTCAGAATGTTGCTGACGGAAATAAGTCAAATAATGACTGCAAACTCACCCCTTTACGTTTCTTTTGCGATTCCTCTTCTTCACCTTCTTCGCCCCACTGTTGTTCCATCAGTAAAATTCGACTCTCCACATCGTTCAACCAATTAATGATCTCCTCAAATTCGTGCTCGACGTCTCTCTTTTCACTTTCTGCCTCAAACTCTTCACCATCGTCCTGGAAATGAAAAGAAAAAAATAATGAATCAATTAAAATTGATGAGGTGACCGAGACATTAAATAACTTCTTCACAAGCTGTACTCAAAGTACCAAAGAACAAAATCAAAACGGCTATCCAGTAGATTTATCGCACATATAAAATAACTTAATAAGCAGGCCGAATGTGTCGCTAAGCAACACTAATCCAACAGAAGTTTACGAAGTAATGAGGAAACTTGCTACAAACAAGGCTTCTGGATGTGATGGGATCCTTCCACTAGCAGTTAAAGAATCGATGGATGTTTTATGCGTCCCTCGCAGTACACTGATTAATCATGTTCTAACTTCAACTAAGATACCACAACAGTGGAAACTTGGCGAGGTCACTCCAATTCTCAAAAAAGACTGCAGCCTATTAAAAACTAACTATCGGCCGATAAAGATTCTGCCAGCTTTATCGAAGGTTTTCGGAAAAATTGTTCATTGCCGAATAAGCCCGTATTTTAAAGAAATTTATCACAAATGTGTGTTTGCTTATAGGAAATATCACGGCTGCGACTCAACACTTCTTAGTCTAACCGAACAATGGAAAAAAGAAATTGATAACAACAAATTGATCGGTCTGGTCTCTGTGGACTTGTCCAAGGCCTTTGACACCTTACCTCATGAACTGATTGTTTTGAAATTAAAAGAATATGGAGCAGATGAAGCAACAACCACCCTGATAAAGACTATTTATCAAATCGATTCCAAAGAGTGAGAGTAGGGGATACACTTTCCAATTGGCAACCTATTTGCAATGGTGTACCACAGGGATCCATTCCTCGGCCCTTTACTCTTCAACATCTTCATGAACGATCTTTCATATGTCATCGAGAAGTGTACTCTGTCCACTTACGCTGACGACACTCAAATCTTTCACGCCGTCAATCAACTCTCCAAAATTGAAGAAACAATCAACAACGATCTTATTACTGCTGATATATGGTTCGCGCGTAATGGTATGAAGAGGAACAGTTCAAAATACCAGGCAATGGTGTTGGGAAAACACAAAGGAACTGATGAACCAGTGTTTAAGTGTGAGGAGTCACCACTTCCCATATCCAACACAATGGAACTTCTTGGCGTGACAATCGATGATAAATCGAATTTTGAAAAGCACATTGCTAAAATATGTAGAAAAGTCAGTCAACAGGTGGCTGTGTTAAAAAGGATGCAGAAAATGTTGTCTTTTGAGACTAGAAGGGATCTTTACAAAGCCTTCATTTTATCGCACTTTAATCACTGCTCCGAAACGTGGCACTTCTGTAATATGAAGTTAGCTGACAAGTTAGAGTTGGTGAACAAACGTGCGCTCCGTTTTGTTTTTAGAGATAAGTCCTCGCCTAATGAGGAACTTTGTAAGCGTATCGGTCTCTCAAGTCTTCGCGAACAGCGATTAGCGAAAATTTTGTCCTCTGTCTTTAAGATATTAACCAGTGATGCAGGACCAAAAAGCTTACGTGATCTTATAACAGTTAGGTGCTCCACTTATAATCTTAGGGGCACCGCAATACTGGACCTCCCTAAAGTAAAATCAAGAACCTTCGGGTTAAGATCATGGAGATATGCTGCATCGAAACTATGGAACGCTTTACCGGACAAGTCTCGAAAGATACAAACATTTACTGTTTTAAAAATTACTTAAAAACATTAGATCTCACGGGACTCTAGCGCGGTGAGGATCTATCTTTAGTTACATTTCCTGTTTTAAATGATTACATTTTACATTTTATATATTCAACTCGGTGACTACATTATTAAATTCTTATATTTCAATATTAGCTAGTTCTTAATTCTTAATTTATTTAAATTTATATACTTTCACAAGGCTTTATAATTTCGTTTTCTCTTTTTATTTCGTGGCGTACCTGTAAACTAGCTTTTAGCTAAGCGTTCTGACCACGTTAAATAAATTGATTGATTGATTGATTGATTGATTGAAAATTAATTTAACCTAGATTCTCAGAGTCCCAAAGTTGAACCTAACCGGTTTTTCCAGTTCTGTGTACTTTAGTGTTCTGTCCTGCGCTAGAACTTTATCTGCTACTTAAGGTGGCTCGTACTAGTTTCCTCGCGCGGGGAACAGATAACTCTTGCGTCACGCGCGAGAGAAACGTGCGAAAGAAGCGCGAGATTAAAAGACGAAAAGTTTAAAAACAAAGATGGCGGCGCTAGAACTTTATCTGCTACTTAAGTGCAGTTTATCTTAAAAATGTTAATTAAAATTCCAAATTTAAAAAGCACCTTTGAATCTTTGCCACTATCCGGATTAATATGTCCAGCTTTCTTTCACTTTTTAATAAAGAAACGTGTAAAATTGCGTGACACACCCACACACACCCAAACACAGATGAAAAAAAATTTTTTTTTTTCCTCTTTTAGTCGGATTAACAATTCGTAGTTCAGATTGCGCGAGTTCTTTGTGTATTTACTTCTATAGGTGAGAATATCCTCTCAGAAGGTGATGATAAAGTCATTTCCATGTTTTAATACCTTGCTCAGTTGTCACGCAATTGTGTGATTTTAAGCATGAGGTATTTCCTTAAGCTTATCGCGTCGGTAGAGTAAGGAAACTAATTTCAGGAAACTTTCCTAAATAAAGATGTGAAATTGGAAGACAATTTACTTGGTGTGTTAAAAACACGAGCGATAGAGCATAGATGCATATTTTATCATTATAAGCGAGTTTTTCCTTAAACATAGCTAGTGTACAAGACCTTTCGCCATTTGAATGACATAAGAAACACAACAGTGCAGTAGGAAGCTCTATAGTGAGGCTTCTAAGCGTAACTAATGTCCTCTTATTGTTTGCTGTTCAGCTCACTGTACGAGCATACATGTAATACTAGTGTAACAATAAAACTCCCAACAAACCTCACCATGGTGATATTTCTGATAGGATAATCATGGAGAAATCTTTTCTTGGTATGATTATAACGTTTTCTGTTCGTTTGTTTCTTTGACGTTCTAGAGTTTTTTCTCCACAAAGACGCTGGTTTTAACGCGTTTTTTCATGAGTGGCTGATACCAAAACGAAAGCAAGGAAAAATTCACTTCGATCCATCGATGCGCTTGAACTTTGTTCGTATAAGATGATTACTGATAGTGAAAAACGTACAGACGCTACCTCAAACCTACCTAACCCTTGACACAGCATTGTTTTCGGCCAGATTTCTACTGAGAATTCTTTAAGAAGATTACATTCTGTGGCATTGTTCTTAGCTATCCTCCAAAATAATCGGAAAACTGGTTGCAATGGAGCGTACTTTTCACACAGGGTACGCTGTGTTGTACGACGGCGAAAATGAAAACAAACACACGCTAACAAAAGAGATCGTATCGGTTTCATTCACAAAACATGACCTTTCAAGTAAAACGCCAGAATCGCCGCTGGTCAATTTGTGCTTGTTCACGCAGGAAATTAATTTTGACGGGGACTTAAGCAATATTTCAGCAAAGATTATCTTTAAGTCACAACTTTTCAAGAAAATTCAGGAAACAGTTTTATGAAAAGTACCTCTGAGTTTACCTCAAAGAAAGAGTCGTGACTGACACAGATAAAGAAAACATGAACTTAAAAACGTTTACGTCAAACACGAAATACTTTGCTAAACAAAACTAAGTGGTTGAAGCCTTCTTTAGCAAACAAAAGTTTCATTAACAGTCTTGAGAGTGGCGAGTCTACTCCAAAACCACACAAGCAGGATTACAAAACGTAAATAAAATCAACTCGTTAACTAAAGCATGCGAAAAAGTAAGAAAAAATCTCTTCATCTCAGACAGAACTCAGCTTGACGTCCACCTACAGGTAAATAACATCGTCGTCTTGGTAACGACTTCCCTTGCAGTTTCGATGATTTTGAGAAATGCTGGTTGGAGAGTTTAATTTAGAAGAAATAACAGCGGAAATCGGGAAACAAACTGAGAAAACAAGCCAAAACAAAATCGCCACATTCAATAACCAAACCAATTAAATTCTAATTAAAGCGTTAACGAAACATCTTTGGAATTTCAAGATCTTCAAAACTGTAGCACAAGCTACTTAAAACTGTTGATGAACTTGACCGCTATCAATACACACTTAGACTTTGAATCATTTCCGTGTGGTATAACGCCATCCAACTCACGCTGTAAAATGAAGGAGCGCTTGCGAGTAAAGTAACCTGCATTACACGGGGCGAAGAGGAAGATAAAGAAAGAGAATGTACTCTCCACGTCAGACACACCTACGCGACAAGATTTATTTTGTTGCTATGGTTGCACCTCAAAAGGTGAATATGGTAAGTAGATTACCCTGTCGGTCTGGCCACAAGTATATCCGTTCAGTGTGGAAGAATAATCGTAAGTAGCTTGTACACGGTATTTAACGCTATAAAATAGAAAGAAGGCATCAAGAAAATCTTCGAAAGGGAGTTATCAGTTTTAGCACAAGTAAAACGACAAAACAAGTACATACAGACAAAACTGTACAGACAATTGAATTACAGAGTCAGAAATGTCTGCTCCGGTAAAGATCGCTTTTACATTTAGAACAGTCTTACTGTAAACAAAACTGTTGATGGTGCTGTTTGTGTTTGTTTGTTCCTTTCACATTAAGATTGACCCGAGTGATCCGAATGCAGTCGTTCTTATATATATAAAAAAATAGACTACGTAATTTTATTTTTACTATCTGGGTGGTATTTTTGTTTTTAATTTTCCGAAGTAATCGAAAAACGTCTCTTAAAAAAAGCGACATCACTGATCCACCTCGAAAAACTTGCCTCTAAACTTAGTTTGTAAATTACTTCATATGCAAACTTTCTTTACTCAGTCTTTGCCATTCTTATGTTCGGTATAGGTCTTGATAAAAGTGCCATACCTCGTACAGAATTTTACTTTTGCCAACAGCACATACAGTGGTGGCTCATTATAAATTGTGCGGCTAACGGAACTCATCTAAACACAAACTCGAGCAAACATCTTTATTACTTCCCTTACCGTGTCTGAAGTTTTTTCTTTTATTTTTTTTCTTCTCGCTTTTCCTTCACATTCACTTAAACCTAATCACAAATCTTTTCAATTTTTTAGACACGGAACGAAAGTCAAGACTCGAAAGGCAATCGCCACTTCATTCACGATTAATTTGCATCGTTAATTTAACCAAAAATTTATTATGTCTTTAATACTTCAATATGTATTTTTACGGTAACTGAGCCAGCCTTCGAAATTATTCACGACTTCTTTTAAAAAATAGAGAACTGAAATAAAGCACTCTTTCAAAGCTATGTATAAATTAAATTTGAAAATCCAAAATTTACATTTCTTCCAAAATAGTCCTGCGTTACTATATTTCTCACCTTCGAAATTCCATTTCCATTTGATAAATCTCTAATTCCTTTGGTTGGAGGAAAAACAGTTACACAGACAGTTAAAAAATATCTGTATCTTAAACAAGAGCCCTTATTTGATGAGTTACTACGCACCTCCAAAAATAAAATGCAAACCAAACATTAATGTCAACATTGTCCTGACGAAGGGGCCATATTGGTTTTGATAATGTACTCGATAAATGAATATTCATCGGTGTAAAGTCTGAACATCTGTCTATCAGAGAAAAATTATTCAAGACAAAAGAACGACCGGCAAAGCTCAGATAAAAATGAAAATGTCAATTCAATTAACTCACTTTTTGTAGCTCAAACGCAATTTTTCTCGGTGAGATCGTGATAGACGAAAGCAGATCCTCAATTAATCTTTCAAAACGTTAAACCATTCACGGAAGTTGCCGAAGGCATACTTTAAATCCTGTTACCCGAGAAGGATACATAAAATATTGATTCAGTGTTTAAAATCGGACGAAACAACTAAATCCTTTTAACTCAGCGACGCCTATGTTCCTACAAACGCACAATTAAAAAAAAAAATTGTGTTTTAAAGAGTGACAAAATTCTTGGTTTGAAAATGCTACATTTCGCTATGATCTTAAAAAATGTATATTAACCTAACCTTGGCCAGAGAAAAACAGAGGGTTCTGACCTGACACTGCGACGTTTACGTTGAAAATTCACGTTAACCATGCGTTTTAAATAGGTTCTATCGGATAACAAAATGTAAGATACGGAAAGATCGAGAAACTTAATGACACTTCTCATTTCTTGCCGGAAATTTAGCGGACCCTGTCTACCCTTGAATGAACTCGATCATTTACATTTTTTTTAAATTCGAAAACCTTGTTTACATCTCCTCTCTCCAATCTAAGATATATTGTGCGCTTCAATTCACAGTTCTTTGTCAAACAAGAGCTCAGAAATAAACACGTTGCAAAATTTTAATTGAGGAAATCATTTAGTCCTCAAATACAAATGATATCACAAAAAAATAGAGCAATATACGGAAGCTCGTCTCTCTAAATTCAATTTTAATGAAATGCTAATAAATGAAAATGCGATTTTAAGGAATATTCCTTGCTACTTCAACCACTAACTCAAGTTGATTGACAGCGTTTCCATAAGAGGAGTATCATTAAAGAGTGCTCAACATATTAAGAAAAAGTTTTTGTGATGTCACCTAACTATTGTAGAAGCTTAAGCTTTATCCGAGGTGGACTGGCAGTCAAAACACGCCAGTCACGCAAATAAAATGACAAAATCAATCGTACCTTACGTGACAAAGAGAGTATCCGAATCTGATTTTTAAGACTCGTCGCGTGCTGTGACGCGTGAGCCATAAAAACGATTCGAATCAAACAGAAAGTGCAGTAGTGTTAGATCTAAAAAAAACTATAATTTTACAAGATATTTTCCAGTTTCAAAACAAAATGCGAACCTTGCGAGGTGAGGAAGACTTTATAAATAAGAATATAATTCATATCGTTCGACGAAAAGCATAACAGAATGTGAAACAAGATATCGGTTTGAGCAGCATTATATTGAATAAAGATAACCTGATTCTTATCCAATGCAAACTTTAAGGCTACAGATTCATGACAAATTTGATCTTCTGAAGTAACACATTGGTTTCAGAAATATTAAATCTTTGAGCATGAAAAGTAAATAATGAACTGGAAGGCTCATCTTAAGGATGACAATTCACCGATCGACGTTGTGCAAAAGCTCACATCATATTCCAGGGTAATTGCATTTGAAAACAAGATCCTAAGTGGACCGCTGTTGTAAGTTGTTACCACTTTATCCATGATAAATCATAAACATTCCCAAGACAGAACTGAAACAGTTAAAACGCGCACAACACAAGTAAAACTGATCTCTACTTCGGATGCAAACACAAGTTCTTAACCATTTTACGTTAGACCGCAATTTAACATTCAGGTGAAACAGTTCCTATGAATTAATATATTATTTAAAAAAAACCTTGCTTATCTTGGCCCTTAAATAATTAAAAAACAAAACACTTAGCATTTAAGTAAAAAAAAGCTTAATGCAAGTTTTAATGAACACAAATGAAATGAGTGTGACTTCAAACGACTAGGCGATTAGGGGATTTCATTTCAAAATACTACAATTAACCTCGTTTATGACATTGATTCAATCAACTAAAATAGCCCGCGACTGGAAGAAAAATAATGAACATTTATAACGCAATTAATATGTACTGTGCCAACACTTTTAGGCATATAACTATAATAATATTGTAATACAAACTTTAACGTGTGCACTTAGTGGCAATAACAGATGTCTGAGTAAACGTACTTTGTCATTCTGTAGCAAAAGAAGGCCGTAAATCCGCTCCAAAGCATCACAAATTGTGGAACTGTTTCCACGTCAAATGTTCCGACCGCAAGCAGACATTTTGAATGTTCGTTGTATGTTCATCAGCATAAACACAATCATTAAGAAAGATTTTCTTGAAGCATAAATATTAATAAGAGCTGGGATATTTTGACGTGATGAGTGGTATCATAGAAACGATAATGGGAATGAAATAATTTGCGAACAATTTCAAAACACATACAAAATGTATAAACGAAGGAAAAGATAAACTCTAAGAACATGCCGCGATGGTTTTTATCGCGAGTTTCATCTTAGACGGCAAATTTTACACCAGAAAGGTTTGCTATTTGAAATGCAACGTGCATAAAATCCTCTTGTACACAATCACGAAGAACTTCATTCTAACCATTAATAATTTTAGCGGTAGTTAAACAACAGCGGTTAGGTTGATGTTAAGACGTTTGCTATTCTCTTTGTTGCTACTGCTACTGTCATTGCTTTTGTTACTGTAATGGTAAAATTCAATCGACCGTCGCTGTACGCCACGACCCTAGTATTATTAACATAAAACTCGTATGACTGTTTTTTGCGAAATCTTACATCATAGTGTGTCTTGTCTAACTGCTTGTCTGTCTGTCTGTCTGTCTGTCTGTCTGTCTGTCTGTCTGTCTGCGCCTCTGTAGGTCTTTTCTGCTCTCTTTATGGTTCTTTGTTAGTTCTTTGAAGTTCATTTTTATTTGTTTGAGCAGGTTGATTAATTGGCAGCTGTAATAACTGATGTGGACCTGCTGTCCTAACCCACCCATCCCACCCCAGGGGAGGACATCCATCACACAGTAATCTCGTGTGTGGGAAATTAACGTCTCCTGCCCCAACCCTGCAGGAGACGGGACCTCCATTTATTCGTCCCTGTCCGAGAAGACTAGAATATCTAAACCATTTCTTGATGTTATAGAAAGGTAGCAAATTCTTCTCAATTATTTTAAGACCTTGAGTGTTGGTCCGGCCGGGACTCGAACCCTCGACCCTCCGCACTACAGTCCAGCGCTCTATCCATTGAGCTAACCGGGAGGCGGTTTTCAATAGTGGTGCGTTCACGTGTTGTTTCATTAACCCACTATCAGGCACACAAGTGCCTCAAAAACAAAATGTTGAAGTGATCTTACCTCGGAATCATCCAAATCACTCGAAGACGAATCAACATCCATCGGTGCAGGACCCGTTGAGCTAAGCTTACGCACCGAACCTAGCGAACCAGCAAAACTGGCCCTCTTCTTGCGTCCGGAATCGCCGGCTACCGATAGCTTCTTGCTTTCCACAGCAAGTGAATGTCTTTTGTTCTTTAACCTATCAGCATGATCCGATGCTACCGACAGTTTCCCGTGGCTTACCCGAGGCTTTTTTGGTGCTGCCGAAGTGGGCGAAGGGCTGGGCGATCGAGTTTCGCGTCTCTTCGGTGGAGAGGGATTCGTTTCTTTAGCAGGAGAGATGTCCATGGGTTCCTCCGCAGTTGATGTTTTAGAACTCGGGCTTCCGTTTCTTGAGCTGTCCTTCGCAGCTGAGCTCAAGTTGGGTGTACTCTGCTTTCCTCTAACTGCTTCATTTGCCGGGGAGGAAGTGTTCTGATCGTTGGATTTCAGAGACGATGAACTTCTTCTAGTCTGTTCTTTTGTTTTTCTGGGAGGAGTAGGTGAGGAGGCAACGGTCTTTTCGTCACCTCTCTTTGTCGGAGAAGTTTTTCCTGTCGATCTTGTTCTTGCCGGAGAGGGGCTTCTGGCTTTTTCTGTCTTTGTCCCGGGCGAGCTGGGTTCGGGACTTAAAGTTCTACTCCCGGCTCCTTTTGAAGAGAGGCTCGGAGAGCTCGAGGACGGTCTTTTTGGTGTAGTTTTCGGCGGTGAGGAGGGCCGTTTTGGAGACTTCGTTGTCTGTGCCTCAAGAGCGTCAGAAAGTGTTGCCACATATGTCATGACAGATCTGTCATCAGGTTTTTCTACAGCAAGGTCTGGGAAGAAAAAGTCATACGTTTGAAATAATTTCCTATTGTCTAGGTCATTAACAGAACTCAAACTATCGATTATTTATATAAATCGTAACATACAGTATCTGATGTCACGAACCAATCAGCCTAGGGGAAAAAGTAGGAACGCGTAACCAGTGCCTGGCGCGCGATAGTCATACGAAAAGTCACGCGACTCATTGAACCCGTTGGAGGCAAAAATCTGACTGGAGATCCTCAAATAACCAAAGCCGGTATTTAGCGTGCTTTCAAATCATAAATACTAACGAAAAGATTCCTCTCACATCGGACCAAAGATTATCGATTTAGCGTTTGTTTGGTTTGCTGCACAAGAATACTGTGTCTAATTTTGGGCATGATTTTTCTGAGAAATATTTCCGGATGATTACAATCCGTTGAATTTTTTCAGTTTACTTCTAAACGGATACACTTGTATTCAGAACCCAGAGGAAATATTTCACTGCGCAGAAAAATTGTTCGAATACTAGGTCACATTTAAGCCCGCGAAGCGATTCTTAATTCGAAACTGTCCACCAAATGTGAGTTAAACGGAATATTCCCACACCTTCTGGATCCAAAAGTTTGGGTACATTGAGATGTTTCTCAGCCAAATCGAACGCTTCCTTCAGGTTTGTAACGTCACTGCGACCTTGCACTGAGCTGAGATCCACCAAATCAGGCCTGAAATTTGAAACACAATGGTAGACACGCAAGTTAGAACTTCAATAAGTTATACACACAATTGTAATGCAGTCCAAAAAGACACGAGAGGAACTCGAGATAAATTCGCTATGCTAAACATCGAAAGTTCAAGGTTTGAACAATGCTGCATATCATAACACGCTGTGTTTCTGACCACGATCTTCACAGTTCCTTCTGATGATCAAATAAGAAAATCAAACTCTGAGGTAAATTTTGGTGTGCAAGGAGAAAACCATCATCGTTGTGATGATTTTCCAGATGCTAGCACCCTTCTAAAGAGGATTAACAATCCTCACGGCTGCTTGTTTCACGGCAAGACCGTTGACCACAGCAAAGAATCGGTATTGACTAGCCTTATGCCAGAATTGAATACCCCCTTTGCATGTTATTAAAGTCTAATTTACCGCTTTCCAATCCGTCTTCGTAAACAACTGACCAGACTTGTACAACCACCCATCACCAGTTTGCAGTTAGAGCGATAGATTTCGAGTTTAAAGTAACAAGCGTAAAACCCATACAAAAAAGTAAATTTGCGAAAACAACCACATTTTCCATATACTGCACTAATTAATAACTTCGTCTATTACAACAAAACCACCTGCAAATTAATTTACTAGCAGATCCATAATCGTATGTAAATGAAGTGCAATCTTTATTTTACAGACCCTTTTGCGCAAAGCTAATTCGTGCCACTTAAAACGGGTGTAATATGAAAATTGCATTTATACATATCCACTTCAAACACAGAAAAAGATGCTACTGAGCAACATATACTATAGTAAGTTGGGTCATTCAATACCAGGTTCATATGCGACAGGCACTCTGCACAGCGGCACAGCGTCATTTGTGTAAGGACAGTAGGAAATAGACATATTTTAGTAAGTGCTTCGTCTTGACACCGTGATATTAGACTATGGTGATAAATTGAATCTTCTTTATGAAATAAGTAACCATCACAGAAAAATGCTTTAAAAAATCGTGTCTTCTTCGCATTCTTCGCGTACATTTGTGATTTGTTTACATCTTACACCCCATCGAGTCAACTACGCTCATCATCCAAGCACCTTCTGGTTTCTCCATCCTATAACTTGAAAACATATGGCGCAAGATCCTTCTCTGTACCAGCACCATCATTATGGAATGCTTTGCCATGTGAAATTAGAAATGCTCAGTCTGTGTCTGTTTTTTAAAAGTAGATTAAAAACTTTTCTTTTTAGAAAAGCCTTTTATAATTAATATTAGCTGTCTTAAGTGTTAATGTTAAAGTTTTTGTAAGCGCCTTTGAACAGTAGGATACTGGCGCGGTATAAATCTTTTATTATGTTGCAGAGAAATCAACTGAATGCTACATTCTAATCAGGCAGCACAGGGCGAAAACCGTAACCTGTGAGCCATGGAGTAAAAAAATAAATGTACATTAACTAATCTTAAAAAGCTTTTATGATTTTACTATTATTATTATTATTATTATCGCCTCTTTTTGAAAAAAAGATAAGCATCAACTGCAAATAAGTAGCGTCATTACAGTATCCAATCAGTTAGGACTTCCGTGCTAATTCAGTGAACCTAAGTACAAGAACGAACATAGCAGAAATTTACGTATATGAACGATCCTTCGCAGTAAAGCACTATTTGAGCAATAGTGAAAATCAGACCTGAAAAAAAAATTTCAGGCCTGTACGGTATTCGAACCACTGACCTCTGCGATACTAGTGCAGCGCTCTACCAATTGAGCTAACAAGCCAACTGGGAGCAGGCCATCAAATTAATTCGATATAAACCCGCAGTTCACACATATGTTTCATATGTTTGTTGTTGTTTGATAGCAGAAATTGCTACTGACAATTCCGGCCCAAATGCTGAAGGAGGAATTAGTTAATCATTGAAAGACGCAGCAGGGTTATAGAACACGTGACAGACCACGTGACATACTACACCCCTTGCACTCACTTTGTTCGCGGGGTGCACGTCATTATCTAGTGCATTCTGGGATAACAAGGTTGAGGCCGTGAAAAGTCTGAACACATGACCAAGGAGCAGAGCCGCTTTGACTTCAAATTTCCTCAAATACTGAGATACATTAAAGAGGTTCAGTTGTTATTATTTTTTTTCCTTATAGTCCACAAGGAACGAATAGCAAAAGGTTACCTTGTCGGTGACCCGACCGATTTTAAAATAATTTGCATCAGTTGATTTGACTAAAATAAAAAAAAAGGAAACATTCCCGATACACTAAATTATATCTAATATCCCTCAAGGAAATCCTAGTAAGCTTGTATCCCACTGATAAACATATTTTAGCCATACCTTGTCTAATAGAACAGCATATTAAACCATCTCCAACTTAACCCTTTTAAACCTCTTAGAGTGAAAGTCATTTCATTTCTCCCCACAGTACCCCCCTGAATCAAATATTAAGGTCCCGGCTGTTCAAAGAGCGAATAACGCTATCCAACGGATAAATCGCTATCCAGCGGATAAGAGTTACCAAAACGTACTATGCTATCCACCGGATAGAGATTTGTTCAGTGGATAGCGTTATCCATCCTTCGAACAACCGGGGCTTGGAGAATAGAAGAAAGGATCATGAACTCAAGAAACTCTCGATTGTTAGACAAAATCTCCTTGTAAAAACCATAGAGAACGGTATGGAGAACTTGCATAAGCTGTACGTGTAAAGGATTGAAAAAAACGTTCCATCTACAATTTGATTTAACCGCTGGTACTGTATGAAAAATAAATATTCATTTCAAACAACCCAATTATAAAATAATCTTGAGGTTAAGTCTTTGTTTTCACAAAATGATCACCTCTGTTTGACTGAGCGAAAAAAAATGGATAATAAAATTTAAGGATCAGTACTTGCACTATTTTAAAGCAAAGATCATGATTACAGAAAAAATGTAACTGCTTCTCCTTTGATAAAATCTTACCTAAATGAATGAATAATCTGCAAGAATGCTAGGCCATTCTTCCAACTGGTGTTAAAGTTCTTCACAGCTTCACTACTCCTGTAGAAAAATGATATTTCAAGTTAGATGATACGTACATGTAAGTTTTATCGTTTGTCTGTTTTTTCATTACCTTTTTGATGTTTAGAGTCAGGCTATCAAATGTACTGATACCAGAGTTTCGACTGCTACATCTAATAGTCTTTGTCAGGTGATGAACTGGAATACTCTTTATCATTTATTCTGATTGGTAGTTGTGATTACTTTACTTGCCTTTTCTATCACTGCTTTGATAAACTAATAATCCTCATTGCTCTAAATGACAATGAAAGTAATTGCAAATTAAGTTACCCTGTTGCTTTGTTGATAGCTTTCTGAGACCATTCCAGGAGAGATTTCTTTGTCCTGGACTTCTTCTTGCTTGTATAAAATCCTTCGACCTAGTACACAATGTAATTAGCAACTATTCACCAAAGTGGAGGTAGCTGGTGGTAGATATGTACCAAGCAGCTAAGCAGCAAGCTCAAAATCACTGCTGGCCACTTACACTAAGGCAAATGATTATTTTAGTACAAACTAAAACTTCCAGTACTATAATATATCACAAAATTATCATTTTACCACATTCCTGCAACACTTATCATATTTTTGGGCACAACTTCCTCACAAATTGCTCAGAGGTGAATAGTAAAGGATATTCTGAGTTTTAGTAGCCAATCAGAGTACACCATCAATGATATCGTCTGTTTTAGCACCTATGGAGTTTTCAAGTACTTTAAAAATCAGCAAATTCACAGAGTGAAAAACTTGCTGTCATATTTTGTCAGTTTTTTGGGATAGAAACAGCAGTAAAAGCAGGCATTGAGATAACTGATTCAAGTAAATAAAACATATTCCAGTGTAAAAACTGAAATCAAACACTTATCAAGCAGAAAAATGTCCTTCACTAAGAAATGGGCCAGTCACAGTGACTGAGATGTAATAATTATTTGTTTGTAAACTTAATTGATAACTCCCCAATGGGGCTTTTTCATAGTTAGCCGGCCAATACAAATGAATGAAAGAACATTATGTTAAAAAATCCCAACTAGCAGGAAGTAGACCAGTTGGCAATGTATACAAACTGCAGCAGAGGAGTTGAACTCCTCTATTATTATTATTATTATTATTATTATTATTATTATTATTATTATTATTATTTATTATTATTATTTAAAGAACAAATCCAGTGAGTAGCAAGGTGGAGGGCTAATGAACCCAACACCCTAAACATGCAGCCAAACTGCCTCCTCATTAAATAGACTAAGTTTCAAAGGAATTCTAAAGACACTGGATGTTATCAACTGAAGGTGGCCACTTTACGATTATTTTTCAAAAGAAATATGATAGCATGAGATGAAAAATACATGAGGTGAGAATTTCTTTGCTTACCTGATAATGGTGAACAATGGCCCAGATCAATAAAAGAACAAAAGTTTGGTTCCCATCAACAACAGATTCTCTCTGGATGTTTACAATTTTCACCTAGCATGGAAAAATTACTCGTAAGTAATCTGTCCATACCTGTTAATGACAATTCCCACCATAAATCACGGATTTGTCTCAAATATATTACAATTATTAGAATAACTTTTCTTTAATCTCTGAAAAAGAATATATGGCGAGAGAGGGATAATTCATACATACAACTTGTGCAAAATGGTCTTAAATTCATATCACTGCAATATTTCACAATCATTGGATCATTGATATGTATCTTAATTTAGACAAGCTCTGTTAGTCAAGACTAATTTGCTCTCAAAAAAGCCAGTTTATACCAGAAAAAAAAAAAAAAAATTGTTAACAAAACAACAATGTAAACCTAGCATCAAAGACAACTGAACATTAAATACTAACTGAACTACTGGACCTCTCAAGAAAATGTTTCTTGATCTTAACTATCAATGTTCCCCTAAAGTACATGCAGCTCCTAAAACTGAAAAGCCTCTTTATAACCATGTTTTTTTTTTCTTATAATCATGATGCATTTTAATAAAGTTAATTTGACAGCTACATTCAGGTTCAATTCTTCCTATTAATTAATGTAGTACACTTACATTATTAATTAATGTAGTACACTCACATTTTTGGTTGTCAAAAATTTCAAGGCAGCTCCAACATTTGCAAGGTGATGGGGTCTCTTATTTCCTTTTTCTTTGGGCTAAAAAAGCAAACAATTCATTATTAAGCACTTACAACGTATGTTGGAAAGTTGCATAAACATATATGTGTCATGAACTTAAATGCCCTGTCCACAGCCACCAATCGGAATCTCAGTTCTGACCTGGATTAGGAAGTCTTCCTTCATAAGCTGCTGATGTTGCACACCACTTTAATCACGCGAAATAACTAACACAACAAACAGTAACCTTCTCCTCAACTGTCGTTTTCACCGCCTTGTTTTTCTCGTACGATCCTTTTCTTTTTTTTTAATCCCAAAATAATCACCTGGACTAGTCCCAGTTACTCTCGTCCTGCTTTTCACTGACACTTTTCCCCATAAAAGATTTAAAAGGATTGATTTTGTTTCAAGATCATACCAAATATCCAGCTGATAAACTTGAACTAATGGCAGAAAGTCAGAAACCAATCACTTCTCAAGATAACTGGGTGACCTAATTTACCTCTCAGGATCCACTGATATTATTGAAAATTCTCCCTTCTTTGGCTGCTCTACAATTCCTTCAAAGTGGTGGGGAGAATTTAGCATTGAATCAAGATAACATACCCTCCCCCTCTCAAATCCAAATAAATAAGTTACCTTGTCTTGCCAACTATATGCTTGGCATTTCAGTTTTACAGACTGAGTTGATATTATGTGAATTGGCCATTGTGAAAAGAATACTAAAACTGAGGTTTCAAGTGTTGGCCCTTTGTCAAAGTGATTCAGGGCTAATGCACGCTAGCAAATATCAGCTTTACAATCTCTTCACATTATCAACTCAGTTGATAAAACCATGTTATCTTGTAATAAGCTACACCTACACAGCACCACAGTTTCTTTAAAAGCTTACCCCTTTATATGCTAGGTTATAACCTATTTGGTTCATTTCTCTAGACTTACAAGAACAAGATACCTAATACAGTTAAGTCTCACCAAGTGTTCTCCTGACAATACTTCTAACAGGACCAGTAACTTTGTGCCATCTTTAAGCTCCTCAATTAAGTCGTCAATATAGAATGGAGGCTTGTGCTGTTTTAAAAGCAAACAATTTTGATAATGCAATTATAAAACTAGATAAACTGTCAAACAAGTAGGTGATGACCAAAAACCACAACTCGTCTGAAACACAGGGATCCAACAATCATTTCTAAGACTTTTGATTATCAATGGGTCTCTCATTGTGTTAAAACTGATTGTACAGGGTAATCAGCTGATTTCTCAAAGACTGTCAACATATAAGTTACTGACAGAAGAAGCACCGTGTTTACTAGTACCAGTAATTATAAAATATGGATCATCAACAAAGACAGACAGAGATAAATAAATTGGCTGAACATCCCACTAACCACACAAAAAACTCACAGATTTATTAAAAAAAAAAAAAGATGTTTAATTAACACTTGTGGCCGCACAGGGACATAGAAAGCATCTGTGACCTTATGAGGTAGTAAACTCACATCAGTTGTGACTTTAAAAATCAATGTTCTACAAAGGGGAATATAAGGATTCATATTTGAAAAACATTCTGCATGCTGATAGGATCAGCTGTGTGAAGATATTTGGAAGTATTTTTTAGTCAAGAACCACAAAAACTACACACAACATGAACAATTACAAACAGACTGAGCAACTGATTGGTTGACTGATCAATCGACACGCTGACAACCACCAGACAGGATACTGGTATGATCGACTAACTGATCACCAACTGACCAAAAAGAAAGACCATCTGTCCATCCGGAAATTCAAAGGCAAGGGGAGAAAGTTGAAAGCAGCTGCATTAGCTTTAAAGGACAGTCAGACATTTATTTGAAGGAGCCAGCTGGCACCATTCCTGACTTCCTAACTAACTTCTTCATTTCAGAATGAGCTGGACAAACTGACACGATTAACAAAGTGATATCTTACCACAATCTAATGAACAAAACAACAATCCTAAAACTGTCTTTGATGGATATCAAATTGACTTCAATCTATTACTGCTTCACAAATTGGAAAGGGACTACCAAATAACCCTTACCTTTTGAAGAAAGTAATTAATCCATCTTGTAAATGTCCTCTTCTGTACCAATAATTGTTCCTCTATAAAAAACGAAAAAGACATTAACAAAGCAAATTTAACATAACCCTATCAGAGTAACCAAGAGTGGCAGCCATGTTGGAATCCATAGTAACCATAAACGTTCTCAAACCGAATGGTCTTCTGCAGCTATTAAAATGAAGTTTTAACACTCCTGTTTACCACGACAAACAAGTTATAAAGACAAAACACACGGCCCATGTCATAACCAACACACGATCTGTGCAGTTCTTCCGAAAGTATGGTATGCGATACGGAAATAAAGTTTCACTATGCATTTCACGTGCTCATCGAGCCTAAAACGGCTTTGGGTACATTCGTGTTTAGGATAATCAGATTAAACAACCAGAAAAATTCCCGATCAAAGTTGATTTCTTTCTAAATGTTTCAATTTCCGCGGGATCACTGAGATTAATTAAGCTAATTTTAACTATTTAATCAATAAAATATAAAACAGCGACCGAAATAATTTAAACTAGGCTTAGAACAGCTCAAAATAATCGGTTCGTAGTGGGGCTGTTGTTTCACAGCTCCGTTCTCGAGATCTTTGAACGATTGTGATTGCGGAGAAACTGTACCTGATAAAGAAGCTACTAATTTGTCTGTCGATGCCAAAAGCGATGGCGTCGCTGATCCCAAAGATTTGTCCGGCGAAGGACTGCGAGTGGTCGAGGAAAGTGAGTTTCGATTCCGTGACGCCATAACACCCCACCGTCAGCGTCCACCACTACAAAAGTACGCGCCAAAACTTTCAAACAAAGTTCCCCTCATAGCATCACTTTAATGATCTTAATCAGCAATTTCCATCAATAATACCACCTAGCAAATCACAGTAACAATATTAGCCATGTTTCACAGTGTTTGGTGATTCCACAATTCGTGCTACTGAGAATTGTTGTAAACATTCCACGGGTCACAGTTGGTCGACTAGCAGGGGTCCCCTAAGGCGCGAAAAAAGCGGAATGTTTGCGTGTTCCACTGTACCTGATGTTTTTCTTCTCTCTTAGTTCATAAAGGAACTTAGAATTGTCTCATTTGTAAATTGAACATGAAAAGCGGTAGACTAGATTTAACGGGAACTTAAATGACGAAACTGAAATATCATATGTGTAAAAATAGCACAAACTTGGTACTGAACAACTCACACGCGAGAAACAGCGCATGGATTAAAAAAAATTCATTTTGAAATTTATCGTGATTGCAAAGTGTATTCTCCGAAAATAACATCTCCTTTAATTATTCCGATCAAGTATAAACTAAAGGTAGCCATAACAAGTTGTAAACTAAAAGGAATGCAAAGGTCAAATTTTCATTGTTCAGCATAACATTTGTGTCAACAGAAGCCATGTTCTAAAAATATCTGTTAACTCGTTATCACCAACTCTAAAACAAAACAGAATTCCAAATGCCTTTCGGGTCGAGTTTATCATTTCATCGGTACTTGGCTGCCTTCTATTGTGTTCTTTTCTTTTTTTTTTTTTTTTCTTTTACTTCTCTGAGGGCCTGTCATTCATCAAAATAACTGTTTGTGTGATTGTTTTGTTTGAATATTTACTATTGTTTCGTTTGTTTGTAAAATCGTAGTTTATCTAATTCGTCCGCAGCTGATTGGATGCTGCCGATTGCTTTGCAAAACCAGACTTAAACATCCTTTTGTGAACACAACTAAGGGATTGTACGCAAGATGCGGCTTACAAATCAGATAGTCAAACATGAACGCGAATCTATAAGGATGGCTACTTACGAACAATAAGGTTAAGTACTACAATTTTTTTTTATCTCTCATCTCCGAAACATAAAAGTTATCTCACTTTGAAGACTCTACGATTAACCATTCCTGCTAAAAATGGAGAGGTTTTTTGTTATTTCTCCTTTGCCAAAATTAGTACGGAAATACATGCAACAAGCCCGAGTTACTGACACGCTTAGTCACTCAGTCGTATCAAGGTACTCACGCCAGCGGAGCCGTCGAAAGCGGGGGCCAATATTGGTGCGTTTTCTCACGTAACCCATGTGTTTGTACACGTACTTTGGTTAAAAAAGAATGCCTTTGGTCTTAATGCACTCGGAGAGAACAATCCCTGTTTTTTTAAGCGGAGAATCAATGAGGATCTCAATGGTGATATGGCTTTTACGGCTAACGGTTAAAATTTTAGCCATTTAAAGGCGAACGGTTAATTAATTTCTTTCAGTTACTGGTAATTAAGGTTCTTTGCGTCAATTTACTTCTCAAATCAGTTCTGAAATGATAGTAATACAAAGCATATATGGCATACTACTTCAGTAACAGAGTTACTCTAAGTGTTGCACAAATATAATGCATCAAACAAACTAAGATTTTGGCATTCCCAAAATGACACATCCTAGGTAGGAAAAGTAGCCTGCGAAGCAAGCCCTGGGGGAAAGGAGGGGAGATTGGGGAAAGCGGAATTTGCGGACGGGAGAGGGAGCTCTCCCCTCCCCTCCGCACATTCCGCTTCCCCCAATCCCCCCTCCTTTCCCCCAGGGCTTGCTTCGCAGGCTTTAGGAAAAGTTTTTACAGCTACCTTTTTTACGACGGACGATTAAAAATTTGTCAATGTCTACGCCTCACTGGTAAATGGTTTGCTCCTTGACGGTTAACATTCAACCCCTTTGAGACCATCTTAAAACGATGACAGCACAGGGTTCACAAGTCTATGATACCCTCACTTTACTGCTGTTGCTGTATCTGTTTGAAATATCAAATGTGCAGCGCCCAACATTTCATTGGAAAGGGAAGGGCGCGTCTTGATTCGACAAATTTTGTACCCGATCTCCTGATTTACGGCAGATTATGCCTGTGGCATCTTTCTTATTGGGAATGAATCGTTTCGTGTCCGGATAGGCCAGAGAGAAACAAGAAAGAAGCACTAAAACGCAAATAAAATTGATGTACGTAGATGAAATTGAAAAGCTGGCGTTCGATAACTGGCCCCTTGTCGGGTAATAGATTGATTTACGAACAACGCCATAAAAATCTGCGTTTCAAAATTCGGTTTGTTTACACCTTTTCTTTTTTTCTTACATCATATTCTGGTTAAAAATCGACCGATTGTTCTTTTTGCCCGCTGGCTAGACAGAAACAGTTTCCTCAAAAAGTAATAACTTTCCTCAATAATAGCACCTGACTCTGACAGCTTTTACGGGAAGCCGCGGGAAAGAAAATACTGGATTTTTTTCTTTTCTTTTTCATTTAAAAAAATGCTGACAGGGTGTGATTAGCAGTGAACTGGATATGCAGGAATGGGAAGTATTTTTTATTATTTTTTTATTTGAGGATTTGTACCAAGTAAAGGAGCAGAAACAATAGGACATAGGTCCCCTACGAGGTTTAAGCTCCAACAAACCCACCCATCCCACCCCAGGGGAGGACATCCATCACACAGTAATCTCGTGCGTGGGAAATTAACGTCTCCTACCCCTAACCCTGCAGGAGACGGGACCTCTATTTATTCGTCCCTATCCGAGAAGACTAGAATATCTGACCATTTCTTGATGTTATAGAAAGGTAGCATATTCTTCTCAATTATTTTAAGACCTTGAGTGTTGGTCCGGCCGGGGGCTCGAACCCTCGACCTCCCGCACAACAGTCCAGCGCTCTATCCATTGAGCTAACCGGGAGGCGGTATGGTCCAGACACCTCGGAATTTCCCTCTTAGTCAATAAAAAGTCTGCACTTTAAGAGTCAGATTGCGAAGAGAAACGGACTTCAAATCTAGCTTGGCAACCTGGCCGCTTACCAGTCTCCAAACGGAGTCTCTTGTCTATAATTGGCAGCCACAAGAAGTGCCATTTGATACTGGGTGATGCTATATCGAAGGCGCTCGTCGAGGGTCGAACACACAAATTTATAGTACAGCGGTTAAATATAAAATATGTCATGTAAGCTGTACCACTTATTCCCAACGAAAAGTTCAAACCCGAAATGTGTAAGATCGCACTGAACAAAGTATAAAGATATACAAAAACTAATACAAATGTTTTCAGTGTGTTTGAGCTAATTTACAAGGTAGTCAATGCGCTAATAAACCTAACAGTAACGTTTGAATTTTAGACGGTAGCTGATCATCTCTTAAAAAGTAAAGTTTGAGAGAGATTCTCCTTGGAGCGTTAAGTCAATTTTTTTAGTAATGTAATACGAAAAACTTGTCAACACTGAAACATCAAATGATTCGTAAAATAACGAACAAGATTTTCAGGAATTGTACACAGCCTAGCCTAGTCTTAAGTCAGTCCCACACTAGGAAGAATCTTCTCCAATATCAATTTACGTCACTAATCTGCAACGATTATATCCTCGAACTCGTCTCTTTTCCCATCGAAATAACCCAAAAAGTACTGGTTTTTAACAGAACAATTTTCAAGGTTTTCCTCAAGGAACTCAATCTCCGATTTGTTTAAAGACGATTGAATAGTCGCCGCCATGATTACGCATTTTAGTGTCTCACTGAAAAACTGTTTTCAGTTTCAAATGTCATCCTTTCGCGGGCTTTCGCAAATATTCGCGGCTTTCATAATTTCCCCGCTGACCAAACTTACCGTTTACTCTTACCCTCGACGAGCGCCTTCGATATAGCATCACCCATTTCATACTCAACCAATTAGTGTTTTTTGGGGGGCGATATGCAGAAGAGCAGCTGCCTGTGAACTGATTGCTGTTACTTTTGAGTTACCCTTGTGCAAGTGGGGACAATACGACACATTTCTTAGTTGCCTTAGTCAAATTTTAATTCAAGCTTGAAAAGTTATGGGTTATGCGATACCTTTTGCGGGCATTTGGTGTGTAACAAATTTAACGGGGTAGTTTAATAACTACAGGAAAAGTCTTAAGTTCCTAATTGGTTGCTTGAGAAATAGGTTGCTTCCGATTCGCGCCCTTTTAGCGAGCTTACAAACCGATAATGATATCTCGCAATAATGTAACAAATTTATTACAGCCTAATATGAATTCGAATTTCTTGTCTGGTAGATATTTGTGTTAGCATAATTCATCAATCCAGGTTGCTGTTTCAAGATCAGTCATTACCCACATATTTCCTTATTATATGAATTTAGTCATAAGGCTCAACAGGCATTTTAACGTTAAGCACATTTTATTTTGTTATTGTTAAGCGTTTGATTGTGCCGTAGAAGGGATAATTCAATCCACTTTCTATGGCACTGTCCGAATTACGGTCATTTCACCCCATGGTTATTTCGCCCCCAGCCACTTCGCTCCAACCAAAAGTCAGTTCGTTCCATAATCGAAGCCACTTCGCTCCAACCAAAAGTCACTTTGCTCCATAATCGAAGTCACTTCGCTCCATACAAAAGTTACTTCGCTCTATACAAAAGTTACTTCGCTCCATACAAAAGTTACTTCGCTCCATGTTACAAGTCAAGTGTATCTATGCTTACAAGATTGCATTTACCTAATTTATGAGTGTCTTACATAAACGGGCTCTGCCCAGATGTTGATATCCTTGGGTTTCACCTACGTGACCAATACCTTAGCAACGGTTACTATCCGCCATCTTGGTGTCCCTCGAGCGTAAACAAACCGTATCTAACGAAGAGTTCATGTGAGAAAGAAGGGATGGTTTTATGCATTATTGTTGGCTGTTCGAGCAAAAGTGGAAAGCATAAAGGCTAAGGATTTTTTCGTATAATAATTTAATAATTTTATTATTTCTAGAGCGCAAAATTCATTATATATATATGATCTAATGCGCTATACCTAAGATCATCACAAATCAAGGGGAAGAACAGGAGGAACTAGAAGTTGTTGTATTGTTCGAGGCTTGCGGCTGTTGTAGATCCTCGATTTTTTGGTCGAGCTTTTCTTTGAGCTTCTTAGCCGATGAGAAATCGATGTCTTTAGCCCTCGCATACGGCACTTCATTGACCTATGTCGGCAAAATCCATGAGCATTTTACCTGAGTGCAAGTAAGCTTGGGGTGTCACGAAAACTCACACCCCGAAAACTCAGACTCCTCGAAAACTCAAGAGATAAACTCGACTAATGATCACTCCTGGTAATCCCTCGTGTATTTTGACCTTTTGGGTCTTCATCCAACTGAAGCAGCAAAAGCAAGGCCGCAAGTTGCACGTTTCGCAAAATCGTCCAATGGTTGAGTATTAAAACATTTTAGAGTGACACAAGACTTCATTTAGCTTAGATTTCCTCCATTTTTCCCGTTAATTTTGAACTTTTCATTCACAGTTAACGGGATCAAATGCGCTCGCTCCAACACCAAAGTATTAAAATGTGGCGTGATTTTGACGAGCCGAAAGGGACATTTGTTTACCTTTTTGTACTTCGTCGCACAGATCCTTGTTGTCGCTCTGTTAAAATTCTTAAATATTTCGCGATAATAATGGATACAAACAGAGACTCGGCCCACCAGTCCCAAAACGAAGACAATTTTGCGACCCTTGGGCTAGAGTTCTTAAATGAGGCAGAAAGAGAAAAACAACGCAAAAGAAGACTCGGCATCAGCGCCGTCACGATTCGCCTCACTGAAGAATCACTCTTGATATTGTTGTTCGTCTTTCGCGTCGGATTTGTTGCATTATTCCACCGGTTATATTATAAAAAAAAATTGGTTCATGCTTTATGCTATGCACTATCGAATTATGGAGCACCTCGGAAGCTTGGAGAACACTTCGAGGGACCTGAGTTTTCGGTGTCTGAGTTTTCTTGACACCCAGCGACCTTGCCATGAATTCTAGTAGTTGCCTCTAACATAAATAAAACACTCGCGATATGTGAGCATGACTCAGCCAGTCCAGCTTTGCATCCCAAGCAATGGGCTGACAAAATAGTCCCATCGTTTTCGGAAATGACCCAAATGTTCACTAAAGGATCATTCATATGCTGTGAATGCCAAACTCGTGCTCTCACGGCATACTTGCCGGCGATTACTTTGCCTACAACTGAGGTTAAAAACCCCGACACCATTTGATTAAACGCCTCTAGACTCTTGAACGCCTTGAACTCCTTCTTGGTGTAGAAGCTGGTCTCAAGAAGGAGGTAACTCAGCAAGTCCGACGCTTCCACAGGAGGCAAGCATTTTGGACTGAACTTCTCGGCTGGTATGCTTGCAGGGTCAACCCCAATGACCGAGATCTTTTGCAAACATCTTTCCTTCCAACTCTCTAAGCTTTCGGCATACTCAGAGAGCACTGGGATACCTTAAGATGAATGCCAGATACTTTTATCGCTTTTTTCTTCCTGGATATTCATGTAGTTGGCGAAATAATACGGCGATAAGAGAGAGGGCTTCACTATAGAAATCGACTTATTATTCATAAATTTGACACCCGAGGGACACCAACATGGCGGACACTAACTTCAGCAAAGCTTGTGACGTCACCTGAAACCCAGCCATTGATCGCTTTTGATCATGGGTCTTACAATCTGAGACCTTACAATCAGGGGTCTTACAATCTGAGACGTTTCAATCAGGGGTCTTACAATCAGGGGTCTTACAATCAAGGGTCTTACAATCAGGGGTCTTACAATCAAGGGTCTTACAATCAGGGGTCTTACAATCAGGGGTTCTTACAATCAGGGGTCTTACAGTCAGGGGTCTTACAGTCAGGGGTTCTTACAATCAGGGGTCTTACAATCAGGGGTCTTACAATCAGGGTCTTACAATCAGGGGTCTTACAATCAGGGGTCTTACAATCAGGGGTCTTACAATGAAGGGTCTTACAATCAGGGGTCTTACAATCAGGGGTCTTACAATCAGGGGTCTTACAATCAGGGTCTTACAATCAGGGGTCTTACAATCAGGGGTCTTACAATCAGGGGTCTTACAATGAAGGGTCTTACAATCAGGGGTCTTACAATCAGGGGTCTTACAATCAGGGGTCTTACAATCAGGGGTCTTACAATCAGGGGTCTTACAATCAGGGGTCTTACAATGAAGGGTCTTACAATCAGGGGTCTTACAATCAGGGGTCTTACAATCAGGGGTCTTACAATCAGGTATCTTACGTTTAGGGGTTCATATCAATGTTTCTTACATGAATGGGCTGTGGCCCAGATGCTGATATTAATTGATCGCTTACGATTATAGGGGACTTACAATCCGAGGTCTTACAATCAGGGGTCGTACGTTTAGGGGTCTTACGTTCAGGGGTTTCATGCTATCAGTGTGTCTTACAACCGAGCAACTCATGATACATCAATATATTTTGTGCGTTTCTATTGAACACATTTGCCGAAAATAAGACACGAGGTAAGACCAGCCAATTCATGTTTAAAAAGTGTCCATGCTGGACTGAGAGAAAATAAATAGAAGGAGAACATGGGCTTACTAGTTTTATAAAACAATAAAACTATTTCTGTTGGCCGTGCGGTCTGATGGTATCACTATGACATTTTCCTGTCGAGCATTGGAGCTCTTTGTACACCACGAGGCCACCTGGACGCTTTTTGTGCTCTTCTTTTCTAGTCTATGGAAAGGGGGGAGGGGGAATTTTTCTATCCCATGTCCACCATCGACCACCACCACTTAATTGAACATAACGAGCGCCCACTCTTGGTAAATTAGTGCTTGCCTCTTCTAAAAACGAAGTAATCTCTTCGAGCGATCGAGAGAAAAACCTTGATTTGTGCCTAATAACTACTATAGACTGTAGCAGTCTAGAAGGGAGAAATGTAAGCCACAGATTGGGCTGGAAATTGAAGCTGAACAGTTGAAAATTCAGTCGACTAAAATCTTTTGTTCAAGACTCTTACGAAGTTTCGTTCGACGTGACTACCATCTTTACTCTCATAAACACCCTGTCGTCGGCTTCTTTGACCTCTTGTTTCTTGATATATCTCTTGTCGACCCAATCGACGACCTGGGGTGGTAGGCACGTTGTTGTGTGGCCCTGGCCTTATCGAGGTAGGAGGTAATGGTGAGTGTACAGAGGACTGCTGGATTGACGGGAGAGTGCAACCAGTACTCTCCGCTCCCTTTGTGACTTGCCGTTGATGTGGCAAGTGCCTGAGTCTATTTCTGTTGGCCGTGCGGTCTGAGGGTATCACTATGACATTGTCCTGTCGAGCATTGGAGCTCTTTGTACACCACGAGGCCACCTGGACGCTTTTTGTGCTCGTCTTTTCTAGTCTGTGGAAAGGGGGGAGGGGGGGATTTTTCTATCCCATGTCCACCATTGACCACCACCACTTGAACATAGCGAGCGTCCACTCTCGGTAATTTAGTGCTTGCCTCTTCTAAAAACGAAGTAATCTCTTCGAGCGCTCTGGAGAAAAACCTTGATTTGTGCCCATTTGTGTAACCTGCTGAGCCAGATTCTAATGGTTCATAACCACTTGAGCTCGCAGCGGCAGAAACTGAAAGCTACTTTCTTGTTCGTGCCAGCTCTCTTGACGATGCTGTTCTCGTTTGATGCTCTTCAACCTCTGAATGTTTTTTCGGGCCAAACGTCAAAGCATACCTGAGGAATTTTTAAATCTTTTTTGTGGAATTTTGGTCTTAATTATAAACAGACGTTTCGACTGAAACCATAAGTCTTCATCAGTGTAGTTTGTCACGTGGTAGATCACTATCACGTGAAAAACGTTAACGTCGGGGAACGGAGACGAGGGCCCGGTCCCAAGTGTGAGACAGAGAGAACTGGAGCTCCTCCCCCCTTTCTTTCTGTTCAGGGTTGGGTTCTCCACCTTCTCCTATATGGCTTCTTATATCCCCCTCCTTCGCCAATCTCGTTCTTTATCAAGGATCTTGACTCTCTTCGAATCCAACACGTATCCCGTGTCCTTCAGGTGACAATAAGCTGTTGAATTTTGAGCAGGATTGTAGTTTGGCCGTTGATGTTGTTTTACCCTCCCTGGCTCTGATGGACTGAAGAGTCTCTCCCACATAGGTTTCGGTGCAGCCCTCCCCTCCACAGGTAATACCCATATCCCCCATCGTAGCGAACCTCTCTATGGAGGCCTTCGAACAACAGGCTTTACACACCTACACCGGCACCCCCCCTAGACTGTGGCTCAGTTACGTAGACGACACATTTATAGTGCTACCTTAGAAAGAGATTTGGCGTTTTTTCGAGCATATTAACAGCGCCAAACCCTCCCCCCCCCTCCCGGTTAGCTCAATGGATAGAGCGCTGGACTGTTGTGCGGGAGGTCGAGGGTTCGAGCCCCGGCCGGACCAACACTCAGGGTCTTAAAAATAATTGAGAAGAATTTGCTACCTTTCTATAACATCAAGAAATGGTTAGATATTCTAGTCTTCTCGGATAGGGACGAATAAATGGAGGTCCCGTCTCCTGCAGGGTTGGGGTAGGAGACGTTAATTTCCCACACACGAGATTACTGTGTGATGGATGTCCTCCCCTGGGGTGGGATGGGTGGGATATAGGGCGCACTTAATTTGGAGCCTCGCTCTGTTGTGCGACCCTCACCACACTCTGGTGAAAGTGATTAAATACCCCCATATTCGGTTCACTCAGGATTCGGGTCATGATAATGCTATTGCTTTCCTGGATTGCCATGTTCATGTGGATAGCGATGGAAGTCTGGCAAGAAAAGTGTATAGGAAACCTACCCACACTGATCATTATCTACAATTTGACTCCCACCATCCCTTAATACACAAGATTGGGGTTTTCTGGACACTTAGTCACAGAGCGGAACAGGTGATCAGTGATCCTGACATCTTGAAAAATGAGAAAAACAACATCAAGAAGTCTCTCCGAAAATGCGGACATCCTGACTGGGTGTTCAGCGGAAACCAAAAAGATCACGATGAACGGGGGTGTGGCACTGACAACGTCAAGAGGAGACACACGACCTGGGTAACCATCCCTTACATACGAGGCCTATCTGAGAACATTAAAGACATTCTCAAAGAGCACGATGTAACAGCGTTTTATAAACCCCAGAACACTCTAAGACAACAGTTGGTCAAAGTTAAAGACAAATAGCCGTTTGAGAAGCGCTCCAACCTGGTATATGGTATTACCTGTGGAGGGGAGGGCTGCACCGAAACCTATGTGGGAGAGACTCTTCAGTCCTTTAAAGCCAGGCTAAAACAACATCAACGGCCGAACTACAATCCTGCTCAAAATTCAGCAGTTTATTGTCACCTGAAGGACACGGGAGTGTTGGTTTCGAAGGGAGTCAAGATCCTAGATAAAGAACGAGATTGGCGAAGGAGGGGGACAAAAGAAGCGATATGGGAAAGGGTGGAGGACCCAACCCTGAACAGAAAGGGGAGGCTTCGGTTCTTTCTGTCTCACACTTGGGACTGGGCCTTCGTCTCCGTTTCCCGACGTTTGTCACGTGATAGTGATCTACCACGTAACAAACTACACTGATGAAGACTTATGGTTTCAGTCGAAACGTCTGTTAATAATTAAGATCAAAAATTCCAGAAAAAGATTTAAAAATTCCTCATTTGAATTGAACCACGTCAAAGCATGCCTTTTTCGATAAAATTCACATAGTTCTAGCATTGATGGGGGTTTCTTTCTCGCTCGCATCTTGAGTCGCCGATCTTGTGTAACTTTAACCTCTAACCTTGTCTTTTTGTTTTTCAACTTTTCCGCGTTGTTTTCTTCAGATCATTTCAATTGACGTCACAGGAAAGGGCTGATTGATTTTCCGCCAATAGTAATAAATTACTGATCTTGCCGCAAGGTCAGGGTTTGTTTAAAAAAATAACTAGTTTAAAAAAAGGAAATGATACTGTTCCCCACGAGCAGTGCTAACTTACTCATTAGGTATGCTCAGAAATACCAAACACTGTCCCCAAGTCTTCAGTAGATCTTTTCTTCAATCTTTTAATGTCATTTTTCGTTATCATGGTTGGTTATCTTGTTGGTGACTTTGTTGGTTTTTTTTTTTGGTTGATATGTTACCGATTGATAAACCTATCACAAACTTTCAGTTAATGACTGACCGCTGTCAAAGACTCTAATTGACTTAAGAGCACAAGTGAACTCTGATATCACTTTTGCCAGAGAGGAACAGAACATTAGACTTGACGATATTAGCTGTATCTATAGTTTGAAGAAACATATGACTATGTGTTTTATCGACCCCTGCTCTTTTGCTGTGGTCTAACTTCTTCGTTGGGCTTTCCAGCCGAGAGGAGAACAGCTGAGGCTGATTGTCATGTAATCGAAAGGTTCGGTTTGACAGAAGTACTCAGATTCATTTTTATTATGAAAGATTCAGCTCTGTGCAAGCCATTCCTTATTTTGCAACTTATACTTTAACTCTTTAACCCGAAGGAAACCAATTCGTTACTGACAGTATGTTTCCTTTTTCGTGGTGTTAATTATAAGTGGCGATTTATATACACAACACTTCGAACTTGCTAAAAGCCACAAGAGTTTGGTGAAGGAGTTTTCTAAGAATGTCTGATGTAAAATTAAAAAAAAAAGACTATAAGATGTTAGCTGTAAAGATGCACTTGGAATTTCACGTTTAAAAAAGCTGTAACAATCTAAAGTAAAAAGAAAAAAAAATGGACGGTTATGCCCAATTAGAATTGATAGCGGTCAATCATAAACTGATTTTATAACCACTTTCCTCCATTATAGTTGGCCGGTTGCTCACGGAAAAGAGAGGTAGAGGAAATCTGAGAAAAATTCGCACGACTCTCATCGTGCGGAAAAGAGAGGTAGAGGAAATCTGAGAAAAATTCCGGCAAGCGAGAGTGTTTGGACTTAAGATCTTTCAAATAGATACCGAACAGAGCCGTACATGCCTATTGTAGAGTAATAAGACGTCTTTGTAAGCGCCCGCGGACGCATGCGTACGAGGAATCAAAGATGCTGTTTACGTTGTAGTTATGTAACTGGTGTCACACACCGTCTTGCGTTATAAGTACACAAGACATGCGGACTCTAAAATAAAAAAATCCTGTTTCTTATGCTTTATTTTAAGTTTATTTTCTTCAGTTTTGTTTTTCATACTCCAAATACATATCATAGTTTTTCCATTGAGCTCTTTCAGTTTTACAAATACCGCTTCGTTATCTCCTTGTTTATCTCCGATTGACGGTTGATTTTCTTTTTTTTTTTTTTTTTTTTTTTTTTTTTTTTTTTTTTCTACTGTCAGACGGCTAACGATAAATATCACAGAGATATTCTAACTAAAGCTTAAAGTTGGCTCTTATATCAAAGACCACGCAGTCTTAAAGTACTTGAAGATAACGAGTTCTCGTTTAGAATCTGTTATGCGCAGGCGTGGACATATATAAGGAAGCTTGCAGACTTAGATATAGGCAAAAGGACATCGTCATCACCATCTACAAGGACATCAACGCAGACGTATCGTCGTTACAAGAGAAAAGAAAGAAACAATCAACTAGAATCTTTTCTTTAATACTCTTACGAAGTTTCGTTCAACGCGACTGCCATATCTATTCTCACAAACACCATGTCGTCGATTCCTTTGACTTCTTGTTTCTTGATAGATCTCTTTTCGACCCAATCGACGGCTTGAGGTGGCAGAAAAGTTGTTGTGTGGCCCTGGTTTTGTTGGGGGAGGAGGATTGACGGGAGGGTGCATTATTGAGAAGATATTATTGAGAAGATATCTTTTAATCAAACTGCTCTAGTTGGCAACAAGGATTTGGTAAATTTAAAAAAAATTCAGGAATTTTATCTTACTACCTGTAATGAAATTTATGGTAAGATTATAAAGAGGGGGTGAATAGGCTAACGGATCGGCGCATTCTGAGAATTATTTTGCCTGGATTTCGGATTTAGGGCAAAATATTAACGGATTTGCGGATTCTGAAATTGCAACGGTTCACGGTTTTGTCAATTTTTTAGGTCCGGATTTTGGATTTTGCTTGTGAGGAAGTTCGGATTATGGATCTGAACGATCGTCAGAAATGCGTTGTTTTCTGAGTATATGTATTTTTTTGTCACGGACGAGACTCTCTGCATGTCACGCATCAGGGAAATAGTAACGCACTGGGACGTCTGCTGTATTCGCGCCCTTATCCCCCGGGGGGATGACTCCCACATGAAACAGACGGGATGCTCGTGGTCTCGCTTAGGGGTGTAAATTTTGGATTTTGGTCTCGCTTAGGGTGTTCCAGGCAAAGCGGCAATATTTTAAGCCGCCAAGGTCTCGTTTAGGGTTCCGCAAAGAAATACAGAATTACGCGAAGAGAAACAGAAGTAAAATTTTCTTTTTAACTTGTTTTGTTTACCGTATTACCTCAACATTAACTAGTTTTCTATTTTACCAAGTGCCAAAGAGACAATGCATGAACATGAGCGGTCTCTTTTAGGGTTCAAAATTTGCTTAAGTCACGCCCAGATGGTCTCCTTTAGGCGATTAAATTTAAAATTTCCGACGAGCATCCCCATTTGTTTCATATGGGAGTCCCCCCCCCGGCCTTATCTTTGATACTGTACCCCACCGTTTGCAATTTGCTCGATGGGCAAGCCATTGCCTAGCTAACACATAACAGCTCAAGGTGTGTTTTTCACCTTTTTACGAGGCAAGTAGCGAACGGATTCGGATTTAACGATTTTTTTTAACAGACTGACGGATTTGGTTATCAAATCGTAGCGGATCGGCGGATTTGCATACCCCTATTCACCCCCTCTATAAACCAGTTTGAATCACTACTTATATTTTAATTTATGCTAGGATTTTTCTACTGTTTTTGTAATTACTTTAATTGGATAGAAGTTAGATTTATCGCAGGTCCACATCAGCTTAATGCTGCCAGTAATGGAGCTTTCTTTTTGTTACAGTCTCAAATCTCATGGGCAGAAATACCTGATCAGCTGGATGGGAATTTTAATCGTTTTACCGTCTCTTCAATTTCTTTTACATCTTATTATTATTCGTATTTTTCATTCTTGCACAATAAAAATGACGCTAACCTGCATTACTTACAATACTTGAATTACTTACTTTCTTGAGAGACTACTTTACTTACAATACTGACAAACAATGCACTAAAAAGTATTGTCTACGTTATGTTTTTTCTCAGTTCGTGAGGGGGCGATAGTACAAATCGTGCGTTCTGATCGGTTCCGAGAGCGGGAAGTATTCAGTATTCTGAGAGCGGGCCGGTATCCATTTCGTGTTGAGTATAGAAATATATGTTGTTTTGCCGACTGGGCAGCATTTTTAAGCAGATACTCCTCCATCATCCCCTGATGACGGTGAGCAACACGAAACAGGCTTGTAGGGATAAAAACGTAGTCTTCGTATTTTTCTACTCAACATATACTGCACTCTACCTTTATGTATTGAGCACTGTTATACGGAAAAATCGAAACACAGACTTCCCGTATGTTCTACAGATCCAAATATATATTATATATATTTAATAAGTTGAAAAGATTCCAAATCGATTACATTTACATTGCAGTTCTGTTTCGAGATCTTCTCTCTTCGGATGTTAAAGCGCTACTTAAAACTGATCTAACTGCAGGTTTGGTGGATTGGTGTCATCTGCCTTCCAAAGTACTGTTGTTTTTTCGTTTATTTTTTCAGTTCATCAAATACCTCCGCTAGAAAAGACAACTCAAGTTTGGCTCTCTAGCAGACTGAGGGAGTCTGGTTAACTTAACCTTGAGGCTTGGCTACAAAGTTGCGCCTGGCAGGTTTTGTAAAGACAGATAGTATTTTGTCGTGTTCTTTGGGGTTCTGCTGGCCCTACTGAGTTGGAGTAATCCTAGTTAACCATGTGGCTTCGACAAGAGTACAAACCTGAAAAACAACGGTTTGAAAAACCATTTGAACTTGAAATTGACAGAAGTTCTTACGCTGATCGATCTGGAGAGGGGGACAACAAACTCTACAATTACAAGTCTGTCATAAAACTTCGACAGAGCTACACAGCTCTTGGAACAACTGTTTGGGATGGAAGTATTGCGCTCGCTAAAATGTTCGATAATCGAGATCTATTTCCTATACATTATTTGCAGGAATGTCGAGTTTTAGAACTTGGAGCTGGCTGCGGTTTGGTTGGAATTTATTTGTGTTTGTTAGGTGCAAAAATGACCATTCTAACTGACCAGAAATGTTGTGTAAAAACTCTTGAAGACAACGTAGCAGCAAATGTGACTGAAGTTTGTCGGAGTAGAATCAAGGTTATGGAATATTGTTGGGGAAAAAACACAGAAGATTTGACAAAAGATGGTCTATTTCATCTGATTCTAGCAGCAGAGTGCCTTTATTCAGCAGACGACTCCATGCGGCTGGCTCAGTGCATTCCAAAGTTATCAAAATCTGGTTCACGCATCTATGTTTCGATGGGAAGAAATCGTGGAGGTGAGGGAGCATTTGTGAAAACAATGGCAAGTCAAGGTTATGACTGCAATGAGGTATGCAAATCAGAAACAGTGCTTAATTGGTGGTATGGTCAAACTTTGATTATCCAATTGTTAAAAGGGTTCATGGCCCGGGGGGGACTCCCATATGAAACAGACAGGGATGTTCGTCGGAAATTTTGAATTTAACCCTTAAAGGAGACCATCTTGGCATGGTTTAAGCAAATTTTGACCCCTAACAGAGACCGCTCATGTTCATGCATTGTCTCTTTGGCACTTGGTAAAATAGAAAACTAGTTAATGTTGAGGTAATACGGTAAACAAAACAGGTTAAAAAGAGAATTTTACTTCTGTTTCTCTTTGTATAATTCTGTATTTCTTCGCAGAACCCTAAACGAGACCTTAGCGGCTTAAAATATTGGTACTTTGCCTGGAACACCCTAAGCAAGACCAAAATCCAAAATTTACACCCCTAAGCAAGATGACGAGCTTCCCCGTCTGCTTTTTATGGGAGTCCTCCCCCCCCCCCTGGGGTTCATCGTCACGTTTGAGTGAGTCTTAATGGTATGTTTGTATAGTACGTAGTCTTCCACCTGTATTGAATGGTCACTTAAATCAGAACCACTCAAACAGAGAATAATCTTTCAAGTAAACTGAGTCAATAATTCTCTCCTGAAATCAATGTTGGTTGTATTTTTGAGTAATTTTTTGTTCATTGGGTAGTCAACCTTTATCAAGGGGTCACCCTTATATGGTTTGAAGTATCAGAGGACACTGAACATCCCACACTCTAAATGGTTAGGTGTTCTTAAAGATTTTGTCCTGCACGATAAACACAATAGCCTTCATTTGGCACAAAAATATGGTTGCATATTTGTCCTTGGACATTGTCTGTTCCTCAAAGCTCACAGGAAAACTGTTTGCATCTCGCAACAGATAATATCTACTGAAAAATATCTGTTGCAGGTAAAAATTAAATTCAGGTAAAAAAATTTTAACCTAGGTTGAATTTCAATTTCCTTTGTCTCCAAGCCCTAATTATTCACAATTAGGGCTTGGAGACAAAGAGAATTGAAATTCAACCTAGGTTAAAATTTTTTTTAACTGAATTTAATTTTTACCTGCAACATATCCTTGCTTATTTTCACACCAAATGGAGGCTATTGTTTATTTATGGGAATAAAAACAAATGCCAATAGAATTTCAAAATAATTGTGTGATGATTGACCATTAAGTAATACTGAATCCTCATCTTCAATTCTGACTGTTATTTGCCTTCCTTTTCAACCAAATCTGTATGATTACTCTGTTGCAAACATGATGCATCATCCTGCCTTGTCAAATAGATTTTATTGACAGAGCAGTAGGCTACATTCACAATGCACCAAAACTGGAATAATGTCAGAAAGTACACTGGAAAATAATCAAGTAATGTCAGTGCATAGTTAATTAATACCAGCCTTACTTATCTTTTGCAGGTCCCAAGAAATGAACTTCACCCAAAATACCAGGATGATGTTATAAAAATCCTGGAATTCAAATGTAAAGTTTGACTTGCTAACTAATAAAAGTAATTGATGAGAAATAGGTTGGTTATTGTAAGTAAAGAAGCCTGGAAAAAAACCCTCGAGGTACCAAGTCCTGAAATGCCATAATTAAGTTGTTTAGTTTCAAAATTCATCAAATTTGCTGAAGAACATTATGCACATAGAGCTGCAATTAAATTCTTTGCTCCCATTCATTATGTTACTAGTAATACTTTCATGCTTTAGGGAAGACTTGGAATTTTAAAAATAGTTTTCTTCATAAGTCCCAATTTACAAGATTGTAATTCAGTGCTGAGACTTACTTACAGAATGAGGTGTAGAATTGCAGAAACATCATTCAGTTATCATTAAAATATTGTTTTTGTTATAAATAAGATGACAGTTAGCATCTAAAATGTTTTTCTACTATTTTTAAACATGGTGTATTAGCTTGTATGAACACTTGGCCTTTGTTCACTTTTATTACTGTAATTTCCGGCTGTTTACCCATGGGTAATCTGTTGATTTTGCCTTAAATTCAGATTACTGGTAGCCAACTAGCCACAGATTAGTAGAAATTCAGTTTTGGCTCATAGTTTTCAATTTCCACCAGCCTGTTTGGCTAGTAAACAAACTGTCACAAATTGTCGTAACATCTAAGATGTCACTAGCCACTTGGCTTGTAAGTTAAAAAGTTAGTGTCGAACCCTGGGTACATGAAATTTTCCGTTATGAGTACAGAAATGAGGTTTCTTAAATTTTGAAGAAAGTGAATTTTGCAGGAAGAAAAGGCTTTAAAGGGTTTCAAGTTTCACATTGGATAGATCTACATGGTTTTCGGCTTGGCAGTAGCTGGTGAAATTCAGCAGACTAACAAGTGAGGTATATGTGCCTCTTCTGTTACCTGACATTATCACTAAAATTTTTGTTATCATGGTCAATTAAATAGTCTATTTGTAGGAGGATTTCAAGGACATAATCTGCGTCATTAAATTCTTGTCCACCTTGTTTAACAGTTGAGGTAGTTCGATGGCACAGCCTCGATCTTGCCAGTGCCCGCAATAGTCTAGAATGTAACGAATACAAATTGGTGATTCTGGATCTTTAAAACAGGATGCAAAATGGCAGGGGCTTTGTAGGTTATTCATATCAAAGTTGCAGGCTTCCTCCTGTGAGATAAAAAGTAGACATGATAATAAGTATTGTCTTAACAGATTACTATGGTTGTAGTCAACATGAGCCCACTTTGGTCCAGTGTGAAAAAAAATTGCTTTTAGTCTGATTACATCCTTCAGAACTTCTAGTAAACTTTTTCAAGCAGTTTTTAAGATGGAATCACACTCAGCTCTGTCAGATTTAAGAAAACCATAACAAATGTTATTAATTTCTTACCCAGTACTTTGTTAAATAATTTTTTTTCATCTTTTTGCCATAAAATAAATCCCTAACTGATCTAATAACAGGTCATGGTTAAATGGTATTTAGCTAGATGGTCTCCTTTTTCTTTTTATTTGAATGTTTTTTTTTTTTTTTAATTGATTTAAATTTATCTTTGTCCATAAATTCAGCTGGGAAAGAAATTAGTTACTATTGGACAATCTTTACATAATGCCTGGTCAAGGTGATCACACAGGTACAAATTTCTGTCATTACCTCAGTAAAGTCAGGGCCATTATGAATAATTTCATATTTTTCTGGTGACATTTTTCCTGTTTCAAATGTATATTCACTCATCCTCTTGTCTTGGTCTGAACAATCCAGTGGTTGCACATCCATCATCAAGAACTTCTCTTCATACTTTCTGAGTAAACTTCTAAATGATGCTGGCATACTTGGCAGGTTATCACCTTCACCACCATACATAGAAAATAAAATGAGGAGCTTAGATATGGAGAAATATTTATTGGTGCCACATGGATACATATTTAATCTCTGTGCATGTTTAAGATACCTGTCATGAAAATATATACTGTATTTCCTTGAATAAGCACCCACGCTCTAAAAACTGCCCTCCTTGAATAAGCCCCAGCCCCCTCCCTGCCACCATTTCAAACAAATGCTCCCAAATTCTTCCCTTACTTTCTTAAATAGCAGGGATGCAAGGAAAACCTTTTCTTAATTAGTTAAATATGTCTACCATTAAGACAACTAAATGCATTTTTTTTTTGCATACACTGAAGTGATGAGAAAGTACAAAATTTAATGTGTAACTCAAAATAAAATGACAAGTCAATTACTGATTTCTGACTATTTCCAGTAGATCAATTTGACAAAATTAAACTTCATTTTTTGTTTTCTGAGTGGTATCATAGTACCAATAAACACAATGATTCGCCAGGTTTCAGTTCTTCAAATAACAGCACAACAAAACTGTATGGATGAAAAAATAACTCATTAATTTATTTTTTACCTCTTCTTAGAGAAGAAGATCGTAGTTTTGCAGAATTTTTGGAAGTTCTTGATGGCCATAGAAACTGTACAAATAGGTTATACTCTGCTGAAAATGTTACATGTTGCCACCACATTTGTGGTATGTATAGCAAGTCACCCTCATCAAGGTCAATAGTCAAGTGTGGAATGCCTCTAGATGATAGAATATCTAGTAGATGAACAATGTTTAAATGAAGATAGTTGAATAATTGAAACTTGCGCACACCATACTGTGAAAAGGGGAGGGGAAAATTCCCACTAATCCAATCATATTCCAACTCTTACACCAACAAATCCAAATCTCTGATCTCACTCTAGAGCTTGCTCTTGTAGCAAATTTGTCATGCTTGGAAACTGCCTTTTTCATATTTTTATAAAAAAATGGTAATTGAACTGAGTAGCATGCAGTTTGGTCTGAAATCATACAAGTGATTTCAAAATGAAATGAGTGTGCAGTGCGAGTTTGATTTGAAATTGTGAGGTTAGTATGATTTCACACCAAAATTGCTTGACATGAAGTTCAATTACCACTTTAACACATCCATTTTGAAATTCCAAAGTTCAGATGCTCAAATAAAGGATTTTTCAGTAAACTATGTAGAAATTATTTATTAATTTGATGCATTACTAAGCTGGTTGGCAAAAAGTTGCAAAAGTTGTCTTTCATTTTCCTCTTCTATTATTGGTTTCTCTTTATTTAACAAGCCTTGAGATCTGATTGTTTGTTACGTTACAGTAAAGGATTCTCAATGGCTGGGAAAAGATGTGATTTAGAGCAAAAAATAGTGTGATTTGTAAATAAATTGCACCAGTGAAGACCAATCAGATTGCAAGGATCACCAGTGATTTTCATGTTTAAAATGAGAATCAGTTTTAAATTTTGCATATTTTAGTTAAAAATAGTCAGAGAAATACAACTTGAGAAGTAAATCAAAATATTAGTAATAATGATTTAAGAAAACACTAATTTTTTTTTAATTTGAAATTTTTTAAAAAAAAATTATGACAACCTGTATCAAACCTGGAAATTGCCAACAATTTGTCTCCATCAAAAGGAACTTTTTCCGAGTGAAGAGGTGAAATTAAAATTATTGTAGCACTTCCATTCAGAACACTGAGCAGCTGTTCATCTGAATGAAAAAACAAAGCTGTTGACACTTTCTCCTGGCGGTGGTGTAACCAAAGCTTGACTCCCATTTTCCCCATGAATTGACGACATTGAACACAAAGGGGAACTTTGATGTCATTAAGCATGTTAACTGTTGGTTCATCATAAAGTGTCAGATCTTCTTGTGAATATCGTGAGAAGAATTCTTTGACTGGTATGTTACTTTTACTACCCCATGGGAAATTCTGAATTCCACTTATAACTGATACTTGGAAGTCTTCATTTAAGGAATTGATCAGGTAGTTTTCTGTCCACACCTACACATACAAGAGACAGGAGAAAAGAGTTTGCTTACACAGTACATCTCTTAGGAAAATTTTAAAGATCAAATCACCAATACTTTTCTCTTTGAAAAATTTGTGTAGTAAAGCAATTGATCTGGGAGTGGGAAAGCAAAAAATTATCAATGTACACAGGTTTTCACCTAATTCATTTCAATTCATATTGTGCCAATATAAACAATTCTCTTCGCTTCAAATTTAAGATAGATTTTGTGGGTGAGTTTTGCATGATTAACCTTTTACCCCACAAGATCTGAGTTTTAATTAATTCTCCTCTCTAGCTGCTACACATTTGCCAGTAAACTAGTTCCAAGAATTTGGCATTTGATCAAGATAACTTCTACCTGATAAGTTTGAGTATTCTCATTACCTGTTTGCTGAATAATGTATGGATATTATAAGGAGAAGTTACATGTTTATCAGTTTTGGGAGGTAACAGTAAGACAATCTATTTGAAATGTTTAACAAGTTTATTGTTTTGTTTTGATCTTTTTTTTTTTCAAATAATTAACCAGAAAAAAACTCATCTCTTCCAATCTCCATGGCGTTGGAGTGAGCTAGACACTAAAGCAAAGTTTTCATCCCTCTTGAAAAATTATTCATAAAAAATTGAGTTAGCTGTCTATATGCAGTTTTTGAGAGTTACGTCCAACACGCTTTTGCCAGTTTCTTCGCGAGAAAGTATATATACAAGTATGCTATGCTTATGTTTAGAAGTAATTACAATTTTATTTTATTTGCTAAAAAATAATAAATACTTGCTTTCCTACCGTATACGCTGGCCAGTTCCTAGCTACCTTCCTCATCACGAACGGCATATGTTTCACCAGAAAATTATAGTAAAAATCTTGTGGAGAAATCATGAACAGGCTCTCCTCTATAAGAGTTTGCGATGTGGAGCGTTCATCATATTTGTTTGCTTCATCGCCACAATTGTCAGTATTACAATGAAGTTCTCGGCCTTGACAAACTTGTAGAAGAAAAAAGAATGTGAAAAATACTTGCAAAGGTTGGTCATCCCTGGCCATCACATCGACAGCAGAAAAAATCATGCTATTCTAAAGTCTCAGCTAGATAGGCCAGTATCTGTCAGGTTCGAAAATGAAGGCTGTAATTGTATAACTATCAAGGTGTCAACATCTAGCAAGAAAATTCTCGTTCCACCTCAAGGACACCTCAGAAACAAGCTTTGGAAAAGTTCATGCGCCTTATACAACGGAAGTAGGATTAAAACAAATACTGCTGGTTAAATATCAATAAATTATATTATTTTTTAATTTTCTTTAGTCGTTAAGTTTTTCTTTTTGGAATTTCTTCGAAAGTAATGGTAAACAACATTAACCAGAGCTCAGTGGAGAAATATTCAACTGGACGATGTCTCTAGGAGAAGCGTGGAAGATTTTTTACCCGCAGTTTTGTGGCATTGGAGGGTTCATTCACCGTGAGAGTTATATCTTGTGTCTGATTTAGATTGAGTATCTTCCATTGTTTATTCCATACTCTGTGGAATTTGATGGGGAATCGCTTGCTTCAAATTTAATTGTCTTAACTGGTTTTATTGTTCTCCTTTAAAATTGCGATATCGAGTGCGGTGAGACAAACACTTTGTGTTCCGTGCATTTGCAACTTACCGGTAAGGAGTCTGTGATCGTGTGGGAAAGCTGGTCTTGTTGGAAACTTATGTTTGGACATAAAGATTGAAAAAGCTCTGGAAATCAAGAGAAAGTTACTGTACTAGATTTAGCATTATTTTTGGAATTTCCAGTGGAGTTTACAGCCAATATGCTAGAAAACATTTGATTCAGCCGATCAGCTCTTCGACGGAAGACTGTCAATATTCTGCTATTTGCGTGGAAACATTATTGTTCTGTAGTACATTTTTTATCGTAAGATTGTTCGATCGTTTCAGTTTACCATAGGCATCCTTTGTTTTACAGTTCGATCATGCGATTTAAGTTGAAAAGAACTTGTAAATGTTTGGCAGCGTTGTTGATCTGCACTATTGTTTATCTTTTCGTAAACTGCGGGTTCAGTGGTTGTGCGAAATATAAACTCGACCCTATCCACGTGGCAAATTCACACCCAAGGCTCGGTGAAATGGTCAGGATTGAGGATTTCTGGACACCGGAGAAGGAGAAAAACATTCCCCGAGGGCCAGGCTCTTATGGGGAGCCTGTAGAAACAGAAGCTGGAAGCGAACACTTGAAAGATAGTGCTTACGCTGAGTATGGTTTCAATCAACATATTAGCGATAAAATTTCCTTGGAACGTCCGCTTAAGGATACAAGACATTTTGCGTAAGTACATCCAACGCATTCTCTGTTTTGTTTTGTTTTGTTTTGGCTTCGGTGATCGAGCTGTTTGGAAAAAATAGGTCAAAACCTTTGAAAAATTAATAAGCACCTCAGTAATTTCATTAGATGAAACAGGAACGAATCATTCTAACAAGACGTTGTCCCACATTTAGTCTTGAATTGCAATTCCAGTGATCTAGAAGCGATATCCTATTTTTTTTTCTTTTTCAGAATTACTCGAAGTAAGAATTTCTCGGTAACTTTTTGACTTTTTGAAATTTTTCGTGTGAATCACCGAAAAATTTCCTTTTTTAAAATATGTGATTGTTCGCAAATTAGCAATGGGATACGGGTTAAAGTGTTTTCTCTGATCTCTTTCAATGAATATGAACTTTCAGTGTACGTGTATCAGACATGTAGTTGATAAATTATTAAGTGCTACCAAATGTATTCTTTATACAAAACTTATCACCGTCAGCCTTATGATATTACATCCAAGTCCAAACAATGGGTAGAATGTAAACTTGGCATGATGTTTATCTTTTGGAGATGATGCTTTTATTTTGAATGTTTCTTTTGAATTTGCAATGAGATTTCTTGTTCAGTAGGTCAATTCATCCATAAGGAAGAGAGTTGACTAGTCTATTTCTTTTTGTTCTGATTTAATACAGTCAATCCCGAGCTTTTTAGCTAATTAATATTCATTTTTTCAATCATCTAGACTCTTGCTTATCTTGAATATTCAGCCTAGTCTCCACAAGTTCAGAGAACTCAGAGTTTACAATGGTCCATTTTACAGAGGGAGCCTGGAGCAGGGATGTTGCAGGGGTGAGAGCACTCACCTCTCACCACTGTGGCCTGGGTTTGATTCCTGAACCTGGCATCACATGCGGGTTGAGCTTGTTGTTGGTCCTTGTCCCTGCTCTGAGGGTTTTTCTCTGTGACCTCTGGTTTTCCTCCCTCCACAAAAACCAACATTTAAAATTCCAATTTGATCTAGAGACAAGTGTTTTTAACATGAGCCACTGGCTCTGAAGATTGGGCAACCACTTCCTGCATTATCAACTTTAGATAAATTATTTATGTAAATTATTTTATTTACAGTTGCATGCTTGGTTCCCATGCCTTTGAGCAGGAGTAAGGCTAAGGGTGACTTTCGCTCCAACGAAGGGCTAACGCTCAAAACGTCAGATTTTGTAATTGTTACAGTGGCCAATTTACCATTTGAACTTTGTTGATATATCCAAATTATTTCGTTACTCCCACCGACGCAGCCCCAAACAGTTTCTCTTCAAAACTATCAGCCTTTATTCTTAAGGGTGACCTTGTTGTGATACAAAAATTGCTGCTTTTCAAATGTTAATTATGTTTTTATCATGTTAACTTGGTTATCGAGGTTTTGAACAGGAGTGAGGCTAAGGGTTATCTTGAGTTATTCTTTTCAAATGTAAATTATTTTGTTATCATGCTTTTTTTTTTCAGCTGTTTTATTTATTATTCATTGTGAATTTTAGGTAACCCTTCAGTGAGGGAAGTTGTTTCCTGTTTAGGATTTTCTTGTCAATACTTGTAGTCTTTTTGCATTGAACAAAACATCAAAGTTTAAAGTTTAGGTTTAGATAGTGCAGATCTCTATCACAACAAGGTCACCTTTAGCCTCACTACAAATCAAAGGCTTGGCAACTAAGCACAAAACTATTACTTTCAAACTTCTTAGCCTTGCCTGAATGCTGTTTTCAAAACTAAATTCTTCACTATGATATTTTTTAATCTTTTTTAAATGAGGAAGCAATTTGCTTAGAAGATGCAGAATAATTTCCTTATTCTTGTGGCATTCAATTTGTCCATACCACTGTTATTAGAAACCTTTATCAAAGTTTCTACTTTAAGAATAATTCATTCAAATTCTTTATTTTGTTGCAATAACTGTATGGGGTCATGCTGACCCACATGTACAACACAGTACTGTTTTAAGCTTTGTACACAGATGATTATTAATTACTGCACTGCACATGCATCACCTCCCGGTTTGCTCAATTGGTTAGAGCGCTGGACTGTTGTGCGGGAGGTTGAGGTCGATGGTTCGAGCCCTGGCCGGACCAACACTCAAGGTCTTAAAATAACTGAGGAGAATGCGCTACCTTTCTATAATATCAAGAAATGGATAGACATTTTAGTCTTCTCGGACAAGGATGAATAAACCGTAGGTCCCGTCTCCTGCATCTATTATTACTTAATTTGGATTTGCAGAGGACGTTAAAGAATGCACTCACGAGATTACTGTGATGTGGTCTGGCCTGTTGACTGATAAAACTTACCTCATAAGTTTCATTCAATTGTTTGTAAACTGCTGATGCAGTCCAGCCAAAGTCCCCCAAAAAGTGTTGTGATGCGCATTTGATCATATCCACATGTTAATTTGCACAATATAATATTAAATTATTATTATTATTATTATTATTATTATTAGGTAACGATGGTGATCATTTCCTTTATTCTCGCGACATGTCAGGAGAAATTAGATGCTAGTCACTCTTAGCAGTCAAAAGGTTGATGAAACCAAACTTGTGCTTATTTACATCACTGTCACAACACTTAGGTAATCCACCATAAATAAGAGTTGCGTTTTTTGATTGATTCTCTTTTTCAGGTGCAAGGAACGTAAATATCCACAAAGTCTTCCCAAAGCTAGTGTAGTCATAGTTTTCCACAATGAAGGTTGGTCCACATTATTAAGAACAGTTCACAGTGTCATAAACAGGTCACCTCCACGCATGCTCCAGGAAATAGTGATGGTGGATGATTTTAGTGATAAAGGTGGGTAAACTCTTTGTAAAATTTGTTTTATATGTGTTTCCATGGAGTGGATAAACGTAGGATTGTAGAGAAGTGTCAATTAAGACAGATTTCAGGATTGTGTTTTATTAGAAAACTCATGTAACTGTTAGTAGAATGAAAAAGTAAAGATAAAATCATGCATGGTTGATTTCCTATTCAGCTGGTGCTTTGGGGCGTCATTTTCCTCGCTACTTTTCTTTTACAGAACAACCTCCAAAAACTTTGTACACCCCCTAGAAATTTTCGAAAATTAATTTTCTCCTTAAAAACTCTGGAAATAGGAAAATGCCTTGAGGACAACAAAATGCCTTAGTTTAAATGTTGACCCTTATTATTTTCTACTAATTTTGCTAAATTTTAGACCTCGCATGCCTGGACCAGTGTTGTTGACCGGATACCCTCTGATGTAGCATTTGTTATTCAGCTGTCCCAGTCACATACTAAACTCAGACCTGTCAATCTGGATTCCAGTGACCCAACCCAAACCTCCCCACTCTCAAGCCCATGTCAAAGATAATTTTCCTCTGCTTGTGTTGCTAATGATGATTTCATTTACAGAACATCTCAAGAAGAAACTGGATGACTACACAAGAAAACTAGGAAAGATAAGAATTGTCAGAACTAAAGAAAGGGTTGGACTGATAAAGGCTCGATCCATTGGTGCGAGTAATGCCATTGGGGAAGTTGTTCTCTTCCTTGATGCACATTGCGAGGCTAATGTAGGCTGGCTCCCTCCTCTGCTTGAAAGGATAGCCCTTGATCGAAGGACAGCAGTGTGCCCTACTATAGACTTCATAGATCATAACACTTTTCAGTATAAGCCTATGGACCCATATATACGAGGAACCTTCAACTGGAGATTTGATTACAAAGAGAGGCCAGTGCGTCCAGAAGAGATGAAGAAGAGGAAAGATCCTACTCAAGAAGTTAGGTAGGTCAGAGCCCGTTCACTTCCTTGCACCCATGTAAACTAAAAACCTGTAAAACTCATGAAAGGTAACTTAGATAGACCAGCATCCCCTCTAGGTGCCCATTTCTAGAAAGTCTTCAGTTGGTAACTCTGTGGACCTAATTCTAAGGAAATGTAGTGTCGATTTACATACAAGTTTAGGAACCAGTTTATTCTATTTCCTTTCCTGATATTTTTTATTGCATAAATTTCAAAACTGTCAATATCTCATTTTTGAATGGAACACAGAAGACTAGAATTACCTTTTCGAGGCCCATGAGGTTTCTGGGTCTTTTGAAAAACAGGATCTGGGTGGGTGAAGCAATTTCCCCTGTTGTTGCTTGATATGGAAACTGGTGACATCAGTCAGAATGAGCTTTCCGAGTCTTCTGGGCTTTCCGGCCGAATAAGCTGACCGCATGTCCCACTCTTGCACCTCAGACCTCCTGCTTAAATTGCAAATATTCCTTTGCAGGTCTCCTGTTATGGCTGGTGGGTTGTTTGCAATCAACAGAGAGTTTTTCAGTGAGCTGGGACAATATGATCCAGGAATGTTTATCTGGGGAGGCGAGCAGTATGAACTGTCATTCAAGGTAAGATTTTTGCATGGAATGCCTGTGGCAAACCACTTTAAAAATTTGCTCGAGTGTCATTGTAATCAGTTATGGAAATAATGCTTGGTAGCCATGTGCTTGTGCGTCTCACTGAAGTTAAACCCATTGGCAGGGGTTATTACTTGGATGGGTGACCTTACATAACATCCCATGTTGTTGACCTTTTTCTCTGCCTTTATTTTTCTTTATTTTCCAGGCGTCTTATTAATAATAACATCTTCATGCTGTGAAATATGTACTTTTAAAAGTAGATGTGATTAACAAACTTATCTGGTAGAAGTTGTTATTTTGATCTAACACTAAATTCTCATAACTATTTTAGAAGGAAATGTGTAGCAATTGGAGGGGAGAATTAACAATCAGATTAACTCTTTAATTCCCAAGATCTGATTATGAAATCTCCCCTCTAGCTGCTACACATTTCCTTGTAAATTGGTTACGAGAATTTGGTGTTTTATCAAGGTAACAACTTCTACCTGATAAGTTTGAGTATTCTCATTACCTGTTTGCTGGATCATGTATGGATATTATAGGGAGAAGTTACAGGTTAATCACCTCTGGGATTAAAGGTTTAAAGAATTAAATTACTAACCCTGCCAAAGTGTTGTGTTCACTGATGGCTCACTGTGATCTGCAATCTGTAATTGACTGGACACTGGGAAAATGAAAAAAGAAAAAATTAGTTAAATTACCATTATAGGGCTGTTAATTTCATTCATGACGCAGGAAGTGATACCCAGGAGTGTCATATCATGAGTGCAGCTGTTCTCAATATTAAAATTCTGGTCCTCAATTGTCAATTCTCAGCGGAAATAGCAACCATATGGTTGCAATTTTAGACCTTGACATAATAAGGCTATTGGCTGGAACACCTGAACTCAAAGTAAAAACAAGGATGCTGCCTGCATTGCAGAGAACTTGGATAAACAAGGAGCAATGATTTCTTGTTTTGCATCTAATTTACTAACTTTAACTCCCAGAAGTGATTAACCTGTAACTTCTCCCAGTAATATCCATGCATTATCCAGTTAGCAGGTAGTGAGAATAATCAAACTTATCAGGTAGAAGTTATTGATTTGACACAAAATTCCCATAACTAATTTATAAGGAAATGAGTAGCACCTAGTTTGGAGAATTAATTTAGCAATCAGATCTTGGGAGTTAAAGAGGTTTCATAACTCGAGTTTTCTTTACAATCACGCTGAACGAAGGAAGGCAAAGCAAAGCGATTGGCCATTTCCGAAGTATTCTTTGGCTCTTGTCAAAACGAGGCCTGTTGCTCAACCATTCTTGTGAAAATGAGTTTAATTTACATGTGAATGAAAACTTATTATCACATTAAAGGATGAGCACCCGAATTAGCTTTGAAAAAGAGGCAGGGCTCAACATTAACATGCAGTAGCCAACTAGCCACAGACTAGTAGAAATTCAGTTTTGGCTAGTGGTTTTCGATTTCCAGCAGCCAGTTTGGCTAGTAAACAAACTGAAATTGTTGTAACATCTAAGTTGTCACTAGCCACTTGGTTTAGTAAGTTGAAAAGTTAGTGTCGAGTCCTGAGAGTTTAAAGGTAATTCGGAAATGAGCTATTCCTACCTAACTTTTGACACTCAACTGGACTGAAAATGGTTTTGAGGATACAAGTATTGTTACTAAGTGTTTTTGCACTTCGTATGAAGAGACGAAAATGGGAAGCACGTGTAAAGGGACGATTAATTAAGCTCTGAGCCCTCGAGAGTGCATTAAAGTTCTCGTAACAGTATCACCAGTGAATCAAACACCTGAGTTATGAGGATAGAGGAAATGATCGCCCTCTAAAGAAGCTCTCGATTGTCAAACAATTCTCCTTTTCAGTATCGTATCTCTTAAAATTACCAGCGCTATTATGAATTCATTCTCAGTTTAGTGTGAAAAGGGGAAAATAGGCGACGTTTTTGCAGGAGAAGGGTAAAAGACAGCATTGGAATACGCACATTGATTTTCGGGATTAAAGTGATGTCATTAAGGTTCCCGATGGATCTTTTTTCATTTCTAAAGCTCTGGCAGTGTGGTGGCCAACTTGAGAACATTCCTTGTTCCCGAGTGGGACATGTCTACAGACATCATGTACCATACTCATACCCCAAGGCAGACGCCACTCTTATAAACTTCAAGCGCGTGGCGGAAGTGTGGATGGACGAGTACAAGGAATGGCTTTATGACAAGAAACCCGAACTTAAAAATGTCGACCCTGGAGATATCAGCGATCGACTTGCACTGCGGGAAAAGCTCAAATGTAAAAGTTTCAAGTGGTATATGGAGAATGTGGCCAATGATACTGTCAGGTCGATTTATGAACCTCTCAAAGCTAACGGACCGGTATGTTGCTTTTTAAGTGTACGACTATGTTTTGAAGAAAGATGATTTTTGTTTGTTTTTTTGTTGGTTTGTCCACGTTTCTTTGACCCAAGTTCGTGACATAACGAGAAAAGAAACAGCTCTTCATTCCACTACCGAGCTTAAAACTGAATATCTTCCTTTTTCTATAAACCGATACGGAGCTTCCAACATTGGTAATACCAACAGTATGCGAGACGCATATCTTAGATGAAGCTGGTAGTAACTTGGCTCACTGAAGAGTCTCTGTGGTTGAGTGGTAGAGGTGTGGGAGCGCAGAATCCGAAGTTCTGAGGTCCGATTCCTTCGCGGGAACTCTTTCTTCTTCGCTGTTATGTTTTATTGATTACCTGTTGGAGAAGAGCGCTTTTCCACTGAGTATCGTAAAACTTTAACCCAAGTCATCGCAACAACCACTCAAAAGAAAGGAAAATATCTTTGAGAGCCAATGAGAATTCAAAGTAAAAACAATCGAATCGCCTAAAGTGCGGGAAAACGCGGCTGACCAAGTCGTTCATGGAATTGGTCGCTCGCGTCTGATTGGTTGAGTGAGTGGCGCGAGTTTTTTGGGCCAATTACCGAGCGAAGTAAAGACAAACCAACACAATCTCGGCTTACTTCAAATAACTTTGCGCTAAAGCTGTTGCGCTGTTTTTATGGCTAAAACGTTACGTTCCATACAAGTTGGTTTTGGAATGAAGCTGTGTAACAAGTTCGAAGTTATTGATTGTTGGTTTTGGGGAATAAAAAACGGAGGAGTCACCTTGCTCATTTACTAGAAATCCCGGCAACATCGATGTACAGTACATCTTAGTTGCGAGTTCCATTGGGAGAAAAAGCTGGGTTATTTTTCAATACAGTGTTGTACGAATTCAAACTTAATAACAGGGAGTACAAAGGAGAAACCCATAGTGCTTCTCGAGTGGAAAGGGTTTTGAAAATTACATTTCCTCGTGTCGTGAGTCATATTTACTCAAAACTCTTCACTTGTAGCTTGACTACTTAAGGGAGAGCCCCCTTGTGAAGTGAATTATGCCACTGCCAAATTTGGAATCATTGATGTATTAATTAGCCAATGCATTCGTTAAGTTTACTTACATCTCTGCAGATTCGAAACCCGAGCACCAATCTTTGCCTGGACACGATGGGAAGGAAAGCTGGAGGGGAGGTGGGACTGGTAACTTGCCACGGCATGATGGGAAACCAGGTAAATATCTGTTTCATGCAGTTTTCACAAATGTACAATATTGTAAAAAAAGCTGAACTTCAATGCCTTCTTTCGTCGAAGCCGCTCACACGACTTCGCTTTTAGTTTCCCTGTTTCAGAATATAGTTCTTTAGCGAAATGGAAATACATTTGTAGACAAATACAGGGGAAATTCTCCTTTGGGATTCCGCTTTTAAGGGAACACAAACTTTGGTCCAAGAAAAGTGTTCATATAATCTGTGTAACTGTTACCTTTATTGGAAGGACACCTCTACTCAGTGAATAGGAACCCTTTTTCTGGCCACCAAAGTCGAGTTTGACTCTCCATTCAGCCAGGGGACACCTCAATCTCTCTAAATTTTACTCGTCTCGAAGATTACATGTACAGTAATCACAATGATCATGACCTATGCAATTATCTTATTAACCAAGCGCGAGGGCCGTACTGGGAGAATATCGGCCCGAGGTCTTGACAGTACGGACCGAGCGCAGTGAGGTCCGTACAAAAAAGACCGAGGGCTGATATTCTTCCAGTACGGTCCCGAGCAAGCTTGGTTAATAAGAGATTTATTATACGACTGAATTTCAAAGGGACACAAGTGCAGTATCATTCGGGACCATTCGGGACATTGCCCGGTCCAATACTGAGAGAATATTGACCGGCAATAGAGCATTTTGATTGGATGATTTTAGTTATTGGCCCTCTGACTGCCCGAGTCGTGTAATAAAATACCGTATTGCACACCATATGTACACCATATGATAACACATATAAAAGGTTAACAGGTCAGGGTTTCTTTTTCCGAAGTCGAAACGCCAAGCGTAAAAATATGCGCACATTAGGAGCTGTAACGGCTTGACAATTTGACTTCAGTCATCATTGTACAAACCAAACCTTCCTTTTTATTTTCGGTGGTTAGTTACTAACAAACCCCCAAAACCATCTCTATTCAGGGGGACTTGCCTTGGTCCATAGGGTGTGCCCTGAATGGAGGTTTCACTGTATAAACAAAAATCAACCAAGAACAACTCTTAAACTCAACAGACATGCCAATTGAAAACAGTATATATTTTTTCAACATAAAAATGATCAAAATCTAGAAAAGTGGTCACGGAATGTTGTCTTATATTCGCTACCCACACATACTGCGGAATACTTTTTTGCAAGATATTGTGACACGTTGCTTAGATAACAGCTGACAATGACATGATGTTTTTTTTTTTCTGTCTGTCCAGGCTTTCCAATACACATTTCTTGATGAATTCCGACAAGATGAAGCCTGCCTAGATGTAAGTCAAGGTCACAGTGGAGCCAAGATAACACTTTATGGCTGCCACGAACTGAAGGGAAACCAAGAGTTTAAATACACCAAGGTAATAAGAAATGAAATTATAACATAACTTAAGTAAAGCGCGCGCTCTGGTTGGTCAATTTAGCGTCCCCCATTTGCCCATGGGTGTACGCTGCTGACGTGAGCAAATGCAAAGACTATTTTTCCGCGCGCGATTGTTTTTTCTGGTCACGTAAGATTTGTTAAATAAAAGGGAACTCTTGAGCTACAATGTATCAATGTTATGTTATAAAACAAATGGTAAACACCACAGCCATTTGTTAATTAATGACTGCAACAGTCTCTATCGTCTGCGGTGTAAGGAGGTTACGTCCCATCACTCAAATTTGTGCATTGGACACTTCCATGATAATAAACGAGGCCAGCTAATAAAATATTTGTAAGTTATTAAAAGTAGTTGTAAGTTATTAAAGTATTTGTAAGTTCTGTTTAGAAACTTAGATAATTTGCAGTCGGGGATTCCGTTCTCAGATTAGGCAAATTTTGGTGATTTAATGTTGTTGTTGTTGTTTTTTTTTTTTTGCAGAGGACTACTAAGACACGTACAAAGTTTCAAAACGCACCTGTTAAGCTATTGTTCTGCCCATGAAATATTTCCGTAATGTTTTCTGTTTCTTTGTCTTTCACAGGACAAGAAATTACTTCATGTGATTACCAACAACTGCGTGACCGCGACTAATAAAGGTTATCCAGTTATGGAACATTGTGATAACATTCCAGAGCAGATATGGGAAATTCAACTGAACGATCTTTCTAAACTTACAACTATAAGACCTCCTTAGGTGATCTAGTGAATGGTTTAATATGAAAAATTAGAGATTGATAATATTTTTAAGGTGGAAGAACTAGTAATTATAATTATACGTTAGAGTAAATGCCAAGTCTTATTACACGACTCGGGCAGTCACAGGGCCAATAACTAAAATCAACCAATCAAAATGTTCTATTGCCGGTCAATATTCTCTAAGTATTGGACCGGGCACTGTCCCGAATGTTCCCGAATGATACCGCACTTGCGTCCCTTTGAACTTCAGTCGTATAATAAATTTCTTATTAACCAGGCTTGCTCGGGACCGTACTGAAAGAATATGGGCCCTCGGTCTTTTTTTGTACGGACCTCGCTGCGCTCGGTCCGTACTGTCAAGACCTCGGGCCGATATTCTCCCAGTACGGCCCTCGCGCTTGGTTGATAAGATATACATAATGTCAATTTTGCGCAATTGAACTTGTTGAAATGAAATAGAAAAATGGCATAACATTTGTTATAAAAAGATCATGATTAGGGAAAATTCTTATGTCCTCCACTTTTAAATTGTTTGATAAAAAATTTAGAATGCACAATTGGGTTGGTAGAGTACAATAACAGCTCATTTTGTTCGTTATTATTACATGAACCTTACGGTACGCATGGTAAAAGCCAACGTGTTTAGGGCTGGAC